>NW_019154112.1:27257123-27268463 GCF_002288905.1 Enhydra lutris kenyoni | reverse complement strand
AAAATTAAATCATGAAAGGAATTATTAAAGATAATATGGTGCAATTGATTTAATAATTTTAAATATAAGGATATATCTTAAGCTTAGAGTTTATTACCTTTTCCTTCAAAAAGTCTTTCAAATATAGGCACTTGAGATCGTTCCCCAAATTGATCACTGTAATTGACCAGGACATCTTTCACTGTCTCATATCCAGAGAGTACCACCACCTTCTTTGGACCCATTTGGATGCTGTAAATGGAGCCATATTTCTGGGAGAGCTTGGGTATATAAAAAAAAAGAGAAGCAACTAAAACATGGTACTGTAATAAAAAATGAACTAGATCTTGATCTTTGATAATTTAATTCTGACCAATTAATCACATTTATATTCTTGTGAAATGACAATACTTGACTAGTTCACTAAAGATACTCCTTGGTTGCTATACCTGTTTAAGCCATAATTATTATGATCATCCACTGATTGTCCTTATGCTCCACTTAGTTTGAGATTTCAAGTAGCAGGGCTCTGACATCATGGATTGACTCCTAGTTTCTCTCTATTATATTTTTGTCTGGTCTCAGAAAATGCCCACCCTGGGCTCTAGGAAGACAAAGCACTTCCTGACCAACACACTGACTACATGACCACCATATTCACGCCCTATTCTTCATGCGATGCTATAACCATAGTAGGTCCAAATTAGTTCTGCACCACTGTGTGACATTTTGTACTGCAAAGAAAACATTCAATTTTCTTTGATAATTAAAAATAACAAGAGTGATCATTTATTGCTTCCTAACTATGTTGCCAGTTACTCTTTTAATGCACATTATAAACTAAAAAAGTAGATGTTATCATCATTTCCATCATATAGGCAAGGTATGGTGGCTTCAAGAAATAGTAAATAACAATGCTCAAAAAGCATACACATGGAGCCTTGTCATCTGCAGAGCTTGTGGTTTTACCCAACTAAGGTTTAGGTAAAAATGAGAAATGGACTTCTAACATTTCTTTCTTTAGGAAACTTGACTTTGGGAAATAGCCTTATAATTGCAACACTCGTACATTGTTGGTGGGAACGTAAATTGGTGCAGTCACTATGGAAAACAGTATGGAAGTTACTTAAACAATTAAAAATAGAAATACCATATGATTCAGTAATTTCACTCTGGGTATTCACCCAAAGGAAATGAAACATTAGTTTGAAGGTATATGCACCCCTCTGTTTATTGCAGCATTATACAACAGCCAAGATATAGAAGCAACCCAAGCATCCATTAATGGGCAAATGAATAAGGAAGATATGATAAACACACACACACACACACACACACACACACACACACGTGCGCAGAGGACAATTACTCAGCCATCAAAAAGAATGAATTCTTGCTATTTGCAATTACATGGATGGACCTAGAAGGTATTACGTTAGATGAAATAAATTAGACTGAGAAAGACAAATACCATACGATTTCACTTATAAGTGGTGTTTAGAAAAACAAAACAAATGAGCAAAAAGGGAAAAAAAGAGAGACAAACCAAGAAACAGATTCTTAATTATGGAGAACAAACTGATGGTAAACAGAGGGAAAGTAGCTGAGGGATGGGTGAGACAGAAAAATGGGATTAAGAGGTATAAACTTCCAGCTACAAACAGTCAAAGAGATGAAAAGTATAGCATAGGGAATATAGTCTATGATATTTTAATAATGTTATTTGGTGACAGGTGATGACTACAAAAACCTTGAATTTAAAGAATAACATTCAGATTGTAAAAGCATTCAATAATTTAGGAAGATAATAGAATTTAACTTAATGTTACAGGTAAGTAAAAATTAAAATAGGAATTTGAGTCTGTGAGGACAGTTTCTCAGGTGTGAACCACAACATATAAATTGGATAAAATGGCAGGTTTCAGAAAAGGAATAAAAATACAAAGGTATATTTTGAGAAGAAAATGTAGACATAGGCTAAGAAGAAGTGATGAAAAGACATTTCATAGGTGAAATTAACACAGAACAGCAGGACAGAAGTAAAAATGATAAAAAATGAAGATCTAAATAGTAAAGAGATTAGGCTGATTAATATGTAAGCAAAAGAACAGGAATGTTAGGAAATAAATAGGGTTGGGCATATGGAATTAGATGAAAGACTTTGTTGAGATCTTGTACTCCTGAGGAATTGACCTGTCATGTGACCTTTGAGTATAGGAGAAAGCTGTAAAGTAGCATTAAAAGATCAGAAAATGGAAGTCCTGGCTTTTTAGTTACTAGTAAAAGTTAATTGCTCTGAGTCACATATATGTAAAATGGAGATAAAAATATCATCCCTATTTTCCTTTGAGGGTGGTTGTAAGGAATAAGTGAAATCCTAGCAACCCTTGTAAAATAAGATTACAATACGAATATTAGATGATGGTGATGATGATGATTGTGTTGTCCACAGAGGCAAAGTAATGGTTTTCTCTTCAGTGTATCTCCTGCTATGGTATTCAAGCTTAGAATTTATAGAATATAGCAGAACTCAATATCAATTATCTGCTCTTTGCACTTAAAAATAGGAATTTATGGCCAAATGCAAATTTTAAATATTATATTTAATATTCTTCCTTCCCTCCCTACCTCCTCCCTCCCTTTCTTCCTCCCTCCCCTTCTTCCTCCCTCCTTTTCTTCCTCCCTTCCCTCTTTTCTTTTCTCTTCTCTTCCTTCTTTCTTCCTTCTTTCCCCCACCTCCCTCCTTCCTTCCTTCCTTTCTCCCTCTTTCTTTCTTTCCTTGTTTCTTTCCCATCTTTCTTCCTTTCCTTTCTCTTTCTTCTTTTCATTTTTTTTCTTTCTTTTCTTACTCCCTTTCCTTTCCTTTCCTCTCTTTTCCTTTTCCTTCCCCTCCCATCCCCTCCTTTCCCTTCTTTTTCTTTCCTTTCTTCCTTCCATCCCTCTATCTTATTCCATAATCAAGAACTGTAAAATCTTTGAAGTGGAAATTAGAGAAATTTGTCCAATATTTGGTCTAGCCCTGTAACTGTACAGACAAAGAAATAGAGATTAAATTCTTATATAAATTCACACAGCTAATTAATGACAGATAATTTTGAGTCTCAGTTGCTGGGAAAATACTGTTGATTGTGCCTTCCACAGACACTCTTTTTAATAACATTTAAAATTTTCTAGAGTAGACTATGATCATAATCAGTTCCTTTATAGAGAAATATGTAGGACATAGAATATGGATATAGAATATGGAATATGTAGATCAAAATGGCTGAAATCAAGGATACAGATCATAAATATTTCAGGTAAAATACCGCTTTAAATAATAGAAATATATTTACTTATATTTTTATACCCAAATTTAAAAGAAACTAAACATTAAATAAAACAGCTCAATTAACTTCGAATCCTATTTAATTACTTCATTATACATATACGAACCAGTCATAAGAGTGCACATGCTAATAAACTCGTGAGGGTAAGAATGAGGGTAGAAAATTATAAATAAATATGAAGCGAACAATCATTTTTTACCTCCAGCATAGTTTGATATGGCCTCTTCAGATTGAGAATATTCAGATTTCCAATAATTGGCAAAGGTCTGGGTCCTGGAGGAAAATGTTGCTTAGAAGCTTTAGTCATGAAGATTTTAATATTGAAAAGAAAAATGAGAAGCAGGCTCAGAATTGGAACTATGACAGAAGAGTCAAACCCACTCATTATCTTTAAGTAGAAGTAATTGTCAAGGTAATAGAAATGTTTGCAATTGCAACAAGGCAGAATCAGTGGCTTCAAGTGCAAATCAAAAACATGAAGGCATTGCTCATCATATTTGCCCTATCTTCTAGTCAACCATCTATTTTATAATTAAAATGAATTCAGCCCTACACAGTATGCTTGCCTTATTTCAGCTCCTTCCCCCTTCTCTCTTTTCACTTCTCAGTGCAACTTGTTTTATCCAATAGAGCCTGGAGGAGGGATTTTCTCTTTATGTAAAACAAGGATTTATCTTGATATTTCAGAGAAATACAAGATGTTCAACCTTCAGTGTGAAATTTACACTTTCACAATAAAAAGAATTGTATTGTTTGCTAGGATACCCTGTGATCTGTGTGTGGTTGGACAAGTATCAGTGTCACACCAAGAATGTCAAGGCTCTTATACAATAAGTTCTCACCCTTCCACTCTCCTAAGAGTTTCACAAGAGTCTCAGTGCCAGGGAAAGGGCGTCGGTTTTTAAGGTGAAGGCTGTGTGCAGATCCTGGCAGGTGACACATCCTCTTTGAGCCTTAGTTTCATTTTAAACTGAGAGAAATAAATTATTCAATTGTTGCAATGAGTTAAAAATGAGCAGATATATAGCTCCTAACATAGACTTAAAATTCCTGGCATTCCTCATTTTTTCCTTTTTTCTCTCCTGGTAAGCTTTCTCATTTGTTTATGTCTGTATTCTTTTCTGTAATTTTTTTTTTTTAAATCTTGCTGTCATCAAATTTTCCAACTTTTTGTACTACTGACTCTCTCTCTTTTTTTTTTTTTTTTAAGATTTTATTTATTTATTTGTTAGAGAGCAGAAGCAGTGGGAGCAGCGGGCAGAGAAGCAGATTTCACATTGAGCAAGGGACCCCCCCCCATGTAGGACTTGATATCAGGACTCTGGGATAGTGACCTGAGTTGAAGGTAGACACTTAATTGAGGTGGCCCTGTGCTACTGACTTCAACTATGCATCTGGACTATAGCCCATTCTAGTTGATTTGCTCAAGAAAGAAATATTTATCTCTCCTTTTTGTGTTAGAATGACTGAATAACGCACTCATTTAATAGATTAAATGGAAAAATTTTTTTATATTGCCTTCTTGATAACAATATTTCCTCAAGTTTTCTAGAAGTTGCCATTATGTTCTATATTTACTTTTTAGTTTATCATTTGTTGTCTTCAAGGAATTTAAAATTCTTGAAAACAAAGACTCTATTTTCACCCTGTACCCCCAGTTGTGGGATCTCCAATGTTTAGAAGGAACAGTGCCTGGCACTAAACAAGCTTAAATTAGTGAATAAATGAAGGTGCAAATAAGTGATTGCACTTATCTTCTGAATATTTCATTTCTGGAGAGTCATTCCTAGTAACTTAGAATTTGGGGAACCCAATGGCTGTATGTAACAAAATTCTGTGATTCCGTGATTTTGTAGATAAGTAAACTGGGACCAAGAGAGTTCAGGTTTGTATTCAATTCCGATTCAGTAGAGCTTCAATTAGGACTTAAGTCTGGTGCTTCACAACGCTCATTATGCCACATGGCTTGATGCCATGATACTAAATGTTCTGTACACAGCTGAATGACTTCTTTGTCTGGCATGGCTGTGGGGTGCAGAAACACAATCCTAATTAGCCCTGTCTGGCAGGCAGCAATGAAAACCTTCTTGAACCAAGTCTTGAACTTGGGAATAATCTAAAAGGGGCAGCCATAGGCACAAAAGAATGAGCAGTATTTCTTTGTGTGGAAAGTAACTGTTAGTTTCAGAGCCATCTTCCCAATGGCTTCCACATTTAACTGTGTTACTTTCAAATAGGGTCCTTTTCTAAAACAAAGAGCGGAGGGAGAGACAAGGAGTCCAATCAGACCCAACAGGGTGTGTCAGGAATTAAAATCACTTGTAGTGGGTGATTTCAAATTGCTGTATAATAACAGGGAATACAGTATATAATCATAGATCCTAGTGATGTTATTATTATCCCAATATTTCAAATGAGGAAATTGAGGCTTTAAGAAGTGACCAGGGGTACCTGGGTGGCTCAGTTGGTTGAGTGTCCAACTCTTGGTTTCAGCTCAGGTCCTGCTATCAGGGTTGTGAGATCCAGCCCTGCCTCAGGCTCCATGTTCAGAGGAGAATCTGCTTGAAATTCTCTCTCTCCCTCTCCCTCTGCTCCTCCTCCTGTTTGTGCTCTCTCTCTCTCTCAAATAAATACGTACATCTTAAAAAAAAAAAAAGTGATGCAATCCGTCCATGGTCCTATAGTTGATAAGTGAGAGAATTCAAGTTTTCCTGATTCCAAAGCTCTTATTTCAGGAGAAAGTGTACAGGTTATTAACACGCTTTTATATTGATGGGGAATGAAGAGTCTTCCCTCAGGGAAGATAATTTTGATAACCCACAATATGATTGTTTATTATTATTATTACTGAGAGTTCACTATGTACTCCAATATAATCTATGGTATTTAACTTCTGGGCCTAAGGAGGGTCTGAAGCATGTTATACTGCTCTTGATGTGTAATGTATGGCATAATGAAAAAAAAGTGACCTTTGACACCCACCAGATATAAATTTGAATTCAGATTCTTCTTTTTATTTTGTTGCTTGTGGCAAGCTACTTAAATTCCGTGATTCAATAGGAACGGTTATTCATCTAGAGGACTTATCGAAGTTAAAATAAATATATGAAAACAGTATGATTTATTGACCATTTATCTGCCTTTATTAATGATTGGGCATATTTTCTATATTTACAGGGCACTGGATTACAGGGCACCCAAATTTCTACTTAAAAGTTGAGGGCAATCTAACCCCCAAAATTTGTTCCATTCTGGTGGTTTGTTAATGAAAATTATGTAAATAGTTGATTCTTTATAAAATGTACTATTGTTATTAATCTGCACACTTACCTCTCTCACTGCACCCAAGATAATAGCCATGATCCTCTTACTATTTCACTTAAGAAGGCGCTTCTGTGAACCATCTATAGGACAGAATGTCAAACTTTTCCAAGATTATTTCTTGGGAATCAAATAAAATGAGAGTATGGACTATCCAGTAATCTGTAAGTATAGAAATATATAATAGTTTATTCATGAAGATGGCCACCTGGTCAATGAATTAGGACCCTTGAATATATTTCTTTAGTTCTGATAAAATCCCTAGAGGAACAAAGTATAGTCTCATATCCTCTCCTGCCCGAGGGGAGGCATCTCAAGGTGTACAGTCAACAGCCTAAAGATTGTTGTCGGAAACAAATACTGGTAAAGCCTGAAAACTGGTAAATTTTCACCAAACTATCTGTAATTACAGTCAGGAATTATCATCTAATTTCTCAGCTTAAAATGTGAACCCAAGATGCAAAAACTTCCAGAAAAAGGCCATCAGAGTAGAACTCAAGGTTTTTAATCAAATCAATCAATCTAAATCAAAATGATTTTGCACTAATGATTTGCAAAATGATTTAAGTGATTTTGGAATGGACAAGGCATAAAGATACCAAAAACATTGTTTCAGTGCCTCAGAGTTGGGCTAGGCAGAAGGGCCCTTCCTCAGGAAGAGAGTCTCCCTGAGAGTCCCAGAGTGTGAAGGGGTGAAATGGGTCAGGGAGGGGCAACATTTAGCTGACAACTGCATAATGACTTTAAAGAAATGCCTCCTAAGGCAATGAAAGAGAAAAAGAAAGAAAAAAATAAGGAAGAAAATGAGAAAGAACTAAAGGAAAGAAAGAAATAATATTTTAAGGGCGATGAGAGCAGGGCATGATGGGATAGTAGCTCAGAATATTCTACCTGAAGTGAATGCATTCTCAGGAGGGGTTGTGTGCTGGCTCAAGCTGGAGGCAGACCAATGTTCAGGGGCCTACAGGTAGGAGAGAAGCTTAATGAAGTTTGGCTAACAAACATTTTGTTCTGATTGATCAGTGGGATGAATAGTTCAGGTTATAATTTAATGAGGCAAAAAGGGGAATTTGGAAGGTCTGTGTCTGGTTTTGTCATAAGTAAACGGGGATTTTTGTGAGCCTTTTCTAGTCTAATGGGGAAGGTTTTTGTTTGTTTGTTTGTTTGTTGTTTTTCAGTAAGCTCTTATGCTTTCTGGAGCATAATGGGTGAGGATCCTTTAACATTGGCTATTTCCAGAGCACAGGGATTGAATAAAATTCCACATTGTCAGTTCCTTGTTATCTAATGTTTGGCATGTTATTGAAAAACTTAAAAACCAGAAAAAAGAATTAGTCAGTGAAGATCCACACGTATGCATCTATTTCCCAAACTTCTGTTGTAAGGCCAAGATCTTTTTGACAGGGCAGGGAGCAGTGTCTGCAGATTGAAATTTCCTATTTCCTGGCATAAACTACACAAAAAGTTCATTGTCTAAGATATTCAACTTCAGGTTCATTCAATAAGATAAAGAATCTTGATAAGCAATCTAAATAAGAGTCTTTCTAGATTTTTGTGTTGTCTACTTTCTAGTCCTATTGTCTTATTTATACTTAATGCAAAGTCTCTTTTTGTTGTCATTGTTTTAGCAACTTGTCTTTATAGTCTTTCTGATATGTCCAACCCAAAAATGAAGACTTTCACTCATTGCGCTTATAAAAACATCAATGAGCATTGAATTTTAGAAAGGTTCCATAGACAAGTTACTAAAATTGCATCATTCAAAGAAGTGTTAGGTAAACTGAAAAGCTACAATTGTTTGAGGTCTGGACTTTGCTCTCAGCTTCTGGGAAGTAATCTCTAAGCCCTTGGAATTTCCTGCCTGATAGAAGTGTATTTGTTTACTTGGGGGTGTTGGGTCACCTAGATAGTCTATGCTAATAATGACTTAGAGTGTGGTCTTGGGCCATGTGGTAACAGCTCAATCTCTGGAAGGGTAGAGACTAAGATAAACCATGTGGGTGGTCAGTCATGTCTACCTGACCAAGCTCAAATAAAAACTCTGGAAACCAAGGCTTGGTGATCTTCCTGCTTGGCATTACTTCATTTTGCCACCCAATATTGCTAACAGTCCAGTTCACTTGACTCCTCTGGGAGAAGTCAGCTAGAAGCTTATGTTTGGAATTTCCTGGACTTTTCATATGGGATTCTTTTCTAGCCTTTGAATCTTTCTGCTTTGAATCTCTATTCTTTTGCTATAGTAAACAGCAACCATGAGGATAAGTGCTTTTTCTGGAATTCTAATTCTTTTTAACAAATTATTGAACCTGAGGGTATTCTTGAGGACTCCCAGACTTTGTATTTTTTAATAAATTCAATGTAGAAATTACCACTCGCATTTAGTACACTTAAACATGAATGAGTCTCTAACTGGTTGTTATAGAAAGGCTTCATGTTGGCAAGTTGCTAAAATGGGATCATTCAAACAATTATGAAGTAAGCTGGCAACATATACTTGTTTGGAAAATATAATTACAGTAATAGACTAGACAGCTTGTTTAATTCCATGAGTTGAGTAAAATAGATGTCAGTAAAAGAGAACTTCTACTATATATTAAGAAAATGATGAGAAAGCTATTGTACCTGATTTCACTCACTTCAGAGACATGAATTTTTAGCCAATCATTATGTGTGATATAATGATATCTGAAAGGGATCTTTTACTGGGGAAATTTTGAAGATATCAAAAGGATTTGATGAGAATGATGGAATCTACAAACCATAATGTGAAATATTTACAATTTACCTAACATACTTAGGGCCAATAAACTCAAAAAGGTGTATTGTGAGATATGATGTAAATTCTCATTTCTAGCTCAATAAAGAATTGGTGCTAATTATTAGAAAGTGCTTCTAGAGAATAGTATTGAACTGAACTAGATTCTTCTTCGATGAGATCCTAGAGATACTTCTGTAGCTCCTAATTGTCTCATCTTACCCAATTCATGTTTTGCTTTAAGGTACCTGACCTTATGATTTTTTATTTTCCCTCATGAATTTATTCAAAGAAAAAGTGGAGAGGTGTTCATCAATTGGCTTATATATATTTTTGCCTGCCTCTGTAATGAACTGAGTGCTGGCTACCTGTTTTGTTGGTGAAGATTGGGAGTGAAAACATCATAGTGCAGCTCAGTGCTTATGTGGTCTGGACTCTGTTCCCCTGCACTCCTTCCCTAACAGCATTTTCTCTGTAAGAGGAGTGTGTTTCATGTCATCAATGTGGCTAGTAAAATCCATTTTGGACTAAAAAGTCACTTTAAGTTTGAAATCAAGGATAAAATAAAATGTCCTTAATGTATCACAGGCTAAATATCTACCACACATTGAAACAGCAACTTATAAAGTGATATTTTTCAATCACTTCATGCTCTATTTTGCTTCATTTTAGAAATTTTGGAGAATGACTGGCAATTTAACCTAGCTCAATATAGAAGTAATCCCTGGCTCCTTCTATAAGATTAAAAGGCTTTTCAGAAATGGAATTGAGTTGGGGTGCTTGGGTGGCTCAGTCTCTTAAGCGTTTGCCTTTGGCTCAGGTCATGATCCCAGGGTCCTGGGATCAAACACCAGATTGGGTTCCCTGCTCAGCAGGGCACCTGCTTCTCTCTCTCTTCTATTCTTCCGCCTCTGCTTGTGCACTCTTACTATCTCTCAAATGAGTAAATAAAATCTTTTTTAAAAATGGGATAAAGCTAATCCCATTATGCAAGTTCAGAAGACCTGCATTATTGTAGGGTGATAGATCACTGTTTTTTATTCCTCTGACAAAAAAAAAAAAAAAAAAAAGACTCTTGTTCTTCCTCTTCCCCTTTCCATTTCTTCTTCTAATGAAAAATTCAGTTCTACCACTAAAGGTAGGACTGAAAACAAGGTAGTCCTTCCCACGTGGTGGTGAGGGTGACTCTGTGGCTTAGACCAGCACATGTTGTTGGAGCCAGAACAATGTAAGTGGATTGCTCATGGTGGAGAATCAGAGCCAGGAAGAGTGAAGACAGTGACCACATGGAAAAAGGTTGTCCTAAGGGAAGGAGGGGCAAGCTAGCATCTATGGTGATAAAGTGTGGTGGTGAGGAGATCACCTGTCTCAAAGATGAGGCAGTGGTAGTGACGAAAGATGGGTTATGTACTGGGACTTGATGAATGAAGTGCCCATATCAAGGATAAAAGAGATAGGTTTATCACTGGGGCTCCCAAAATAGAAGATAAGAAAATTAGAATGAATCCTGGAGTGTTGGACTGGAATTAGAGACATTTGTGTGAATTTACAGTTTTGAATAGAGTCAGTGCTGCTGGAATATGACATCGCGTTCCTAAAAACTATTATGTCATACAAAATCAGACAATGAAAAGGACAGGGCTTATGAAAGAAATGAGGTTGGAGCAAATACTTCATCAGTGACACATTAAAAACAAAGTTTGGAACACAGTAAAAATGATAGCACAGTTAACATGTTTAATGGGTAAGAAATACATAAATCCTATGGTACTTTACACTGAAAAGGACCAGAAATTTGCTTGTAGACGTAGGCGTCAAAAAGACCGCAGTTTCGGAGTCATTGTGAAGCGGTGGAAAGGAGAGTTACTTGAAATCAGAAAGTAAGTTGTAACACCAGATGAGATGGTTATGGAGAATGGCTCATAAAGTGAGTTGAAGTAGATGGTAGATGTTGGA
>NW_019154112.1:27227977-27257113 GCF_002288905.1 Enhydra lutris kenyoni | reverse complement strand
TGTGTGTGTGTGTGTGTGTGTGTGTGTGTGTGTGTGTGTGTGTGTGTGTCTTCCATAAGACAAGGCTTGGAACAAATGGATGTAGTTTTCTGTGTTCATCTGTTTCTCTCAGAGGAAATCATGCCTAAGCAAACATGAAATTGCACTATCCTCAAATTCTGTCTTCATATTTCAGTTGTATTGGAACAAAATCAATGGTAAAGTAGAACTCATTGTATATACATATGATAAAGTAGAACTCATTGTATATACATATACATAGATAGGTATTGAAATATTTATAAATGCAAATGCACACATTGATTACACACACTTCTAACTTATATGATATTCTCTATCTGCAACCACTGAGAGAGCCTTGGAAAGGCAACATCCCAACAGCAATGAGCACACTTAGATCTCAGAATCTAAATACACATCTTCCTCAACTTATACTGGGATTGCATCCCAACAATCCTATTATAAATTGAAAATGTTGTAAGTAAAAAAATGTACGCAATACACCCAACTTACTTAGCCTAGCCTCCTTACATGTGCTCAAAACATATTTGTCTACAGTAGGGGACAAGCATCTAACACAAAACCTATTTATAATAAAGGGTGGAATATCTCATGTAATTTGTTGAATTCTGTATAGAAAGTGAAAAACAGAATGTCTGCGTGGGGACAGAATGGTTGTAGGTGTCCTGGCTGTTCCCCATCGTGATCTCATGCCTGACAAGGAGCTGTGCTGCCACGACCCAGCATCAGGAGAGTTGATTGTACTGCCCACACTAGCCCCTGAAAGATCGTAGTTCTGAATTCAAAGTATGGTTTCTACTGAATGTGTAGGACTTTTGTGCCATTGCAAAACTGAAGAATTGTAAGTCAAGCTATCATACTTCGGGGACTGTCTGTACCACTCAAAGGAACCAGGACTTGAAGAAAAGAGTGATTCCAAAGCTGGAACAAGGCAAGTACAAGATAAGCATATGTCAGAAAAGACATAGGAACCAGTCTGAATAGTGTCCCACTGGCCAAATCTGGGACAATTTTGTCGTTACAATGAATCATGATTATGATGTAAAGAGTTGAATAAAATTAGAATTCATGAGTTTCTACTGATTTAAATTAGTAAATAAAAAATTAGAAGATGGAGGAAGAGTGAAACATTTATATAGGGACATGGGACATTTCACATTGTTTTCCCATAAAACAATATTAATTATAAAAGTAAGAACAAGGAACTTTATTTTTTTAGAGATTTTGTATATTTACTTGTCAGAAAGAGAGAGAGAGCTCAAGCACACAAACAGGGGGAGCAGCTGGAAGAGGGAGGAGCAGGCTCCCTGCTGAGCAAGGATCCCAATGTGAGACTGGATCCCAGGATCCTGGATCCTGGAATCATGACTTGAGCCAAAGGCAGACACTTAACCAACTGAGCTACCCAGGTGTCCCAGAACAAGGAACTTTAAAGTGGAGAAACAAGCACCTCCTTCATCAATGATCAAAATGATCATTAGTAATGGAGAAAGTTCAAAAATAAATTCTACCTGGTAGGATCCAAGGAGAAGCATGTAGGTTCCCTTTTGTGATATTGCTTTGAGTTTTAGAACTTGAATCTAAGCATTAGGTCATAAGGGCAGGGTCCTAATCTGATAGGATTGGTGGCTTTAAAGAACAGAAAGATACCTCCTTCTCCTTCTCCCTCTCCCTGTACTTCTCTCCTCTCTCCCTCTACTCACACCCAGGAAAGACCCAGTGAGGACACAGAAAGAAGGCAGCCATCTACAAGCCAGGAACCAAACAGAATGACATTTTGATCTTGGACTTTCCTGCCTCTGGAAGTGTGAGGAAAATGAACTTCTGCTGTTTTAGCTCTTCAGCGTGTTTTGGTATTGCATGGTATAGCAGCTTAAGCTGACCACTGGTTTTGATGGTTATGTTTTGGTTGAAAGAGTATTTGTTTATTGGAACTATATACTGAAATATTCAGGGATAATGAAACCAGAAAATTACATGGTTCCAGAAAAGACAGTTTTGTGGGCTGTACTGCTTTTTCTGAAAGCTTGAGGTTGTTTCAAAATAAAATTATTTCAAAGAGGTGTTGAGCAAAATATTCAGTATTCTTTGAGGACTTCTGGCCCTACTTTAATAGGATAATAGAATAAAATATTCAGGAAGCTGACAGTTGGATTTATGTTGATGAAAAAATGGACAAAAATATCAGCCAAAGTTTTTTAGAATAAATCTTGCCTTTTTTTTTTTTTTTTAATGTATTGACCTGCATATCCAACAAACTTTGGAGTAGATCAGAACTTTAATTACTGACAGAAAAAGGACAGGACCTGAGACTTTTCCCTCCAGAATTAACTGTGTGAGTGCTGGGTATTGTGCCAGCTGTTCCCATACATTAAGCAAGATGCAGCTGTTTGCCTAGTTCATTGCTTTGGAGCAGGAATGTGGAAACTTGACCCTGGGAACAAATCAGGCACTTGTTTGGGTTTTGTTTGTTTTTACAGAGCAATATTGTTCTGTTCATCATGTGTAGAAAAGGGAACTTCTCAAGAATGGATGTTTTCAAGGTAAGTACCTGATATTCCTTGCAACCAGAAAAGTTACTTCCACTTCATTCATCATTTTATCTAATTCAACTATGGAAATCTGGAAATGGAAAAAATTTGAAGGATTATAAATTCTGGTATTTTTAGTTGATAGTTTTTTGTTTTGTTTTGTTTTTTAAAGAAAGCTCCATGCCCAGTGTGGAGCTCAATGTGGGGCTTGAGCTCACAACCCTGAGATCAAGACCTGAACTGAGGTCAGGAGGCAAATGCTTAACCTACTGAACAACCCAGGTGCCCCTGGTAGAAATGGGTTCTTAGGAGAAATAGATATGAATTCTAAATGCTGGGGTTTAAAACATCCCCACAGGAATCATGATTCAGGCAGCAGTGGCAGAATGCTCACATCTAAGACCCACTTCCCTAGGTCTGATGGAATCAAGCTGCTGGTTATGTGGTGCCAAGATCTCTCTCCCTCACTCTTTTCACTAATACTTGAAATTCCACCAAGAGACATCCATTTCTCTGTGCTTTTATAACTTAATCTTTAGAAGAAGCATTTGGAGTTGGTTGTAAAAAATCAATATTTGAAGTTACAACTTCTAAGCTTGAACCCCAGCTCCTTTAGTCAGAATCTCAGCTTCTTCAGTGATAATATCTAACTTAGAGGGCCATGGCAAGGGTTAATTTGGACAATTTATGGAAAGCTCCTAGTTGATATAAATACTTCAAAAATTAAAGAATATTAAGATGATTTAACTTTCTTCTAATTTTTCTTAAGGGTCAAAATGTTATCCTTCATCCTCAAAAATAACTTCACAAAGTAGGTATTATCACTTTTTAATAGGTGAATAAAGAGATTCAGAGAGATAAAGTACTTTTTCTAAAAACCACACAAATAGTAAAAGACTAAGCAGGAATTAAATTCAAGGCCTGGCATATTAATTGGCGACCCCCCCCAAAAAAGAAGACCTTAAAAGTGGACCTGGCATATCTATACTTGTTATCAGATGAGGTCTAGGAAGTGTCTATGTCTGATTGACAAGGACAAGATGTGCTTGTTGGAGCTGCTGTCATTTAGGTTGGATAAAATTGGGGTAGATATTTTTTGGAGAGATTTTTGATGAATACCAATTGAAATAAGGCCAGGATAAAAGCTAAGGTCATTAGTTAGAAAAGACTGGATTTTGTTCCCCCCAAATGGACAGAACATAGGTCTAGAGCTAGAGAGGACAGAAGTACAGATTAGAGAGATCTGATGTTCATGAATTTTGTTAACTCCTCTCACTTGCTACTCTCCTTAGCTGACCTATCCAACCAATCCACATCCACATAAATATGCATGCACAGCAACAACGTCTATCTTCAAAAAGAAGAAGGGAAAGTGGATGGAGGAGTCATCTAATCTTTCTTTTCATGAGCAATTGGTTTCTAGGTGAAAGGATGTTAGCTTTATTTTCAATAGGGTTGTTTTGTTTTTATTATTATTTAAAGATTTATTGATTTATTTGAGAGAGAGAGCTGGGGGAGGGTCAGAGGGAGAGAAACTCAAGTAGACTTCATGCTGAGTGTGGAGCCCAACTTGAGGCTCCATTGCATGACCCTGAGATCATGACCTGAGCTGAAACCAAGAGCCAGATGCTTAACCAACTGAGCCACCCAGGCACCCCTATAGTTGAGTTTTAAATCACTCTTTGCCTAACTGTATATATATATTTTTTTTTCTGTCAAGTTTTCCTTTAATTTTATTTAGGTTCTCCTCTCTTCTTATCTATGACACTCTATGTATGCTACCATTCTAGCACCCCCCCCCCTTTTTTTAAAGTAAGCTTCACATCTAATGTGGATCTTGAACTCATGACCTTGAGGTAAAGTGTCACATGTTATACTCACTGATCCAGACAGGCACCATTCATCCTGTATTTCTAATCAAACTACAAGGCATGTACTGAGCTGAGCAGTAACTGGTCCTGCTGTTTAACTGGAGGATGGAAGACCGTGGATTCAAAGAAGGAAAGAAAAGCTGATAGAGAAGTTCCCTCCTCTGTGTTTGATGAGAATTTGGAGGCAGGTGGCAGAGACCCAAGGAGGAGAGGTTTGAGAACTATTGGTTTGCAGAGGTTTGTGAATCCCCAGGGAATGGTAATTTATCTTCTCAGCTGAGCATTCCTGAGGTGAGGTGGGTCTCCCTTGTCCCCCATGAGCTGCAGGCATGTTAGCAGACGCATTGAGTTCTTTCTGGTCCTGGCTGTAGAAGAACACCAAGTATGGCTTGCTGAAAAGACGGAGGAACAAAGAGGCTTTGTTCGAGCTCTCTTTAGGGGAATTATATTTTCACACTCTGGCAAATCTCAGACATACTTTGCCAGATTGCTGTGCCTGCCTTCATTATCCAGATTACTGCCACCCAAGGCACCTCAGCAACTGGAATATAACCCCCAGGGAAAAGACATACTAAGTCAACAACCAACCGAAAGGGTGCCAGAACCCAGAAGGAAGAGACTCAAAAACATCCAAGATAAGTGGCTTCTAACAACATAAAGCTATTGCAGAAGCCCTCCCCTAGATCAGCAGAGCTCTCCTACCTTATACAATAGGCAATGAAGACTGTGGAAGCAAGGGCTGAAAGTCTGAAAATATCTCTGCTTTCACCACACTGCCTGAAATTGCCTTAAAAATTATAGGTCAGTCTTTCAGATTTAGATAGGAACAAGGAAAAACAAAAACTTCCTGAAACTGATCATCCAAGTAGAGCTTAAAAATCAGCCAAGTGATATCAATAGTATTATTTGATATCAGAATTTTTTTTTTGGAACAGCTAAGGTATAAAATTGTTATTTAACTATTGACAGAGGTAGGTTAGACTTTGAACTTGATCTTGAACAAAAATGTATCCCATTTCCCAATAAACAAAAGTGTAAGCTCAATTAAGGAGATTCAAGCATAGCACATGCACACACACAAAATTTAGCTGTGTGTATAAAGATGGACAATGATTTGCAAACAAATCAATAGATGAAGAGAAGGAGCACAGAATCTATGTTAAAAACCAATGAAATAAAGATGGGCAAGGCCATAGATTTCGATAAGAGATCTAGTAGAATTTCCATGTAAATAACAGGAGTGCTGGACAAGGAAAAATTAACAGATGAGATGAGGGAGCCACTAAGAGTAGAAAGAAGTTTATCTGAGCAGAAGACTCAAATATTCAAATTAAATTCTTCACCAGATTCTAGGCAAGATAGATTAAAAAAAAAAAAGACGTATTCTATTGTGGAAAAAAGACCATAAACTCAGAATTTTAAAATAAGACTACCATTTATAAGAACTACATTGCAGGAAGGCAGGAGAGTGTCTATAAGCCAAGGGATAATGGTCATCACAACCCTGTTCCTAAGCACATCACAATTATAGACTTAAAAAAACACACATACAAACCCACGTTTACCCAAGACCCTCTGAGCTTTGCCTTATGATCAACAGGGAATGAGGGGGCCTCTGGGCATATGGATAGTGAAGATGATTCTTTGTGATGATCAGCAAGACTGGGGGTAGTGCATTTTATAATATAAGCACACTTTAAAAACCCATGTGAAAGAGACTCTGACATACATCACCTATTTGTATAATGAGATACTTAGGATCTATAAATAAATTATATGATTTCTCCAGAGAAATAAAACCTTAAATAATTCACTGTTACTTGTAATTTTTAATATCTAGCATTTAGTAACTGATGTTCTGTTAATTATACCAGGGTTTATTTCTTCATAGATACAAAGGCACATTCTGACAAGATTCTGGGACTCCAGAAATTGAAGGAAAATCTTAAAAGATTCTAGAGAGAGAGAAAAAGAAAGCCATATTTCTCTACAAATAGTTTTTTTTTATTAATCATTTTTTTTTAATTTATTTTCAGCATAACAGTATTCATTGTTTTTGTACCACACCCAGTGCTCCATGCAATCCGTGCCCTCTCTAATACCCACCACGTGGTTCCCCCAACCCCCCACCCCTTCAAAACCCTCAGATTGTTTTTCAGAGTCCATAGTCTCTCATGGTTCACCTCCACTTCCAATTTCCCTCAACTCCCTTCTCCTCTCCATTCCCTTGTCCTCCATGCTATTTGTTATGCTCCACAAATAAGTGAAACCATGTGATAATTGACTCTCTCTGCTTGACTTATTTCACTCAGCATAATCTCTTCCAGTCCCATCCATGTTGCTACAAAAGTTGGGTATTCATCCTTTCTGATGGAGGCATAATACTCCATAGTGTATATGGACCACATCTCCCTTATCTATTTGTCCATTGAAGGGCATCTTGGTTCTTTCCACAGTTTGGCGACCATAGCCATTGCTGCTATGAACATTGGGGTACAGATGGCCCTTCTTTTCACTACATCTGTATCTTTGGGGTAAATACCCAGTAGTGCAATGGCAGGGTCATAGGGAAGTTCTATTTTTAATTTCTTGAGGAATCTCCACACTGTTCTCCAAAGAGGCTGCACCAACTTGCATTCCCACCAACAGTGTAAGAGGGTTCCCCTTTCTCCACATCCCCTCCAACACATGTTGTTTCCTATCTTGCTAATTTTGGCCATTCTAACTGGTGTAAGGTGATATCTCAATGTGGTTTTAATTTGAATCTCCCTGATGGCTAGTGATGATGAACATTTTTTCATGTGTCTGATAGCCATTTGTATGTCTTCATTGGAGAAGTGTCTGTTCATATCTTCTGCCCATTTTTTGATATGATTATCTGTTTTGTGTGTGTTGAGTTTCAGGAGTTCTTTATAGATCCTGGATATCAATCTTTTGTCTGTACTGTCATTTGCAAATATCTTCTCCCATTCCGTGGGTTGCCTCTTTGTTTTCTTGACTGTTTCCTTTGCTGTGCAAAAGCTTTTGATTTTGATGAAGTCCCAAAAGTTTATTTTCACTTTTGTTTCCTTTGCCTTTGGAGACATATCTTGAAAGAAGTTGCTGTGGCTGATATAGAAGAGCTTACTGCCTATGTTCTCCTCTAGGATTCTGATGGATTCCTGTCTCACGTTGAGGTCTTTTATCCATTTTGAGTTTATCTTTGTGTATGGTGTAAGAGAATGGTCGAGTTTCATTCTTCTACATATAGTTGCCCAGTTTTCCCAGCACCATTTATTGAAGAGACTGTCTTTTTTCCACTGTATATTTTTTCCTGTTTTGTCAAAGATTAACTGACCATAGAGTTGAGGGTCCATATCTGGGCTCTCTACTCTGTTCCACTGGTCTATGTGTCTGTTTTTATGCCAGTACCATGCTGTTTTGTTGATCACAGCTTTGTAGTAAAGCTTGAAATCAGGTAACGTGATGCCCCCAGTTTTATTTTTGTTTTTCAACATTTCCTTAGCAATTCAGGGTCTCTTCTGATTCCATACAAATTTTTGGATTATTTGCTCCAGCTCTTTGGAGAATACCGGTGGAATTTTGATTGGAATGGCATTAAAAGTATAGATTGCTCTAGGCAGTATAGACATTTTAACAATGTTTATTCTTCCGATAGTTTTATATGACTATGTCAATTATCTTTTCTAAAACTTAGTTCCTTAAAACTCACCCTATTATATGAGACATTAACTTGATTATTTTGTAGTTAATACATAGTAACAATTTATTTGGATTGAATATGGACTATATATGAGGAGTGTATGTGCGTGTGTGTGTGTATGCTTGTTAATAAAATGAATTCCAGCTGTCAAAGAAAGGGGAGCCAAAGACAAATGCTTTAATTTATAATAAAATAACAATTAATTTATTGGAATTTTATACAAAATAGACTTTGGTCACATAGCATTTGAACTCTTGTCTCAAATAATAAACATGTAAAAAGAATTAAGCATAAGAATATTCAAGTAAAGACATAACATTACTAACTAGACTATTTCTAAATCAAGAAAGCACCACCAGAAACAATCATGTTCTTGCTGTACACAATAATTTCCTTTATACTTCCTATATAGATTTCTTACATATTGTTTTATTGGCTTTAATTTTATACCTTTGGGATTGAAGACATAGTATGTATAATAAGAAAGTGACATAATCAGATGTGTTGATTTCTTTGTAAATTTACCTCTATGGGGAAAAAAAATACAGGAATATTCATGGAGTGTTCACCCTGTACCCACTCACTGGCAAGAATGATCAGGGAATCCTAAAGAGAATCTATTTGACCATCTGTTTTACAAGCCATATTCCTTCGACCAAGCAATCACTGAGTGTCAAGAAACAACACCAGATCGTGTTAAGATTTTATACACTGGACATCTGGGGCTCAAGATCTATTCATTTTGTTGTTCTTGTTGGATGCTGACTTTTAAAAAATTTTTAAATATGATTCTAGAAATTGGGAAAGGAAACTGAGGCAGAGGAATGATATTTAGTCTTTAGGTTCTGGCTGGTTGTGGCCATCATGTTCATTCATTGTCACCTTCTTCCCTCTTGGGGACCTGTAAAGAAAACAAGATTAGAGCATTTTATAGTTTCTTTCACTTGGACCTGACAGAGGTTAGCACTGAAACTCAAAAGGTATTTCAATAGAAAGAACCAGGAGTAACAAGTGTTTGTCTTGGGGAAAAATAAAAGAACAAAGGATATTTATCTCACTCACCCCAACTACATTCTCTTTACCAAATCTGTTTTTCCTGACAATCCCGCTGAACACATCGAAATACCTATCACTCTTAAGCTTTGCAGGAAATAATTTGGGGAAAATGTCAATGGAGTAAAGAGGTAGAAACTGGAGGATAGAACGAAGATAATGTTTTTCATAAAACCTCTTGATAGATTCTTCACTGAGATTCTTCAACCTTCCATATTCTACCTGTTTTTGTCTACTCATGTATATGGTATAAAATCTCATGTTACTTCCTGGTATTCCTATTATATTTATGAGAAGCTTTTTATTGCTCTCAGTGGAGCAAAGGACATTTGCCTACTAAATTCTGTCTTGATGTCCTTTCTGCTTTGGAAAAGACAACTTTTGATTTTATCTATATGGATACATTGTCTCAATCTCTTTCTATAATTAGGCTGTTTATCCAGTTTTATCACAAGGATGCCAAACAGACATTTAGGCTTCAGGTGAGCAGAACTTTCACTGGTATAGTCATCATTTACATTCTTAGCTAGAACGCTGTACAGTACCTCCCAATATGCAGAATCATCAAAGAAGAATTCCATAGATGGCTGGACACAGACAATGAACCTGAGAATTAAACCTATGAGATTAGGGAGAAAATAAGGCACGTTATGATGCTGAAGAGGAAAACTTGCTTGCATAGTAATAAAAATACTACTGTAAGTTACGGGGCAACTTTTGATCTTGGTGTCTGCGTTCAAGCCCCACATTGGGTGTAGAGATTACTTAAAAATAAAATATTAAAAAAAATATATATATATACATATATATGTTGCTATAAAATCATCCCCTTGAGCTTACATGATTACTTTACTGTCAAAACTTTAGAATATTTTCAAATTTACGAGTCGATATGTTTATCATCTATTATGCTGACCACATGCAGCACATGGAAGTGTTTACTTTTCATCCTGACCTGTGATCAGCCCTCCAACAATTGCTGTTCCAAGGGAAGAACCTAGAGCAGCTGCCTGCATCAACATGGTAGACCTGGTAGACCTAGGAAGCCAAAAGAAAAGACCAGTTTTTCCAGAATACCAGCAAACAAATCTCATTTCCTGAGGGAGTGGACGCTTGCCATCTTCAGGCCAGAGCGCAGCATTACACCAGCAAAGAAACATTAATTTACAATTTTTGTTTTATTTTGTATTTTTATTTTGTATGTATATTTTATATTGTATGTATATTTTATTTTATTTTGTATTTTATTTTATTAAATTCTTGAGCAATGTTAAAAAGTCTTCATAAGCACTCAAGCAAAAATCACATTTTTCTTCAGGAATGATGAAAAGATCTTCCTTAGAAAGAGTTTAGTATTTTCTAAAAATATGGCACCAGGTTCTGATCTTCGATCTGATTCATTCAACAAATATTTATTGAGTCCTCACTCTGTGCCACCTTCCCTTCTAGACATTGAGGATGGAGTAATGTACAAAATAAACATGAGTGGCCATCTTTCCTCATCCCATCGCAAAAGGAAAATTGCAGTTTAATTAAAAATCACTAAGATCAGGAAAGCTAATTTTAGCATATAATGTAAAGACAACTCATTGAATATATTTTAAAAATCTCTGTAAGTCATTTTAGACACAGTTACCTTAAAACAAAATTAGTAAAAAAAAAAAAACCTCATAATTTTTGAGATTGGAAGGATGTCATAAAAAACTATTGAAATGCAAAAGGCTGGTATAGGAGTGACAAAAAAGGACTAGGGATGTGAATACCTCCTTAGCACAGCACCTTACCCTTAGCAGAAAATTCGTAAATAGTTGTTGAAGGACTAAATGTGTGATTATGGGAAAGCAAACAATTGGAAAATGAGAGTGTCTTGGTAATTCATCTTTGGTGTTTCATTTTCATCATCTAAGGGAAAGAATGTACTAAACTCAGATTTCCATTTTCTCTTTTTATTTGAAGGGTTTACATTTTTTCTACTATGTGAAAATTGTGCTATTGTACTGGCAACACATACTCATTTTAAGAATATGAGAAAACATTAATCCAGAAAAGGAAGGGAAAAAGTTTAATTTCCCTCAAATCTTAATCAATATAAAAATGTAAAATAGAGACATATATTTTTATAAAAAGGCAATCATGTTATAATACTAATTTTCCCATTAATCTTTAAGTGTCCTTTGATGCCAGTAAATGTAGACCTGGATCATAATTTTAATTACTCCCAAGTACTACACTCTAAAAATATACTGTAATTATAGTCCTGAGTTTGGATACTTAGGTTGCTTCCAATGTGTCATATTTTTTAAAATGCTGTGAGAACACATCCTCTTACGAACATGCTTATGAATTTGCCCAATAATTTCCTTAAAATAAAATGTATCTAGAAATGAAATTTTTAGTAAAAGTTTATATACTTCTTAAGGGTCATTTGAAATAGAAAAACGTATAATTCATATCACCATTTCTCTACATTAGCTACCATTCAGTATCATGATTCATTTAATCTTTATCAACTTGATAAACGAAAAATTGGTAACTTGTGTTAATTTGCATTTCTTTGATCACTAGTGAGATCTCACATTTAATATATATTTACTCATTTGATACTTTTCTTTTGTAAATGGCCTATTAATTTTACCAGAATTTGCCAACATTTTTTCCAAGGTATTAAAAGATATTTTTGATAAAAAATGTTCCTTGATAAAATGGGCTTGGGAAACATGAGGTTTAACAAAATTAACTGCATTATTAGAATTAGGCTGCCATAATGTACATAGATAACTTGTAAGAATCCTTACTTCTTTCTCCTTGTTCTATGCTTACCGAGAAACCCGATTTGTGTTTTACTATTCTGAATAGAAATATCTGAGTAAATAGTCTTGGCTCTTGGCCAAAATATTTTATGTGGTGTGTGAGATGTGTGTGAATTTCACTCATGTGACTAGGCCTTCCAAGGCTTGTCATCCACCCCACCTCCAAGTCCCCCTGAGCATACTGAGAAGTGGCTGATCAACCTGAACACCCAAGAACTTGACTCTCAACTACAGACCCTACCCCAAGTCCACCCAGTGAGACCCAGCCTGTGAGAGCCAGATAGTCTTGTTTTATTGCATCCATACAATGGGTGCAGGCATGATGCTCAGTAATTCCTTTATTTCTCATCATGAGGCACATCTTAAAAGTGTGTACACACCATAGCACTTAGGAGTTGAGCTCATGGACACATGTTTTTGTCATGTTTGATTTGCATTCAAATATGTTAGTGTTTGTTTCAGCAGCATGTTAGGTCCCAGAGAGAGCTGCAAGAAAATGTGGCTATTTCTGGGGTTGTTCTCCAATTTTGCAAAGGGGACAAAAAAAAAAACAAACAAACAGAAGAAATAGGTCAGCTCTAGATATGAAAGTGGAAGCCAACTTTCTATTGAGTAGAAAATATGATTAAACAATTTTTTTCAAATATTTATCATGACTGGTCTTAACAGAGTTGAATTTTAATCTGTGAAAACGAAAGAAATTTTTCTCTTCAAATTACTCAACTCTAGCCAGTAGTCACTTTGAATCATTTTCAAACATATTCACCTTTTCTTCATGCTTTCAATGGGCTTTAAAAATTTAAAATTTAAAAATTTAAATTTAAAAATTGAGAGTTTTAATTCCTGCTTCCTTAATCCCTGAGTGATCTGGACTCTGTGGTCTTCCCAGCTGTTTTACACAAATGACGTTCATATCAAATTTTTCCAATCTTGTTACCTAGAAGTGACAACTGATGGCCTTTCACATCACTTTTGTTGTCCTGGATTTGGCTGATAACTATTCTTCCTCTGGCCCTTTAAATATTTATGACCTCTCTGTGAAGAATCTAGGTCTGTTAGAGCTTGAAAGAATTTTAGAGAATAAATACTATAATTCCCTCATTTTACAGAAGAGGAAACAGAACCACAGAAGCTAAGTGAGTTGTTAAAGGCCCCACTATTAGTCAATAGCAAAGGCGAAGCCATATGCCGGGTTTCCTGATTCCCCAGATCCAGCGCTCTTCATGTTATGCTTACTCATTGTTCGATGTGTTGATTGTAGGAAAGGACTGCTCAGCTCATCACAGATGTCCCCTCCTCCATTTTGTTGAGACTAACTAAAAGAGTAAACCTACTATAATCTGACTGTGATTATCATATTACCCTGTGAGGATACACTTGCCTGTGGTAGAAATATTTAAATTAACACTGTTAATCAAAACAAACAAAAACCAACCACCATTAATAATAACCTTAGTTAAGACATATCTTTCCACCCAATTTTATTTGCCCAGTCATGTCTCTTTGGCTTCAGTAAGGATGATACCGTGGCCTGGATTGTAAAGAAAAACCTTTCTTATTACCAGATTTCCTCCAAGAGTGAGATAAAACATCATTGGACCTCAGGGTGCAGAAAAACCCATTCTTTAACTCACGCCTTAGATGCTCCCAGGACTATCGCCACAATGCTTGCGAGGCCTCCTATCACACCGGGTAAGCCATGCAGGTTATGAACACCGCATGTGTCATGGATCCTCAGTTTATCAGTAAGACATGGCTAAAATTGTAAAAAGAGGAAGTTTATTATTTTGTTAGACATACTGAAGTCAATGACTATGCAGGAAAATTTTATCTGTCACCCCTTTTGCCATCCATATCTATAGCCCACTTAAGTCAAAGAATCCGAATATGTTGGTGGCAAAACTACTCATATCAGTTTTTAGTAGATGGATTTGAAGGTGAGTGATTTCAAGTCCTCCTCCTTCTGACATACTGATGATATTCTAAATCCCCTTAAAAGGACACAGAGTGCTTTATTATGCAAAACAAGCAAACATCATCAACAACAAAAACTTTAATGAAACTGCCCTGAGGAAACTAACACCCGTACTTAACATTCATTTCACACTAATTCTTTTAATAATTTAATAATATCAGATTCTTTCCTGGTACACAAAAGAAGTAGAAGAGTAGAAGAGTAGAAACCACTGGATCCACAAGGAAGAGTAGAAACCACTGGATCCAGAACTGTGAGCCATATTTCTGATAAGAAGGGAAATGACCCTCGAAGAAGGAGGGGTGATGATAAAAGGAATTTTCATAACTTTTCCCTGCTGGTAGGATGTCAGAAGATGATGGTACAGATTCAGAGTTTGACTGAGAGCACCTGTCATACTTACAGTCAGAAACTTAAAACCAAGCACGGAGACAATTCCTGCAATGCTCCCAATGATCATAGCACCATATGGGTGAATCTTCATGTCTGCACATGTGCCCACAGCAACTCCTCCAGCCAGGGTTGCATTCTGAATGTGAACCTGTGGGCAGCACAGAAACTTGAATGAAGTGAGCTGAACGAGGTGGGCTTCAGAAGGGATGAAGCAATCTATCTAGGGTTCCATGGACTCCATGGTCTATTCCTCAGTTCAAAGGGCTACTGATTCTTTTTTAAAAAGAAGTTTCATTGTAATGATAGAAAGCCTTTCTTCCAAACGGTTGACATTTGATATCTTTCTTGCTGGGGTTCCTCAGTAGGGACTGAGTAATCAGGTTAGTGAGACCAGCTTGGGGAGGGATGAGAGAAAAACCAAAGAAATTGTGATGGAAGGCCTGGTGCATATAATGTAGTTATTCTAGTAGTGGTATGACTGTTTATTCAGTATGGAAATGCATTTGTGGTTATTATGAACCAAAAGTGGCTGGTGCGTGTTTGGTGGAGTTTTTGACATTCCAATATTCAAAGAGGGAAAGTAGAGATCAAAATGTGCACATTATACATAGAAGACAACAGCTTTCACAAGTGTCACTATATTGAGAATATTTGAAGATGGTGGAAAGAGTAACCAGTTGCCATTTACCAGAATTCCTCAGAAGAATCATGTTCTGGCTGTTCTTCCTAAGGAGGAAGTCTCATCACTACTTTTAAGAGAGGACTGAGCTGTACATGTATTTTTTAATTTCTTTTCTTGTTTTCAATTTTCTTTCATTAAACAAATTGTACAGCATTGAAATCTATGTCTTTAGCTCTGCTTGAAGAAATTACAATATCCTTTTCTTCCCTCAGGCTGGAAAAGAAGAGCAGCTGATGTGTGGATTATTCCTTCACAGACATTTCTCTAGTTCATAGGAAAGAAACTCAGAAGACCAACTTGGGAGTGTTTAAAAAAAAAATGCGTTCTGATATCATTTTAGACATGTAATAGCTGTAGAAATACTGCAGAGTTTCCATATATCCCTCACCCAGCTTCCCCCAAGGTTAACCTTTTATGTTATCATAGAACCAGGAAAGTAGCATTGATAGAATACTATCAAGGGTTTTACCTGAATTTTACCCAGTGTTCTCACTAACATCCTTTTTTTCCTCCAGAGTCTTATTCCAGACCCCACATTGCCTTTAGTTGTTATTTATTTGAGAGGAATATTTACAGTTAGGAAAATAGACTTAACTCGCACCCTCCCCCTATTCTCTTTTTCTATTCTTGGCAAGTCCTGTTTCTAAGGAAGATTTCCTAAGACCTGGGAGATACTCCATCATTAAGGAAATATGCCTCAAATCTTTGATTTTTGCATAACTATGTTCCCTAATGGGCTGTATATTCCTTGAGAACACCTTTTTGATTTGCCACAATATAAATTTGATGAAGAAACAAATGAACATTATTTTTAAAATATTCTGCAAGGTTTGCAGTGTTGTGATTTGTTGCGGCAGCTCAGCAGTGAGGCAGAAATGACCTACTCATCTGGGCAACCATCAGTGTCACTTAGCAAAGCTTCCATGGTGGTTAATATGTACTGACCATATCGAGCCTGCCTCTCTTCCCCACGAGGCTGGAAAACGCATAGGCTGTGAGCACGCAGGCAACAAGAGAGAAGTAGGTATTTACGATGGCCACGTACTGTTGCTCTGTAGTTTCAGCGATGGCTGAATTAAAACTGGGCCAAAAGATCCAAAGGAAAAGAGTCCCTGTGGTAAAGCACAGAAAGGGATATTAGTGCTGGATATGGAAGACAGTCCAGAGGAGGTTGTTTGCCTTGGGTCAACTCTACTCACCAATCAGGCAAGTTCATCTCTACTCACCAATCATTGCAAACAAATCTGAGTGGTACACAGACTCCTCCTTCTCATTCTGCCTTCTCAAGCCTGACTGATATAGGACACCTGCTACCGCCAAGCCAAAGTAGGCCCCAAAAGCATGGATTGTCATTGATGCTCCAATGTCAGAAGCCTGAGGGGCAAAACATTCATGTTTTTAGAGGTGAAACTGAATCTAACTACAGGAGGAAAGTCAATGAATGGACTGCTCATTGGTTAAACATTAGAAGAAATGAAAAGAAAGAAAGAATGAAAGGGTATGTTAGAGAAAGAATAAAAGAGGATAAAATAGGATAGTTACATTAAAAAAAATATAGGATTTGGAGACATGCAGAACTGACTTCCAATGCTAGGTCAGGTGCTTCCTTGCAATGTGACTTCAGACAAATTACTATATTTCTCTGATTCTCTGCTTCTGTAAAGTGGGAAATATTACCAGCTAATATAGTTGTGGTGAGAATTAGTGAGGCCATGTTTGTAAAGTGCTAGGTCTTTGTGGACATTCAATTCATTTTAGTTAACTTCTCTAGGTTAGGGAAATTCAAAGTGAAATGATAGGCACTGCCCTTATTTTAAAAGAAAGATGCTCTTTGCATTCATTTGACATTATAGTTAAGGCTCATTGAATTACAATTCAAAGACTTGAAGCTTTAAAAAGCCTGAGTCTTTCCCATATTTTTTTCACTGTGCTATATGATGATGTGAACACCAACTGATGTCCAAGATTCATTTGAAGCAATATATTTAGATCCCTCTTTAGGACACTGTATGAATTTGATCCAGTCTTCTACATTCTCCTACCCCAGGAGGGAAAGGTTGGAGTGCCAAACTTGATTCATAGCTCCTCTTGTACTTATTAAGGTAGGAAAATGATGCAAATTTATTAATTTATTTAAATTTTCATACTTGATAAACTCCTATGTACCTTTCAGGTCCAGCTTAACTACCACTTCCTCAGAGAGGTCTTCTTTGATTCCATAATCTAAGTTAGGTCTTCCAGTTATGCTCTCCCATGGCCCCCTCTACATATTTTTCATAGCATGTATTTCAATTTATAATATTTGTGTGTGTGTGTGTGTGTGTGCGTGCACCTGCCTATGGGTGGGTAAGTGATAAATGATTCTCTATTCGAGGTCTGTCTTCTCTCACTGGACTGTAAACTCTATAAAGACAGGGACATTAACTCTTTTGTTTGTCAGAGTCACCTGGAAAGTTTTCAGAAACATTTTCTGTGGACAGAGTGGGAGGTAGGTGGGGGAATGGGTGAACTAGGTGATGGGGATGAAGGAGGGCACTTGCTGTGATGAGCATCAGGTGACATATGGAAGTGTTGAATCACTGTATTGCATACCTGAAACTAATATTACACTGTATGTTAACTAACTGGAATTTCAATAAAAACTTAAAAAATATTGGCTGTGGAATTAAATGTTCAATAGAAACAAGCAAAATACTGGGGAATGCTCAGAAATATCCTCAGGGGAATCAATGTGATTTTTCATGGAGGAGAAGAAATTTGATCTAGCCTTTAACAAAAGCCTTAGACCAGGCTAGTCAGGAGTGCCTGAGTGGCTCAGTCTGTTAAGTCTCTGCCTTCAACTCAGGTCATGATCCCCACGGTTGTGGGATTCAGTCCTTTGAGTCTTGCTTCTGGATACTTGCTCCTCCCCCTCTCCTGCTAGTGCTCTCTGTCTTGCACTGTTTCTCTTGTATTCTCTGTCTCTCACTCAAATAAATAAATAAAATCTTTAAAAAAAAGGGCTAGTCATCTAGTAGTTGAAATATAATAGGAATTGATCATTGATAGTAAATATAACTTAATAAAAAGAGTTATGGAGTTAGTAAAATCTAGGTTTGAATCCAGATTTGGGCCAGTCATTCAGCATCTGTGATCATTAGTTGTAATTTGTACAACAGTAACAGCATAATACCCAGGTTATAGTCTGGCGGTGACAATGAAATAAGGTAATGTTGATAAGATTCCTGGTTTACCAAAGGCACTCAAATAAGTGATGGGTATAATTACACTTGCTATTCTATCATGCTCACCAATCTTTGTCCCTATGTAGAATGGGCATCCTTTGGGTGTAATCAGATCTGATGTCAAAGCTACTAAGTATAAATCATCTAATCCTTACCTGAAATATCTCACCAACCACATATTCATTGCCAGCAAAGACAGCGATTTCTAGTATTGTCATGATCAGCATTTGGACTGGGCTTATTTTTCCCAGGACAGCTCCAAAAGAAATTAAGACTGTGGCTGTACTGAAGTCTGCATTTATTATGCTGAGGGAAAAAAGAAAGAATACATCCAATAATAATGCACACCCAACACAGAACTGTGAGCTAGGATGAATCACAGCATTCCCTTATCCAGCATGCAAGGGCCTCCCCCCTCACCACCACATCAGGTGTTCATCCCAGGTACCCTTTTACACACCCTCATTTCCTTACTCCTCCTCTTTTCCATCTGCTATACATTCTGGTCACTCCAGCATTTCCTTTATTTTGACCCATCTGTTCTTGATCTCATTTAGGTTTTTCTTTATTTTTGTTGATCTGATAAATGAATTATTTTCTACAGTGTTTACATTTCAAAATGTAAATACAGACATGTAGAAAAAGAGCTAATGGAGGCTTTTTGCTCCCTGTGGCTGAGATGGAAGGAATAACCTTCAATGAGATAGGATTTCTCACGTCCTTAAAGTCAAACCAGAGAATACACAGGCATGAATGAATGACCCAGCTCAGTAGAGCACAATGTCGATTCACATCCTGGGGTCCCAACAATATTTCATTGTCTCAGGGAGACAGTGTGCCAGCTAGTTCGGAGGCTGACTGACAAGAGACCATGAAGAGAAACAACTGCCCTGAAAACATAATTTTGAAAAATAAGGGATGCTCACTTTTTGATTCCGATGTAAATTGTCTGTCCTTTGTTGTGCACGATCCCCTGAATGAAAGTGCCCCATTGGAGGCCCAAAGCAGCAATGAGTAGATTGATGCCCACACTACTAAAGCCATATTTTTTCAGGAAGGTCATGAGGAAGCCAAACCCAACAAGTATCATTACATGCACATCTTGGAATACTGAAAAAAAAAAAAAAAAAAAAAAGAAGAAGGAAAAAATTATGTGTTAGGGGAGAACGAAGAAAGGGTTGTTTCATAATATATCCCATTTATTAAATGTTACATCTGATATATAAAACACTGCAAAGAGAGAGCATTAACTAGGAAACCAAAGACTAGTCTCCAGAGCCAGTCTGACTGCTTACCAGCCATGAGACTCTGGGCAATTTGTTCAATATTTGAGCCTTTTCTTGGAATACCATGTGCTCTCATACCTGAAGAGTTTTCAATTACTTCCCACCTGGGGAAAACTTTGCAAAGCACAGTGCAAACATCACCCGCTCTTGCAGACTTTCCCAGTTCTCTCCAGGAAAATTAATATGTCTTCTTGTCTTTTACACAGCATTCTACATACACTTCAACTTTAGCATTTGCCACACTATATTAGCATTTATTTAGCATGCATTATAGTGTAATAGTTCCTTGATGAGGTGTTCATCTCCTGCACTCGACTGTGAGTTTCTTGGTTGAAGGGATTAGGACACACTCCTCTTTTGCTCCCCAAGAGTTGGCATAAAAGTCTGCATATAAGATAAGAGGCAATAATGGCTAAATTAAAGAGCTACAGTCTCCACTTATTATACAGATACAAATCTGTATAATAGCACCGGCTCTGGGAATCTTATCAGATCAGTATTCAAGTCAATAAGGTAATGTCTTTGTTAGCACTTTCTAAGCCACTGCAAAAAAAAAAAAAAAAAAAGACCATATCCTCTTGAGGAGCAAATATTTTACTTGGTGTCTGGAAATGTAAGCTAAGGTCCCCCAGTTCTAGTACATGATTGTGTGACCTTGGGCAAGGGATTTATTCTCTCCGAGCTCTGGTATTTTCATCTGCAATATTGAAAAGGCCCCGTTTCACAGAGGTACTCTGCATGGGATGGCCTCTGTGAGAGGGAGTATGCAGTAAAGCACTATAAATAAAACATATGATCAAAAATAAACAGATAAATAAAACATATGCTCAAATATAAGACAGGCTTTTCCCTCAGGAAAGGTATAGCTTCATGAGTGAGACCTGTATTTGGTTGAACCATATGAAATGGAAGTTTTTGCCTTGAAATTTTCAATGAAAATGAGTCAAATGGCAACTTATTGTGGTTCAGCCTAATAGATACACAAAGCAAACTGAGATGAAAATGGGCACAAATATAAAACCAAAGAGAAAAAATAAAATATTTCATGTCTAATTAGTATTAACCGTTGTAGCCAGGGGTTTAAGTGGAAATAGGCATGAAGGATATGTCTCAAAATATATATCTCAGAGGAAATGATGTTAGAATTCAATAAATTGGCCTAAAGGTTGGGGTTAGGATTTGAAGCCAGGCCTGACTCCACTAATTCCTCCATGCATCGAGCACAGTAGGGATGGATGTACAAATAAGCAAGGCAGAGTGTTGACTTTGTGGGAACTCAAAGACGTGTTACTACCCTTTGGTCTTTCTCCCGCTGTTCTGTCATCAGGCTTGGGGGGACTGTGTTTGTGGATAGGGAGACTACACCACTCGGCTTTGTCTACTGTAGGAGATGCTGTCATACACTGCCCACACAGCCCTTTTAAAGATGAAGAACTTATTCTTCCATTTTCCCTGGCTATAAGGAGTTGCCAGTTGATAGTCCTAAATTCTCAGTTCTTTTTGGGAATTCCTCTTGCCTCTCCCTGGGGTAGCCTGTGGTCAATGACTGATTCACAATAGCATCCCCTGCCCTCAGGGAAGAATCACATGGATCTAGATAATCCCAGCCTCAGGTTACCCTGTGGGGTCTCTCCCTGCAAACCTTCCTGCTACAGGTACTGATCCTTAAGGCACTCCCTACTAAACTGTTTTCAGGCTAATGTCTGTCTTAAAGCCTGATTCCTGGGGAGCCTAACCTATAGCTCCTACTTTATGGGCTTCATTTCTCTCTGCAAAACTTTTCTGACCTTCTCTCCTGACACAACTTGGAGACCACATTAATTTCAAACTTTGCAAATTAAATTGGATAAGCTAATCTCTGACAGTGATCCCACCCAGAAGTCGATGGAAGATGTTGACTTTTCAAAGGTACCCGGCATTTCAAAGGCTCTTGGTAGGCATTTGAAGGGCTCTTTGGAGGCATGGGGATTTATCCTAGGTATTACTCTATGATGAATACAAGGCAGACAGATATGGTTGGCATCATAGATTGAGTCAGTAGGGTCCTTTGGTGGCCTAAGATCCAATCTGACTTGTGGACAAAGGCAGCACATGAAAGAATAAAGAGAACGAGAATACTCCATGATTCAGGTACACACTAGAGTCATTCACTCTTTTGACCCTATCCATGCAATGAGACTTTCGGCCACTCCCAAGAAAGGAAGTATGAGGAGGATGAGAAAGGGAAGGATAGATTTTTGAAAATTATTCCTTGTCAGTGGATTTTCGGGAAGTCTCAGCGAGAACACTGCACAGTCTTTCGGTTCAGATAGGTGACAACGCCCATCCTCATCTCATTATCCACCCAGGGAACTTAGGGATTGGTATTGGGATTCCATGTGACCTGTTGTTGGGCCATGATCAACAAACGTGAACCTGTTTGGGTTTTGAAATGTAAGGGATGGGACGTCTTAACTATGCTTTGATGGTTTTTTTCCCCTCAAAGATTGTTACTGCTTTTTGCCACCAGGGGGCTTAAGAAGCTCATCTATTATTTAGGATGCCAAAGAATTTATATATCATGTGAAAACTCTTGACAGACAGTGATTCTGTATAAAAAAATGTGGATAAGAAAGATCTGTAAACAATTAGGATTCTGTATTGTCTTGTATCCTGTTCTAAGAATGTATGGATGGGGACTAAAGAGAGGGCCATCGGTTTATAGTACAAGACTGCCATTAAAGGAATAAAATGTCCTCTGTAGACAGAGAGGAGATTGAACTTCTGTGAAGTCTTTCAACAGGTTTTAAGAATTTCCAAGACTTGTCTTAGTCATATATTCTCAACAGAGTGTGATTTCAGTTTCCAAAGGAAATGTGACAATAGCTGGTATCTTCTGTTTTACTTCCATCTTTATCTTGCGGTAGGATATCTTGCAAGTTCTGATAACACAACTGTATTTAAAATGCAGATGATGATTCTGACTCACTTTCCACCAACACCCCCATCAAATGAATGAAACAAACCCTTCCTTTCCCTCTAGTTGTATATGCCTGCTGCCTTGAATGTCCTCTCCAACTCCAACCCAACACTTCTTGACCTGACAAGCTCCTATACACCCTTCAAGAACCAGATCACAGTTGTACCATCGTGCATACCCCTCTTATTTTATTTCACTTGCTTATGGGTTTGTCTGTTTTTGTTACTATGTGTGCTCACTTGTCATTTGTTCAAAGACTGAGTGAGCACTGCCAGTAAGGCACTCTTTCAGGAGAAAGTGAATCCAACCTAATTAGAAATTGTTCAGCTTTCTTCTTCTATTTATTTATTTGTTTGGTTTGTTTTTGCTTTTTTAAAGAATTTTACTTATTTTACAGAGAGAGAGAGAAAAAGAGAGCACCTTTGGGGGTGAGGGTGGGGCTGGGAATCAGAGGTAGACTCGCTGCTGAGCAGGGACACTCCACATGGGGCTCAATCCCAGGACCCTGGGATCATGACCCGAGCTGAAGGCAGACACTTAAACAACCAAGCCATTCAGGTACCCTTCATTATTATTTTTAATTCTCCATTTATCTCCAATTTGTCTAGTTGGTGCTGCTTCAAGCAGGATGCTACTGTGTTCTTTGACATATCCCCATTAGTCTTTACATCCTTGGCAAAACTTGTGCTTTCTTTACCCTGACCTGGAACCAGCAATTTCTCCAATGAGCCCCTGAGTGGGGAATGGTATTTAGAAACTAGGATATGGATTGTACTTGTGCTCATTGCCTCCAGTCCTTTCCAGTACGCAAAAACTATTCAATCAAAGGCAACCCCAGGGTTTTACTGGAGGCTGGTATCTTATTGTTAAGTCATAAACCACAGACAGTATGTTAATTCAGGAATAGAAACAATTCCAGGTTACACTTAGAATAACAGCAAGCAATTCCCTAGGAATCATTTACACTGCATAAATTAGTTACTCTTTGCCTGTAACATATACCCAGATCTGCTAAATCTTTTGGTAACAAATGAGCTTAATAATATCTGAGTAAATACAGAAATGCATTCTGAAATGTAGATCATTAAAAATAAATGATTGGGGCGCCTGGGTGACAGTGGGTTAAAGCCTCTGCCTTCAGCTCAGGTCATGATCTCAGGGTCCTGGGATCGAGCCCCACATCAAGCTCTCTGCTCAGCGGGGAGCCTGCTTCCTCCTCTCTCTCTCTGCCTGCCTCTCTGCCTACTTGTGATCTCTGTCTGTCTCTGTCTATTGAATAAATAAATAAAATCTTAAAAAAATGATTGTGCTTAATCCACTGTTGGTATTGAAATTCATAAAATAATGTCTAGTGGCATGTATATCCTTTGTCAGTTTACCTATACCTTCAGTGTTCCCCAAGTGTGATTGGCACACATCTGGGGGTCTTGGAGACACTTTTAGGGAGTCTGAGAGGTGAAAACTATTTTTATGGTAATTCTGTGGTGTTCTTGCTTTTTTTCTCTGTGTTGGTATTTCCAGAGATGATGAAACAAAATTGTGTAAAGCTATGGGCCCTTTAGCATGGTACCAATCCATGCTGATGGTTGTGGTATTCTTTTCTTAAAAAAATATTTTGTTTATATTTAATTTAGTTAACATACAATGTATTATTAGTTTCAGAGGTAGAGTTCAGTGATTCATCAGTGTTATATAACACTCAGTGCTCATTTCATCGCGTGCCCTCCATGATGCCCATTACCCAGTTACCCCATCCCCCCATCTCCTCCCCTCCACAACCTTACAGTTAAGAATCTCTTATGTGGTATTCTCACTTGCGGGGGTGGGGGGTCGGAAGGCAGGTTTTAATTAAGAATTTTTTGATGAAGCAAGAAGAATTATTAATCTAACTACTGACCTTCTTATATGTGTCTTTTTAATACCCTGTAGGAATTAGTCCATGGAAATGCCATTACACATAGAGTACTGATGACACAGGATGGGTATCTAAGAAACGAAGCATTTTTGTTATTGTTTTAGTACCAACTGAAGGTTTTTTTTTTTTTTTTTTTTCACGGAACTCTATTTTTACTAAATAAAAGACTGACATAAACTATGGTTTTTCAGACAGGTATTGACATTGTCTGAAAAATTAGTGAAGTGAGGCTGTCATTTCAGAGAAAAGAATCAACAGTATTTGTTGCCAGGAATACCTTTTGGCTTTAAATAAAATATTAGAATTTTAGAAAGATTGTGTCCATCACTGCGAGTTTATCAGCTTCCTGATATTTCTCAAGGGTTTTCTGGTGAGATGGCTGGTGGTATTAACAAGTATCCTCTTTCATTATTATATGATGAACTATGTCAATGTTTGGAATATTTGCATAATGGTGAATTAATATTTTTCCAATGATCGAGGCATAGCATAACAAGATCACACATGTGTAAAAACTAATCAGAGTGCGAGACCAGTAGGTTTTAATATAATAGAGTACAACAAGATCATGGCTGTGGTTTTGCTGTCCCATAGATATTACAGATGTGTGTCTGTAGAATTCTAATAAAATGTTGACAGCCCTCAAAGGGCCTTCTCCCTAAACTCTCCTTTTCTCTGCTCTGTCTATAGGTTAGCAAGAATCAGCTGCCTATCACAGTCACACTTCATTCCTTGTCAAACTGTCTGCCTCAGGACACCTGGGTGGTTTAGTCAGCTAAGTATCTGCCTTCGGCTTAGGTCATGATCTCAGGGTCCTGGGACCAAGTTCCATATCAGGCTCCCTGCTCAGCAGGCACCCTGCTTCTCCCTCTGCCTGCTCTGCCTGTTGCTCCACCTACTTGCGCTCTCTCTCTTTCTCTTAAAAATAAATGAAATCTTAAAAAAAAAAAAAACCCAAAAAACAAAAAACCTGTCTGCCTCAGCAGAGTGACCAATACTTTGCTAGGTGCCATGAAGCCCCAACACCCACAGAGTATAGCTTGTTTCTCAAATGAGTATCTGTGGAGTCATTCGTGGCATGAAACGTGATATTCAGGCATGCCACACACTTTCACGGTTATGCCTGGGGATGGTCTGTGTGACCCCAGGCACTGTTTTGCTATTCAGAAAAGCATAGCAGAATGCAAGCAAGAGGGATGAATAAACCTATATCTGACTGACTTTACTTAAATATAAATTAATATTCTGCCTTGCTTATTTGTGAAAAATTCATAACTTCCACCACCCTGCAATTAAAACTGCTGTAATAGGGGGCGCCTGGGTGTCTTAGTTGGTTCAGCAGCTGCCTTCAGCTTGGGTCATGATCCCGGAGTCCTAGGATCGAGCCCCCATCGGGGCTCCCTGCTCAGTAGGGAGTTTGCTTCTCCCTCTGCTTGCTGCTCCCTCTGCTTGGGCCCTCTCTCTCTCTCAGGTTCTATCTCATAAATAAATAAAATCTTAAAACAAAAACGAAAACTGCTGTAATACACCGTGAGCTTCTCAAGCAGGAGCAGAGCCTTCCTGTGCTGGATGCCTGCACTTGGCACAACTTATGGCACTAGGCGGGCACCCACATGTGTTTGACTTGAACATTTCTTCTTAACAAGCAAGTATTTAATCTCTCTGATGATGTAGGCTGTCATGTAAGTTTTGTGTGAGTTGATTTGAAATATAGGGGAAAATGTAGGAAAAAATATATATGTATAACCACAATGGTGTAGCTTCTGGGCTATTCTACAAAATATTTTAGCCAGGGATAATATGGGCTGAGTCATTTAATGGCTCTAGGGTCATTATGTCTGCATGAGAATATTCCCCATTATATAACCCCCCTCAAAAAATGGAGGAATGAGAAACAAATGTCATATGGATTTTTTTGAAAAGCTTAGACCTACCAGACAGAACTGTCATAAACATCGTTACTATTTTCAATGATTGAATAAATTTAATAGTTAATAAATTAATGAATAATAAAATTATGTGTGCCTTATTAGTGTGTGTGTGTATGTATAAATATATATATATATATATGTATACATGTAAATATATATATAATAGGGATATATTATCACCTCCCTCCCTGGTTAATGATGTAATGAATATGCCTGACTCCAAATAGGCAGTCAGTTAATGGTAATTATTATTGCTTTATTAACTAGTTCATTGTCTTCCTTATCAAACTTGAAACTAAACCCTTTCTTTTCTTCAGTTATTATTTCCAGGGAAGGATTCTACTTTTAAAATACATTAGGTGCCCATGTTTTTCTTCCCATTGCAGAGGAACAAATTGCTTTCCTTTTAGAAGGTTATAAAACCCAGAGTATATCTATTTACTTCTAATGTCATCCTTAATACCACTTCTTATACCTTAGGGCCCCCACATGAAATCCAGTCTCCCTTCTCCATATCCCACTTTGTTTCTGCTCTCTCCTTGAAAGTTACCTTAGACGCTTGTTGTTGTTGTTGTTTGGGGGATGATATGTTTATACCTTGCAGAACTAGGGATCGATTTCAGGGAAAATTAATGTCATTTAGCAGATGTAGGTAACACAAAAGATTAATCAATTATTTTAATTTTTGGCTTCTTATGCTGATATTTTAATAGACACAGATTCTATCCAAACACATTAACAACAGAGACCAATGCCATAGAAACGAGATACTTCAGCACGAAATTATAATCCCCTTAGTATCCAAAGTATCACAGATTCTGTGTGGAGCTCAAGGGGTTATAGAATTCAAAGATTTCACATTTTAAGTCGCCCAAATGCGTTCACATTCTGAAAAGCCCAAAATGGATAATAAGAAGTAGATTGTTTACTCACGAGGATGCAACTCAAGGAATTTGTCTGCTTTTGTTGCGTTGGTGCTGTACTGCTGCTGGACAGCATTCTGCTCTGTATCATACTTGACAAAGAATCCAAATAAAACAATCATGGAAACCTCCAGTCCAATGGCTACGAGAGGGAATGAGAGCTTCATGTCTGTGGCAAAAGACAGAGGTACACTGAGGGCTTCACAGGCTGTGGGAGATTGATAAGAACTGAGGGACTGCTTTGTGTGTGGAATTCAGCTGCATGTTCAACTCACTCCAATGACATTGCAAGAAAAAAAAAATGGGCAAGACTGATCAAAACACCCACCTCTTGGGGAGAATTATGCTCTGTAGTCAAATCATTCAAAACGCTAGTTTGAAGAATATACAATGTAGATTTGAAAAAGTCAGGCTACAGAAATGATCTGTTGCACAAACATGTCTAGAATCTTATTTAATATAGTTCAACAGACACTTCTTGAGCACTTATTGTATGGCAGGTACTGAGCTAGGCTCTATAGGAGATTTGAAACTAAACAAAATATAGAATGGGTTTACTAACTTCCTTGAGGAATTTAAGAATCTAGCTGGGAAGACAGACATATACACAAATGATTGTACAAAAACGGGTAGGTAATAGAATAGTGGCTCTAAAAGTACTAGAGAACATATATAAGGCAGTGATTTGTCTTGGGCTAAGAACACTAGCACGTAAAATGATACTGATGGGGACGTTAAAAATAAATAGTCTTTATTAGTAAGATAGAAGGACTGGCAGAAGCCTTCGAACATGGCATATTTGAGGAATAGCAATTACTTATGCAAAGCTAGATTACAGGGCAGCTGGGAAGGGAATTAGAAAGAGGGGATAACAATGTTTATTCTTCTGATCCAAGAGCATGGAATGGTCTTCCATCTTTTTGTGTCTTCTTCAATTTCTTTCATGAGTGCTCTGTAGTTCCTCGAGTACAGTTCCTTTACCTCTTTGGTTAGGTTTATTCCCAGGTATCTTATGGTTCTTGGTGCTATAGTAAATGGAATCGATTCTCTAATTTTCCTTTCTGTATTTTCATTGTTAGTGTGTAAGAAAGCCACTGATATCTGTACATTGACTTTGTATCCTGCCACGTTGCTGAATTGCTGTATGAATTCTAGTAGTTTGGGGGTGGAGTCTTTTGGGTTTTCCATATAAATAATCATGTCATCTGAGAAGACAGAGAGTTTGACTTCTTCATTGCCAATTTGGATACCTTTTATTTCTCTTTGTTGTCTGATTGCTGTTGCTAGGACTTCTAATACTATGTTGAACAAGAGTGGTGAGAGTGGGCATCCTTGTCGTGTTCCTGATCTCAACGGGAAGGCTGAAAGCGTTTTCCCATTGAGGATAATATTTGCTGTGGGTCTTTCATAGATAGATTTTATGAAGTTCAGGAATGTTCCCTCTATGCCTATACTTTGAAGGGTTTTAATCAGGAACGGATGCTGGAGTTTGTCAAATGCTTTTTCTGCATCAATTGAGAGGACCATGTGATTCTTCTCTCTTCCCTTATTAATTTGTTCTATCACATTGATTGATTTGCGAATGTTGAACCATCCTTGTAGCCCAGGGATGAATCCCACCTGGTTATGTGGATAATCTTTTTAATGTGCTGTTGGATCCTGTTTGCTAGGATCTTGTTGAGAATCTTAGCATCCATATTCATCAGTGATATTGGTCTGAAATTCTCCTTTTTGGTAGGGTCTTTGCCTGGTTTGGGGATCAGGGTAATGCTGGCTTCATAGAAAGAGTCTGGAAGTTTTCCTTCTGCTTCAATTTTTCGAAACAGCTTCAGGAGAATAGGTGTTATTTCTTCTTTGAA
>NW_019154112.1:27104352-27227577 GCF_002288905.1 Enhydra lutris kenyoni | reverse complement strand
ATAAGGAAGATGTGGTCCATATACACTATGGAGTATTATGCATCTATTAGAAAGGATGAATACTCAACTTTTGTAGAAACATGGATGGGACTGGAAGAGATTATGCTGAGTGAAATAAGTCAAGCAGAGAGAGTCAATTATCACATGGTTTCACTTATTTGTGGAGCCTAACAAATAGCATGGAGGACAAGGGGATGGAGAGAAGAAGGGAGTTGAGGGAAATTGGAAGGGGAGGTGAACCATGAGAGACTATGGACTCTGAAAAACAATCTGAGGGTTTTGAAAGGGCGGGGGGTCAGGGGTTGGGGGAACCAGGTGGTGAGTATTAGAGAGGGCACGGATTGCATGGAGCACTGGGTGTGCTGCAAAAACAATGAATACTGTTACGCTGAAAAGAAATTAAATAAATAAATAAATAAATAAAAAGAGAGGATAAAACTTGCCTGAGTTGTAAAAGGCTTTGCATTCAATGTTAAAGATACTAGATGTTGAATATTAGCCAATGGACAATGAGGAAAATACAGCACTGTAAGAAGTGGTTTTGCTTTTTTAAGATAATGTTTTTCTTGATCCATACTCAGCTTTACACAACTGTAAATATATGAATGCACAGATATGTTGAGATATATTTTTTAGTCTTAGAAAAGAAGGGGGTGAACTTAAACATGAACATAGCAAATCCAAACTCCTGACAACAGTCACTTGCAAAAAAAATGTCAAACACTTAAAAAATACGGAGACAGTTCTTGCTTCCATTGTGTAGTTGTTCTCATAACAGAATAGAGAACTTTGAGAACTTATAGCTAGCAGTTAAATTAAATTATTTTTATCTTATTTTTAAGATTTTATTTATTTATTTGTCAGAGAGAGAGAGAGAGAGTGAGCACAAGCAGGGGGAGTGGCAGGCAGAAGGAGAAGCAAGCTCTCGGCTGAGTGGGAAGCTCGAGGTGGGATTCTATACCAGGATCCTGGAATCATGACCTGCGACAAAGGCAGATGTTTAACCAACTGAGCCACCCAGGTGCCCCTAAATAAAATTATTTTAGTGAGTCCCATTTCCAAAAGATTCTATTCATAATATAAGTGCAAATAACTGCTGAACCAAATTCTGTATCACAACGAATGTTTATAAAAGAAAGCAGCAAGTTTGTTTTATTTTGTTTTGTTTTTGTCTTTTTTTTCTATATTTGTCCACAATAAAACATACAATATTAGGACTAAATGATCTTTGATATTTTCTAAATCTACAATCCAAAGATTTTGGAAATGACTATTTCCTTTGTTCCTCACAGGATGACACAGCCTGTGTAGGTTCGCATGCTTAGCTGGGGAATACACATACCCGTTTCACACTTTGATTTCTGGTTCTGCAGTGGCCCAAAGATTGTTCATGTAAATTCCAGCAAATCATAAATGCCCAAGTGTTTCTCTTGATAAATTATACACCATGCTGCAAAAAACCCCCAAAGTAATAAAATATATATGGCAAGAAGAGCTAAACAATACTTATCATTTGCATCAACATGGATTGAACTGAAGGGGTTATGCTAAGTGAAATAAGTCAAGAAGAGAAAGACAATTATCATGTGGTTTCACTCATATGTGGAATATCAGGAATAGTGCAGAAGACCACAGCGGAAGAGAGAGAAAACTGAATGGGAAGAAATCAGAGAGGGAGACAAACCATGAGAAACTCTGGACTCTGAGTACCAAAGTGAGGGTTACAGAAGGCAGGGGGGTAGGGGGATGGGATAACTGGGCAATGGGTATTGAGGAGGGCACGTGATGTGATGAGCACTGGGTGTTATATGCAACTAACAGATCATTGAACACTATATCAAAAACTAGTGATGTACTGTATGTTGGCTAACTGAACATAATAAAAAATACATAAAATAAAATAAAAACAATATCATAAATCAATGTGGCTTTAAACTTTAAAAATGAAAAAAATGTAGTAGATATATTGGAGTATTGACCACTGAGGAGTTCAGATCTGTTGCCTGCCTTTTGAGCCTTTGCACTGAAATAAGCTGAATCATGTACAATCTGGGAAAATATTTTTTTTTTCTTTTAGCTCTTCACTCAAACTATTCTAAATAGAACACACTTTCCACACATTTTCCCGCCATACTTTACACACAGCAGCCTTCAGTTCTCAGATAAAAAGCTGTAACTTCTTCCTCAGCAAAGCCTGCTTTGGCTTCCCATTTGAACCCAGGTTCTTGCTAGTATATCTCATTGAACTGAATCTTTTCTTTCATAGCACTTCTCATAGTGGGTTTATATGCAATGTTTCTGTGGTGTTTGTTGTTTTTATGATATTTAAAAAAATGGCTATTTCCCTCACTACCTTGTTGTTGCCTGAGGACAATCCCATATCCTTTAGCAATCACTTCCTTAACCCCACATTCCCTAAGCGACCACTAATCTACTTTCTGTCTCTATTGATTTTCCCATTCTGGACTTTCACATGAGTGGAATTATACAGCATGAACTCTCTTGTGACTGTTTTCTTTTTTCTTTCTTTCTTTTTTTTTTTTTTTTTTTTTTTTTTTTACTTAGCACAATTTTTCAAGCTTTATCCATGTGATAGAATATTTCAGTACCTCATTGCTTTCCATGACCCATTAATAACCCATTGTGTGGCTATACCATATTTTAACTGTTTGTCCATTGACAGACATTTTGATTGTTTCCAACTTTTGGCTATTATGAATAATGCTACTATGAATAGTTATGTACAAATTTTTGGTGTTGACATGTTTTCATTTCATACACTGAGGGGTGGAATTTTAGGTCATATGATAATTCCATGATTAAATTGTTTGAGAAAATGCTAGACTGTTTTCCAAAATGGCTGCACCAGTTTTTATTTCCATCAGCAGTGTATGACATTCTGATTTCTCCACAACTTCAGCAACACTTGCTGTTTTCTGACTTTTTGACCTAGCCATTCTAGTGGGTATGAAGTCGTATGTCATTGTCGTTTTTGATTTGTATTTCCCTGATGATGAATGATGTTGAACATCTTTTCATGTGCCTTTGGGACCATTTGTAATTCCTACTCAAAGTAATGTCTAGTCAGATTCTTTGCTCATCAGGTAATTTTTTCAGTATTGTTAAATTGTTCTGATCCAGGTTCTTGACAAGACTCTGTCACTAACTCTTACACCATAAAGTGAATCTCTTATACTGTCTCTGTCACCCTTTTTTTTTTTTTTAATCCTTCAGGTGGACAAGGATTCCTATCCCTCTCAAGCAGTTGTTTGAAAGAGCAGGCAAGAAAGTATATGTGAAGGTACTTTATAAATCATAAAGAGATGAGAACTCTAGGCTCTTAAAGAGCTATCAAAGTGACACCTATGGGGCAGGGTTTTTTTCCTTGGAAAAATTGGAAACTTCTGTATCAAAGTACAATAAATTGTAAAAATGAGGACACACTATTCAAATAATAAAGTCATCAAAATGGTTATATCCTATCAACATTAGGAGTCAGAAAATATTTTCAAATGGTGTATGAATGATTTTATGTTTACAAAAGTTGCAAAGGTAAGAGTTCCTTATTACCTTTCATCCAGTTTCTTTCCAGTGTTAGTATCTAACATCATCATAGCACAATGACCAAAACCGGGAAATGAACACTGTACAATATTAACTAAACTCCAGACACTTATTTCCAGTGTTCGATCCAGGATCCATGTTGTATTAACTCATCATGCTTTCTTGGTCTCCTATAACCTGTGACAGTCTCTCAGTCTCTCCTTGTCTTGCACGACTTTGATGATTTTGAGGAGTACCAGTCAGATGTTCTGAAGAAAGCCCCTCAATTTGGGTTTGTCTGATGTTTGTACATGCTTAGTCTGGAGTTACGGATTTTAGGGTTAAATATTACAGAGATGAAATGTGCTTCTCCTCCTACTATATCAGAGCTTACATGATATCAACATGTTTCATTCCTGATGATGTTAACTTTTGTTACTTGGTTGAGGTAGAGAAGAGTTTTATGTCTAAAAATATTCACTCTCCACAGTCTTGCCAAGAAAGGATTATATCCCAAATATGTTCCCCTAAACTCACTAAACTCACTAATAAAATGAGTGCAGTAGCTGCTATTTCCCTGTACAAAATTAAAATAAAGTACAAAAGAGAAGGAGGAGCTAGTAGAGAGGGATGGGAGGGGACAAAAACTTGGATCTGGGGGCACCTGGGTGGCTCAGTCATTAAGTGTCTGCCTTAGGCTCAGGTCATGATCCCAAGGTTCTGGGATCAAGCCCCGCATTGGGCTCCCTGCTCAGTGGGAAGCCTGCTTCTCCCTCTCCCATGCGCCCTGCTTGTGTTCCCTCTCTCCTTGTCTCTCTGTCAAATAAACAAATAAAATCTTTAAAAAAACCCAAAAAAACAAAAAACCAAAAGTTTGATCTGGGTTCCAGGGAGATCCTATCACATTCGTATGCTGGCAGTTGGGCCCAAGGGAGTGTACAGCTCAAATGAAAGGGAAGTCATGTAGAGCAGGCATGGGCTTGAGCAAGCTGTTTGTCAAAGATAAGGTTGGAACTGAAGGTCTTCCCAGAAAATAAAACAGCCTTTAGGTTTTTTTTTTTTTTTTTTTTTTTTTTACCTTCCAGAACTTGGTCTCTCTTCCTGCCACATTTTATCAATGTGCGTCAGCTTGCTGAACTTTAGGTGCTAATGCATCTTTTGAGCAAGCATTTGATGCCCTTTTTAACATCTACTGGCACCTGATACCTGCCAGGCTCTTTATACACACTGATTATAACCCTTACAACAGTCCAGCAAGGTAAGTTTCTTATTGTCATTGTGCAACTAGGAAAACCAGGAAACGAAATGACTTCCAAAGCCTATCATTTAGAAAATTCCAGGACCCAAATTAAAATGCAAATGTGTCTGACTCTGAAACTGTTGTTCTTATTCTTGGGCTAACTGATTTTTGGTTCTCTGCTACTTACGCTCTCAGGTATTACTCACATTCTAGAAAAAAATGCTCCCCTTCCTAGAACTACAAACAATTGTGTATGTATATATGCATATGTAGTATATTTATGTTCATTTTTAGTTTTTAAATTGTAAAAGCTGTAAACAAACTTGTCCTTTTAAAAATGATTCCTACCACACGGAACCACATAAAATCGAAATGAGCATCTAGCCATTCACTTCCACTTCTGTAGCAATAGTTTGCTGTTCATCTTTCTGATGTCCTTCTATACGTTTATTTATCAATATGTTTTTATATACATATATCTTATTTTTAAAGTGTCAACATCACAATATAATACTCTTCTATTAAAAACTTAACTATATGTCCTAGAGTATGACATATGTCATATATCTTATGAATATGTCCTAGAGTATGAGTTTTACTTCTTTTTACAAAATTTATTTCTATTTTTTTTTTCAATTGAAGCATAGTTGACACACAATGGTACCTTGGTGTCAGGTATACAGCATAGTAATTCAACTACTCTACATGTTATGTGGTGCTCACCCCAAGTGTAGCTCCCGTCTGTCAACACACAACACTATTACAATACCATTGACCATTTTCTCTTATCTCTTTATTTTGTAAGATGGCAAAAAATATTTCATAGTATAGATGAACCCATGTTTTGATAATTTAATGGAGGACCACTAAAGATTCTTATTAGAAGATTACAACTCTAAGGATAGAAACTGTACTCTGAAACTTCAGGATTATAACCAGCTGGGAAAGGAGAGATTTGGAAACATTTTGGAGTGTGTAGTATATAGATCAGTTCTTAGTACCTCAGGCCTTGAATCCAGCCTGCCTGGCTTCTTATCCCAACTGCAAAGTTTACTTGGTATGTGAACTTGGGTAAGACTAATTCTGTGATTGGTTTTGTTCTCTGCAAAATGGGGATTAATAATTAGTTCAGAGAGTCATAATGGAGTTATAGTGAGGATTCTAAAAGTAATGTGTATGAAAGACTTAGAACAAAGCTTGGAGAGGGGGCATCTGGGTGGCAGAGTTGGTTAAGCATCCTAGTCTTGGTTTTAGCTCAAGTCATGATCTCAGGGTTGTGAGATTGAGCTCTGCATCAGGTTCCACACTGGGCTTGCAGCCTGCTTAAAATTCTCTCTCTCCCTCTCCCTCTGTCCCTAGCCCCACTGCCCTCTCTTATTAAAAACAAAAACAAAAAACAACAAAAAAGAAAGCTTAGGACATAATATGGGCATAATAAATGTAATTAATTATTGCTCTTACTGTCATTTTTGGCCACGCATATCCAAGACTCTGTATTTGAAGGGAATCTTCCTTCCTTCCTTCCTTTCTTTCTTTTTCTTTAGTTTTCTTCTAAAAAGATTATATTTATTTATTTTTCAGAGTGAGAGAGAGGGAATACAAGCAGGGGGAGTGGGAGAGGGAGAAGCAGATTCCTAGTGGAGCCTGGAGCTGGATGTGGGACTTGATCCCAGAATCCTAGGATCATGACCTGAACTGAAGGTAGATGCTCAACCTACTGAGCCATCTGGGCACCCCTCAAGGGAATTTTTAAATAAACACCTTGATTCTAACCATGGAAACTCAAGCTGGGATGGATATTTCTGATTCTCCCCAGACCCCCTTCAGCAGTTTAAGCCTGTGCTCTGGTTTTGTCAATTGGATCCTCGTATCTGGAATTACATAATTTGGCAACAGTTATGCAAAATGCACAGGAATTGACACCCTGAAGGCTTGTTGTGAAGAGTAAAAATGATGACTTTCTAACGAGAATAAACTAGAATGTTCCTGTACTCTCCTCTGCCTGTGAATCAGCCTGTCTTGGTGGGGCTTGCTTTCTGACCTTAAGTCTCCAGCCTTCGGTTAGTTTTGTGAACTGCTTTCTTCCAATGAATTCCGTTTTCTCCTTAAAGATTTGGTTTCTGTAGTTTGCCCTAAGAAATCTGATAGTTCCACATCCTCTTTATAGTGTTCTTTAATCACACTATTCACTCAAAACATTCCCTGAAGACTTCTTACATACTGACAGTAAAGTTAGAGCATGTGATATTTGTCAAGAATGTATCTAGGAAATACACTTTCACATTAGGATACCCTGACCAAAGTGCAATGGGGTTTTGGATCTGTCACTGGATTTAGGGCATTTTTACAAGTTCGAATCACGAGATTGTTTATCTACAAACACGCACACTTCAAGAGGGAAAAAGTCACTTTAAGCTAACCAAGAAATTAAGTGACTACTTGTCAACCTTTTTGAATTCAATGTATTTTCTTCTCAACCATTTTGCATGTGGGAAAATCGCATCAGCAGGTGTTGTCCGGGTGTAACAACTTGGCAACTTCTTTCCATGTTAGAACTTTTATGGGAACTCCTTATCAAACTGGCATTGGATTACTCTTTTGGGTAAGGCACTGCCTTGACAATGAATGAACTCTGCCTGATACCATACCAACAGCCCAGGACTCTGACCCTCTGATTCATGGCAAACCCAGCTTCTCATCTACGAAAAGGAAGCTTCAGGTTAAATCTCCTTATATGATTTTATTTTTCATCTCAGCTCCCAGCTTTTAAGATAAGCTCAGTTAACATCTGGCCTTTCAGGAAATACTTGGCCCATTTATTAGGACCCTTTATGGCCTGAAGCTCTCAGCTGTCCATGACTTCTAGAGTCTCAGCTCGGCTGTATTTTGATTCTTTTTCAGTTCAGTGGATCTGTAAATGCTGCTGCGATGGAGATGATGCCAGACATTGACCAACAGAAAATGACTGCACTGAAGGTGTTCTGATACCAGCCTCCAGTTGACAGCCCCTATACTTCTGCCCATCAGGAACTAGATGGCCAGTTTAATAAAAGATGCTTTATGCAACATATTTCCTGATGTTGTAAAAAGTCTTCTTGATTTATTCAAGAAAAAGAGAGAGAGAGAGCAAGAGCAGGGAGAGGGACAGAGGGAGAGAATCCATTGAGCATGAAGTCAGCACAGGGCTCAGTCCTACACCCCATGAGATCATGACCTGAGCTGAAACCAAGAGTCGGACACCCAACAGACTGAGCCGTGCAGGCACCCCACAATAAACAGTTTTTAAAGAATATTGTGACTTTTGATGACTGTTTTTTATGAGGGAGCCAATGGATAAAGGCTGGCAGCAGGAAGAAATGAGAAGGTCTACAAATGTATGGTATAAAAAAGGAGACTCATGTGCATTCAATTAATCTAAAACAATGCTCCTTTTATTGACTTTTCACCCATAAAGATCGTTTTCCTTTGAGAGGTTTATTGCTCCTTAAGAGCTTTGGGGCACTCTAAAACTGTATATATAATTTTAATGATAGATATGATATATATACCACACATAATTATCTGATTATAAATTATAATTATAACTATATATTATAGAATATCAAGTGTAATTATAAATATGATTCCTATATTTTTCTATTTTCCAAAGTTTCTAAGACTACTATGCACTATTTTTACAGTAATAAAGAAACTACAAACATAATTTTAAAATATTGATGGGTTATAGAGATAAGAAGGGATATTAAGTTAAAATCTTTGCAAACTGTAGCTCAAAAGGATTTCTTATTTCTCATTTAGTGGAAAAGATAAAAGACCTGTGAACTTAAATCTTGAAGCCAAGTAAAAATATGTGAAAACCTTGATCTACCTTATCTAGCTTGGGGGTACTTCTAACTTTGGAATAATTCTGTGCCTTAAAGTATACCTTGACTCATTATCTAATTTCTAGTCCTATAACAAAATTCACCTGTTATACAAATAGGTAAACACATGAAGTTAGTCTTTAATATTTAGACAGAGAAATAAAGAAAGAAATTGTTTTCAATTCATTAATACGTTGTTGATAGACCTCTTCATTTGCAATATAATTGAATCATCATTAACAAAATGATAGGTAATATTGTCTCAGAAAAATAGATCATATAGATAGATCTACATCATCTTCTCTACTGTTATGTAGACCTAATGGAAAGTTTTTTCACACTTTGAGCAAATCTCTCTTTGGCTTATAGCTGCTATTAAAGGAAGTTTAGTACTTGGGGAGAAAAATGGAAGAGTGATGTGGGAAAGTGAAATGTTCCTAAATAATTTATAAGTCAAATAAAAATCAGTGAACACAGACTTGGCATATAAAGAAGAGACTGTTCTTATATGTACTATTTGTGAATATTTTAAAAGTCCATTTGTGGGGGCGCCTGGGTGGCTCAGTGGGTTAAGCCGCTGCCTTCGGCTCAGGTCATGATCTCAGGGTCCTGGGATCGAGTCCTGCATCAGGCTCTCTGCTCAGCAGGAAGCCTGCTTCCTCCTCTCTCTCTCTGCCTGGCTCTCTGCCTACTTGTGATCTCTCTCTGTCAAATAAATAAATAAAATTTTTTAAAAAAGTCCATTTGTGGGACTTATGACTAGAAAATGGATATTCATGAATTGATCCTTTCTCGACCACAGAAGATCTACAGTTAGGCTAAATATACTGTTATCATACAATCCAGGAATTCCACTTCTGGATATAAATTCCAAAGAAATGAAAACAGTGACTACAACAAATATTTCGGTATTAATATTAATGTCCATAGCAGCATTATTCACAGTACCAAAAGATAGAAACAATCAAATATCCACTCATGGGTGAATGGATAAACGAAATGAATATAACCTTAAGAAAGAATAAAATTCTGACAGATGCTACAACATGGATAAACCTTGAGTGCATCAGGCTAAGTGAAATAAACCCGACACAAAAGGACCAATACTGTATGATTCCATTTATAATATATACTAATCTGCTTTGGAGATCCAGAATTAATATTGGATTGATGTATCAATGGAATGGAAACTGGGATCCATTTTTTTTTTTAGTAAATTTTATTTTTTATAAACATATAATATATTTTTATCCCCAGGGGTACAGGTCTGTGAATCGCCAGGTTTACACACTTCACAGCACTCACCATAGCACATACCCTCCCCAATGTCCATAACCCCACTCCCCCTCTCCAAACCCCCCTCCCCCCATCAACCCTCAGTTTGTTTTGTGAGATTAAGAGTCACTTATGGTTTGTCTCCCTCCAAATCCCATCTTGTTTCATTTACTCTTCTCCTACCCCCTTAACCCACCATGTTGCATCTCCATGTCTTCTTTGCAGAAATGTCTGTTCATGTCCTCTGCCCATTTCTTGATTGGATTATTTGTTCTTTGGGTGTTGAGTTTGCTAAGTTCTTTATAGATTTTGGACACTAGCCCTTTATCTGATATGTCATTTGCAAAATCTTCTCCCATTCTGTCAGTTGTCTTTTGGTTTGGTTAACTGTTTCCTTTGCTGTGCAAAAGCTTTTGATCTTGATAAAATCCCAATAGTTCATTTTTGCCCTTGCTTCCCTTGCCTTTGGCGATGTTCCTAGGAAGAGGTTGCTGCGGCTGAGGTTGAAGAGGTTGCTGCCTGTGTTCTCCTCAAGGATTTTGATGGATTCCTTTCTCACATTGAGGTCCTTCATCCATTTTGAGTCTATTTTCGTGTGTGGTGTAAGGAAATGATCCAATTTCATTTTTCTGCATGTGGCTGTCCAATTTTCCCAACAGCATTTATTGAAGAGGCTGTCTTCGTTCCATTGGACATTCTTTCCTGCTTTGTCGAAGATTAGTTGACCATAGAGTTGAGGGTCTATTTCTGGGCTCTCTATTCTGTTCCATTGATCTATGTGTCTGTTTTTGTGCCAGTACCATGCTGTCTTGATGATGACAGCTTTGTAATAGAGCTTGAAGTCCAGAATTGTGATGCCACCAACTTTGGCTTTCTTTTTCAATATTCCTTTGGCTATTCGAGGTCTTTTCTGGTTCCATATAAATTTTAGGATTATTTGTTCCATTTCTTTGAAAAAAATGGGTGGTACTTTGATAGGAATTGCATTAAATGTGTAGATTGCTTTAGGTAGCATAGACATTTTCACAATATTTATTCTTCCAATCCAGGAGCATGGAACATTTTTCCATTTCTTTGTCTCTTCCTCAATTTCTTTCATGAGTACTTTATAGTTTTCTGTGTATAGATTCTTAGTCTCTTTGGTTAGGTTTATTCTTAGGTATCTTATAGTTTTGGGTGCAAGTGTAAATGGGATTGACTCCTTAATTTCTCTTTCTTCTGTCTTGTTGTTGGTGTAGAGAAATGCAACTGATTTCTGTGCATTGATTTTATATCCTGACACTTTACTGAATTCCTATACAAGTTCTAGCAGTTTTGGAGTGGAGTCTTTTGGGTTTTCCACATATAGTATCATATCATCTGCGAAGAGTGATAGTTTGACTTCTTCTTTGCTGATTTGGATGCCTTTAATTTCCTTTTGTTGTCTGATTGCTGAGGCTAGGACTTCTAGTACTATGTTGAATAGCAGTGGTGATAACGGACATCCCTGCCGTGTTCCTGACCTTAGCGGAAAAGCTTTCAGTTTTTCTCCATTGAGAATGATATTTGCGGTGGGTTTTTCATAGATGGCTTTGATAATATTGAAGTATGTGCCCTCTATCCCTACAGTTTGAAGAGTTTTGATCAGGAAGGGATGCTGTACTTTGTCAAATGCTTTTTCAGCATCTATGGAGAGTATCATATGGTTCTTGTTCTTTCTTTTATTAATGTGTTGTATCACATTGATTGATTTGCGGATGTTGAACCAACCTTGCAGCCCTGGAATAAATCCCACTTGGTCGTGGTGAATAATCCTTTTAATGTACTGTTGAATCCTATTGGCTAGTATTTTGGTGAGAATTTTTGCATCTGTGTTCATCAAGGATATTGGTCCGTAGTTCTCTTTTTTGATGGGATCCTTGTCTGGTTTTGGGATCAAGGTGATGCTGGCCTCATCAAATGAGTTTGGAAGTTTTCCTTCCATTTCTATTTTTTGGAACAGTTTCAGGAGAATAGGAATTAGTTCTTCTTTAAATGTTTGGTAGAATTCCCCCAGGGAGCCATCTGGCCCTGGGCTTTTGTTTGTTTGGAGATTTTTGATGACTGTTTCAATCTCCTTACTGCTTATGGGTCTGTTCAGGCTTTCTATTTCTTCCTGGTTCAGTTGTGGTAGTTTATATGTCTCTAGGAATGCATCCATTTCTTCCAGATTGTCAAATTTGTTGGCATAGAGTTGCTCATAGTATGTTCTTATAATTGTCTGTATTTCTTTGGTGTTAGTTGTGATCTCTCCTCTTTCATTCATGATTTTATTTATTTGGGTTCTCTCTCTTTTCTTTTTGATAAGTCTGGCCAGGGGTTTATCGATCTTGTTAATTCTTTCAAAGAACCAGCTCCTAGTTTCGTTGATTTGTTCTATTGTTTTTTTGGTTTCTATTTCATTGATTTCTGCTCTGATCTTTATGATTTCTCTTCTCCTGCTGGGTTTAGGGTTTCTTTCTTGTTCTTTCTCCAGCTCCTTCAGGTGTAGGGTTAGGTTGTGTACCTGAGACCTTTCTTGTTTCTTGAGAAAGGCTTGTACCGCTATATATTTTCCTCTCAGGACTGCCTTTGTCGTGTCCCACAGATTTTGAACCGTTGTGTTTTCATTATCATTTGTTTCCATGAATTTTTTCAATTCTTCTTTAATTTCCTGGTTGACCCATTCATTCTTTAGAAGGATGCTGTTTAGCCTCCATGTATTTGGGTTCTTTCCAAATTTCCTCTTGTGATTGAGTTCTAGCTTCAGAGCATTGTGGTCTGAAAATATGCAGGGAATGATTCCAATCTTTTGATAACGGTTGAGACCTGATTTAGGACCAAGAATGTGATCTATTCTGGAGAATGTTCCATGTGCACTAGAGAAGAATGTGTATTCTGTTGCTTTGGGATGAAATGTTCTGAATATATCTATGATGTCCATCTGGTCCAGTGTGTCATTTAAGGCCTTGATTTCCTTGTTGATCTTTTGCTTGGATGATCTGTCCATTTCAGTGAGGGGAGTGTTAAAGTCCCCTACTATTATTGTATTATTGTCGATATGTTTCTTTGATTTTGTTATTAATTGGTTTATATAGTTGGCTGCTCCCACGTTAGGGGCATAGATATTTAAAATTGTTAGATCTTCTTGTTGGATAGTTCCTTTGAGTATGATATAGTGTCCTTCCTCATCTCTTATTATAGTCTTTGGCTTAAAATCTAATTGATCTGATATAAGGATTGCCACTCCTGCTTTCTTCTGATGTCCATTAGCATGGTAAATTCTTTTCCACCCCCTCACTTTAAATCTGGAGGTGTCTTCGGGTTTAAGATGAGTTTCTTGTAGGCAGCATATAGATGGGTTTTGTTTTTTTATCCATTCTGATACCCTGTGTCTTTTGATTGGGGCATTTAGCCCATTAACATTCAGGGTAAGTATTGAGAGATATGAATTTAGTGCCATTGTATTGCCTGTAAGGTGACTGTTCTTGTATATTGTCTCTGTTTCTTTCTGATCTACTACTTTTAGGGTCTCTCTTTACTTAGAGGACCCCTTTCAATATTTCCTGTAGAGCTGGTTTGGTATTTGCAAATTCTTTCAGTTTTTGTTTGTCCTGGAAGCTTTTAATCTCTCCTTCTATTTTCAATGATAGCCTAGCTGGATATAGTATTCTTGGCTGCATGTTTTTCTCGTTTAGTACTCTGAATATATCATGCCAGCTCTTTCTGGCCTGCCAGGTCTCTGTGGATAAGTCTGCTGCCAATCTAATATTTTTACCATTGTACATTACAGACTTCTTTTCCTGGGCTGCTTTCAGGATTTTCTCTTTGTCACTAAGACTTGTAAATTTGACTATTAGGTGACGGGGTGTGGACCTATTCTTATTGATTTTGAGGGGGGTTCTCTGAACCTCCTGGATTTTGATGCTTGTTCCATTTGCCATATTGGGGATATTCTCTCCAATAATTCTCTCCAATATACCTTCTGCTCCCCTCTCTGTTTCCTCTTCTTCTGGAATCCCAATTATTCTAATGTTGTTTCGTCTTATGGTGTCACTTATCTCTTGAATTCTCCCCTCGTGGTCCAGTAGCTGTTTGTCCCTCTTTTGCTCAGCTTCTTTATTCTCTGTCATTTGGTCTTCTATATTGCTAATTCTTTCTTCTGCCTCATTTATCCTAGCAGTGAGAGCCTCCATTTTTGATTGCACCTCATTAATAGCTTTTTTGATTTCAACTTGGTTAGATTTTAGTTCTTTTATTTCTCCAGAAAGGGCTTTTATATCTCCCGAGAGGGTTTCTCTAATATCTTCCATGCCTTTTTTGAGCCCGGCTAGAACCTTGAGAATCGTCATTCTGAACTCTAGATCTGACATATTACCAATGTCTGTATTGATTAGGTCCCTAGCCTTTGGTACTGCCTCTTGTTCTTTTTTTTGTGGTGAATTTTTCCGCCTTGTCATTTTGTCCAGAGAAGAGTATATGAAGGAGCAAATAAAATACTAAAAGGGTGGCAACAACCCCAGGAAAATATGCTTTAGCCAAATCAGAAGAGATCCCAAATCGTGAGGGGGGAGAAAGGGAATAAAAAGGAAAAAAATATATATATATATTAGATAAACTAGTTAAAAAACGTTAAAAAAGAAAAGGGTAAAAGTTAAAAAAAATTTAGCAGAAGAAGAAAAAAAAATTGAAAAAGAAAAAATAATTAAAAATTAAATTAACTGCAAGGCTAAAGAATCATGGGGAGAAAGCCATGAGTTCTGTGCTTTGCTTTCTCCTCCTCTGGAATTCCGCTGCTCTCCTTGGTATTGAAACTGCAGTCCTTGGTAGGTGAACTTGGTCCTGGCTGGGTTTCTTGTTGATCTTCTGGGGGAGGGGCCTGTTGTAGTGATTCTCAAGCGTCTTTGCCCCAGGCGGAGTTGCACCGCCCTTACCCGGGGCCGGTCTGAGTAATCAGCTCGGGTTTGCTTTCGGGAGCTTTTGTTCCCTGAGCGCTTTCCGTAGAGTTCCGGAGGGTGGGAATGAAGATGGTGGCCTCCCGGTCTCTGGCCCTGAGGAGCCGAGAGCCCGGGGCCCCACTCCTCAGTGCACCCTCAGAGAACAGCGCCCAATTACTCCCGTCACCCTGGCCTCCGGCCGCGCTCCGAGCTGACCGAGCCTGCGACCGGTTCAAGGTAACCCCGAGCTTAGAGCTCACTCCTCGGCTCTGTCTCTGTAGCCGGCTTCCCCGTTCTACTACCTGTAAGCTCTGCGATACTCAGATGCCCCCGATCCTTCTGTGACCCTGCGGGACCTGAGGCCACGCTGATCCCGCGTGGGCTTCACCCCGGTTAAGCCTCTGGAGTGATGTCCCTCAGTGGAACTGACTTTTAAAAGTCCCGATTTTGTGCTCCGTTGCTCTGCCACTTGCCGGGAGCCGGCCCCTCCCCCCGCGGTCTTTCTTCCTGTCGCTTTGGATTCACTTCTCCGCCAGTCCTACCTTTCAGAAAGTGGTTGATTTTCTGTTTCTAGAGTTGCTGTTCTTCTCTTCGATCTCCTGTTGGATCTGTCTGGGATCCATTTTTATTAATTCATTCATATATGGGTGCTGTGACTGTTTGATTGGAAACAAACTGAACCAAAAATTGCTCAGTGTAGCATTTTCAGCTACATTCATGTTGAAACAAAAAATAAACAAATATACGTGGAAGGGTGACAAAGTTGAACAATAATTTAACTGCTTATTGTTTATTCATGTAACTTCATTGCATGGTGTCTAAAAATATGAATCATTAGTTGTTTCTCACTGTTCTGTGTGAGGATCTGTCCTTAGTATTAAAAATACTCACCAAACTATATACAATATGGTAGCTTTAGAATGTATTGATTGAGAAGATGAATAATAAAAAAGCTAGTGAGACTTCCATTCCATTTTTCTGTGCATTTATATTTAATTATTTTGTCATTGAAGTATATGCACAAGTCCTGTATTTCAGTTCATATTTACTAAAGCTGGGGCTCGTTATTGAACTTATCTAAAGACAATTTAAAGGCAAAATGAGGAGAGAACTCTTTTTGTTAATTAACATGCAAATATACACATAACATATAAACCTACTTCTTCCCTGGTCTTTAAAAAGTCATGGAGAGAGAAGATTTGAAGTTAAAATGCAATAAATGCATTCATTCATTCATTCCCTCACTCATTCTTTTAGCACATCCAGTAAGCATCATTTGAAGTGCTGATTTACATGCCTTCTGTTTTACAGTAGTCGATGGGGGAAATATTCTCCAATCAGATACAACGTCCATCCCCATAATATAATCAGATAAGAGATACACAACCTCTTCACATAAAGCCAGTTCAAATATGTCAGTTCTGCTATAAACCTTTACCTTAATTCCAGCAACCCTTACATTTCTAGCCATGGCCCCCTTTAGGACTTCAACAGGTCTTGGTTTTACCATACTAGATCAGGGAAATATTGCCCTGTATGACATAATATCCATTCCCATAAGACATTCAGCTAAAGGGAAAAAACTTGTTTATATAGGACTTACTAAACATTCCAATTTTCATAATCCTATCAACCATTATATTCTTATTCTCTCAGTTTAATTGTAGTCCTGGTCAAGGCTTCACCAATGGGCTTTCGGACCACAATTCATGGAGCTCTGGTATCAAGGAGTCTTGGAAGCTTCTCTTCTCTACCATCTGACCATTTCACCTACTCTTGTGCAAAAGGCTTTGAGTCCCCAGCATGGCATTGAGCTAAGCGACTCTGGCCTTCTTATCAATCCTCAACTTAATTAATCTGCCTGTTCACTGCTCCAAATGATTATTGGTCATGTTTCTCATAGTAATTTCCAACTTTTAAATTTCCAAACTTTTAAATGCTTAAATGCTTCCAACTTTTAAAATTTCTTCAAGCGGGGATAAATAGAGCTGATTTATTTGGGGCCCTTTGATGTCAGGAGACAGGTGGGGAGTCCCTTTGGCAGCACTGTATTAAAACCTGTGTTTTAATCCCATTAGTGTCTGTTTTACCTATTCCTGATGGCGATGCTTCCTTCACTCCCTAGAACACATCTTTCTTTGGCAAACAACCTTTCTCACACTTCAGTATTAAATATGGTTTTCTTTGTGAAACCTCTCCAGAATTTCTAGATAAAGTTAGTCACCCCCTCTCTGCTTCTAAGCACCCCCCTTGGTTTATATTTCACATTTTAATATAATGAACTGATAATAAACACTGTCTTTCTTATAGGACATGAACAATACAAGGGCAGGAACTAGACTTCATTTCTCCTTGTACCCACAGCACAGAACATACTGTTTGCCTTATAGCACTGGTTGAATTAATGTTTAGTGACATGAAGAGAGGAGGAGGGAAGGATGAAATAAAATGCAAATAAATGTAAAATGTAGATAGGACACAGGACCAAAAATGTTAGTGTGAATGAATATTACTGGATTCTTTATTGAGAATATTAGGTTATACTATAGAGAGGTTTTATGTTTTGTCTCTCACAATAAAAAACCAATAATAGAGATAAGAGGGACCAATTTATATACAGTTGAAAGGATACAGAGACTACTGGTTAAAAAAAAACTACATATAAATAGCTCTCTTTTTATAATTTTGTTCAGTGTTGCTGTTGCTGATAAGGTTGTTCTGGGCAATGTTGCTTAAAGTCAGTTTTCATCTTAGTAGATGACGAGGACATCACATATATTGGGACCAAGGGCAAGCATCCCCAAAGTTTCCCTTTTGGTCATATTGACGGTTTTGAATTAAAAGATACTTAAGAAACAGCCAACACAAGAAGGATGCACCACTAGCCTCTTTGTCTTCTGAAAGCAGAAGATAAATCTCCCATGTCAAAGGAACTATTCTTGTACCAGGAGTTAAAGAGACATCTTTATTACCACAGATCAGGAATTCAGAGCCAAGAAGGCTCTATTAACAAACCACATACTTGTACCAGTTTACTACTGCAGCTCAAATGCTGCTTAAATATTTTTACTGACTGCAGTTCCTCAACATAAGTTATCTTTATTTTGTCAATTTCTTACAGATTTATTGTTTCTTTGTCAAAAATGTATAAGAACTGCATGCCTTGCTAATTTCCTTAGGTCTCAATTCATTTGGGGGGCCTCTGTGTACACATAATTAAATTTTGTTTTTTATTCCTTTTAATCTGTCTCATGTTAATTCTTAGACTATCCAGAAGAACCTGGAGGGTATAAGAATAATTTTCTTCCCCAACATATGATGATTATATTAATTATGAAGTGCAAACTCTTTAAGTATGAAAACACTGAGGCACAAGGGAGTTAATGACATACCTATGTTCCTTATTAAGATAATTTGATTCTATGCAAAACTGGGAGACTCCTGACCTCCATCTCCTTTTGTAGTTCTTTCTAGAAAAAAATATAAAATCTTAACTCCCTAATATGATATACAAAGAAATTTGAAACATGATTGCTTCCAAGAGTTGAATTGACCTCAGTCTGGATGCTGAATTGTGTATCAGGAGCTGAAGCCTGGATTCTTTAAGCAATGTGTCCTATTTGCTTATTTTCACACTTGTGTAATGCTTTGGCAGGAAAATTGTAGCCAGAGAGTTTGCATTATTGGAAGAAAAGAGAAACTGAGTGCAAAATGTCTAGGAGAAAGTGAAAAAAAAATAACTTGAGAGTAGGAATTTGCTCTACTGTTTCTTTAATCTTTATCATTTTTTTGTAAATTGCCTATTAATTGCCTAAAGTTAAAAAGCAATAAAATAAAAAGAATAGTAAACAAGAAGATATCTAGGTGAGTTGATAATAATTCTAAGCTTTTCCCTGGGCTGACAGGGGAAAAATAAGAGAATTACATAGACAGATAATGATAGCTAGATGGGGGAATAAAAGAGAAGGTAGAGGACCAGAATGAGTTCGAGCTGACACTCATTTGCCTCTCCTATTGGCATTAACCCAACAACATATGCCACTTGTTTTTCTGTGTACACTTACGGTGCTCCCTGACTGTAAGACTATAAGCCGTTTACCTAGTGGTGCCCCATTCCCTGTGACCATAAATCACTACTTACCTTCATCGAAGCTTCCAGTTCTGTAGATAATAAGATAACTAATATCAGTGAGAGATGATGCTTGAGAATAGCAACAGGATTTATGAAGCTAATTTCATGTGGTCATTAATCTCTTTAAATGCTGCATTAGTAATTATTTTTTAAGGTTAAAGAGACTTCTATAATCAGCAGTTACAACTATCAAATGAATCCCTGAATGAATTGAGGTATATAGTGCTCAGTATGTGCCTGACATCATTCAAGAGATTACTTATAAACCACGTGGGCCCTACAGCAGGCTCAGCTCCTAGACTAATGCTTGGCACAGGCTAAGGAAACCACACATATTGGTGGCCTTGGTAAATTTGGACCCCCAAACTTGAGACTCTTATGTCACTATAGTGTCACTAAGGAACAAAGGAAAGGAAGAACATTTGAGGAAAAGGAACTAAAGAGAAAAAGGGGAAAGGCCAGAAAGAAGGCAAAGATATACTGAGAAAATAATATTTTGGGAGAATGCACTGTCCACTCTTCAGCAGATATCACTGTCCTATTCCCAACATTATCTGCCCTGATACATAGTATATCTTGTTAATAATTCAAATAATTATTGAAATGATTTGAAATCATTAAAATAATTCAAACAAGAATTTGATTACTTTAAAATGTGATTATTTAGAAATTTAATGGCTAACATTTTAAATTTTTTTAAATTTTTTTAAATTGTTATGTTAGTTACCATATGGTACATCATTAGTTTTTGATGTAGTGTTCCGTGATTCATTGTTTGCATATAACATCCAGTGCTCCATGCAATACGTGCCCTCTTTAATACCCACCAGCAGGCTCACCCACCCCCCAACTCTCCTCCCCTCTAAGATCTACAGTTTGTTCTTAGAGTCCATAGTCTCACATGGTTCGTCTTCCCCTCTGATTTCCTCTCCTTCACTTTTTCTTTCCTTCTCCTAATGTCTTCCTTGCTATTTCTTATGCTCCACAAGTGAAACCATATGATAATTGACTTTCTCTGCTTGACCTATTTCACTCTGAACAATCTCCTTCAGGCCCATCCGTGTTGATGCAAAAGCTGGGTATTTATCCTTTCTGATGGCTGAGTATTATTCCATTGTATATATGGACCATATCTTCTTTAACCATTCGTCTGTTGAAGGGCATCTTGGCTTTTTTCACAGTTTGGCTATTGTGGACATTGCTGCTATGAACACTAGGGTACAAATGACCCTTCTTTTCACTACATCTCTATCTTTGGAGTAAATACCCAGTAGTGCAATTGCAAGGTCGTAGGGTAGCTCTATTTTTAATTTCTTAAGGAAATCTCCATACTGTTTTCCAAAGTGACTGCACCAACTTGCATTCCCACCAATAGTGTAAATGGTTCCCCTATCTCCACATCCTCTCCAGTATTTGTTGTTTCTTGCCTTGTCGATTTTTGCCATTCTAACTGGTATAAGGTGGTATCTCAATGTGGTTTTGATTTGAATATCCCTGATGACGAATGATGATGAACATTTTTTCAAGTGTCTGCTAGCCATTTGTATGTCTTCTTTGGAGAAGTGCCTACCATTTTTAACCAGCTTTTTCAAATTTGCCTCTCATTCTTGATCTCATAAAGCTTTATTGTTTGGATATTAAGAATTCCATAAGAAAATATTCTGCTATAATTTGCATAAAATGCCTAACTGGTTTGAGTTGCAATAAAATTGCTTTATTGTGGGCTTTGGTCACTATGCTTAGACCTAAATTAGAGGAGGAAATCATGGTAGATGAAGGAAAGAAGAGTTTGATTTATTCTATAAATATGAGCAACTGTTGAAAGTGGATTAATATGGTATTAACTAAGTTAAGGTCTGACTGCCAAATGCAGAATGAATCAGGAGGTGGAGCACAAGAATAAAAGCAGAGAGACCAGTCGGAGGTTTATTGCTGTGACAGGCCAAGAGATGATAATGGTTTGTTGTAGGTGTATAGCAGCAGAAATGGAAGAAAATGGATTAAATGGGGACTTGTCTTGCAAGGAAAGCAACATGATTTACTGATAGACTGGTTGTGGCATGTGAGTAAAAGAAAGGAATTTTTAATTTTTTTAAGATTTTTAAAAACCTTATTTGACCCAGAGAGAGAGAGAGAGAGAAAGAGAAAGCACAACAGGTAGAGGGAGAGGGAGAATCAGGCTCCTCACTGAACAGAGAGCCAGATGTGTGGTTTGATCCCAGAACCCTGGGATCATGACCTGAGCTGAAGGCAGTTGCTTAACCAACTGAGCCATTGAGGTGGCCCAAGAAAGAAATTTTTGAAAAGCATCAGTGGCTTCTTCCTGGAGGAGGAGGCCAGAAGTCAGTTGGTGGTGGTAGCCAACGCGGTTAGCAGTGTAAACAGAGAGCTGGGTTCCAGCTCTTCCACAGTGGGTGAGCCACAGCACATGTGTGCCCTTTCACCCCCTCCAATGCAGTACATCAAGGAGTATACAGATGAAAATACTTAGGAAGGCCCAACTGCCAAGCCTACACCTCCAGGAAAAGAGAGTTACGTGATGTTTGGCATCAGTTCCAATGTGATCTTATCATCTACCCTGCAGACAGGACATCAAACAGTATCATCCTGTGCAGTGTGGTCTTGAGAATGAACTGAGGAACCTCAATATGTTTATTTTTATTAATTTCTTAGATCTCTTAGATATTTTGATAAGGAGCCCTGGGAATATAAAATGAGAAGGGAAAGCTAGAAGACTGTAAGCCCCTTCTTGTAGGTGTGTAGCATATTGAGAGACCTTGAGAATCGCAGACTTTGAGAAGGTGCAGAAATGTTAACACCTTGAAATAGTTACAATGTTTCCAAAGCATCTGCAACGAGTCATCCAGATGATTCATAATTGTTTGGCTTCTTTGCCTGATGATTTGCCTCATGCAGAACAAGGGATGAGAGTAAAAACTGAAGCAATGGATGCTGGTGATAGAACTGGTCAGAAGGAACACAGAGAAAGTGCAGCTCAGAGGAGAGACGGGATGATACAGAAAGATGCTGCTTTGTGTGTCCTAATGGACGAAATAAATCAAAGACAGTGAAGGATGTTTCTTTTTCTTCTGCTTTTCTTTCTCCCTTCGAGTAAATAGCATCATATATCAGTTAATTTGCTTTCGGACACCCTTAAAGAGTTATCACTAGAAGTCACATAAATGGCTTGACTCTCCAACTTTATGAATTACGAGATGTCACAGGAAGTAATTTCACTTTACGGAAAGCAGGCCCACGGGGTGTGCCTGCAGTCAGTGTAACCGCCTTAAAAAGCAAGGTATTTGCAGCTATTGTGTGGAACGGTTCTGTTTCTGGAGTTGCAGGGTCACATGGACGATATCCTCAACAATAGCAAGCTTTCATCCTTGAAAAGGAGAGTTGTCCTTTGCTTTCAGAATGAGAGATAAATAAAGGATATCAAGTTATAGACACATGAAATGATGAAATCTTTAAATTTACCTCACTTAAAAATTTGCTTACTCTCTAAAAAAGCAGTGTAACATGTTAAAAGAGAGGAACTCTGTGATCTTAAAACAACAACTTTATTTTCCCTCATGACCTTCCCTGCAAACACACTCCCCTCATCCTCTTGTCCCTATCCGGCATGGGTCCCATAACTCTTTTCGGGTCACTCAGATAATAAATCCTTGGGTTACTTTTAGTTACATTCACTTTGATAATTAACTATACATTTCCTTTAAAGCTGAACTCAGACTTGTTTAAGGCTAGAAGCCTGCAGTGGAAAGGGGGTTTGGTGGCAGAGACCGCTAGATGTCCACTGGAGATTTTTGCTCTCTGGACATAGATTGCTGGGATGTGGCTGGCCTGCCAGGGATGACATGGCCCCACTCTCCTTACAGCTAGGTAAGGTCACATGACTGAATTCTCAGCGATGGGTGTAGGAATCCAGGTCTGTCCCATAAGAACATCTTACATGATCTTCCCATCTCTTCTCTCATCTACTGATTGGATGGCCACACCCAGAATAACTTTGCAAGCCACTTGAAGGTGGCAAAGGGTCAGTCAGTTTGGGTCTTTGAATGACTGTGAAGACTAGGTCCTCTTCTCATTATCTTCACCCATCGACCCCATCTGACTTGATTTTATGTGAGCAAGAAATCGTCTTGTTTTGAGCACTGAGATTTTATCTTTGTGCTTTCTTCTCTTCACGCACCTGCCCCCTCCTTCCCCACACCTGGGTCTTGGTGGGGAGTCTGCCTTGTGTTTGAGGATCTCTGACAGTCTTTCTTTTAAAGTAGGTAGTTGTTCTCCAAGTGTAGTCCTGGACTAGAGGCATTAGGATCCCCTGGGCTTGGTTAGAAATGCAAATGCTCAGACCTCATTCCAGACCTATTGAATCTAACTTTAAGGGTGGGCCCGGCAAGCTGTGATTTAAACAAGTCCTCACGCAGGTAATTCTGATGCATTTTCAAGATTAAGAACTGCTGATAAAGATAATGATTTTTCCCCAGATGTCCAGTTTTGATTCTTCCCTCAGTCTCTGGTTTCCAGTATAACCATCCTTTTGCTCTATTAAGGTCTTCAGCCCTAGAACTGACTTGTTAGTTTATAATGCCAGGACAGTTTGCCTAGAAGCATTCATGTATCCTTTTCCTTAACAAATCATGGCAATTTCTCAGTAGACCTCTCTTTATTAGTCAGGCAGCTAACTGGCCACTCGTTATCTTTTGTTTTTTCTGGCATGTGTCTTGTATAGATTTTTGAGTTCCAGAAACTTCAGAGGACAGAGTCTAGACTCTCTTAAGATTAAACTGAAGAAGGAGGGAAGCCATCTCTTCCCTTTGTTGGAGGGCAAGCTGGGTGGTATAACACTTAAACAACTATGCAGAGAAACATCTTTCGTTATCTGACCTCTACGTTTTTATGACTTTGAGGAAGGTGCTGGGCTAAGAGGCGTAAAACCAAATTTTGCCTGTTTTGCAAATCCTTGTGCAATAAAAATGAAGTGAGTCGGGGTGCCTGGGTGGCTCAGTGGGTTAAAGCCTCTGCCTTCAGCTCGGGTCATGATCCCAGAGTCCTGGGATCTCTGCCCCACGGAGCAGAGAGCCTGCTTCCTCCTCTCTCTTCCTGCCTGCCTCTCTGACTACTTGTGATATCTGTCAAATAAATAAATAAAAATCTTTTAAAAAAATGAAGTGAGTCATATTATATAACATTGTTACTGAAGTCTAAGTATCATTTGTATATGAGTTTATGAGTTTGTGTTGGGGGTGGATTAAGGGGTTAAAATTCCATGAGGCATGCTATATTCTGAAAAAGAAAAAAGAAAAAAATGAAAAGAATAAAGGATGCTTTCTGTGTGAGCAGCTTGGTGAATAAGGAAGTAGTTAACTAATATGGCAGAAAATTGGGGGTGAGAAATCAATAATTGTATCTCCTTATGTTTACTATAGGGCACTAAGATAGAATCTAGTTTTCTGATCTGCAAAGATCCCACCTGCTGTGACTGAGAATGTCTACCCAACTGAAGACCGAACTTGCAGGCCATTGGAAAGACAGGTAATAATTAACATAAAGTTGAGAAATATATCGTCCTAGTTTTACTTTAAAAAGTATAAGTGCATTTTGGTCCCATTGCATAATATTTTCTCTGTAGATTCTTTTTTAGTGTATGGTCTTTGCTCAGGCTCTTTGGCCAGAAGAGCACGAGGTAAGAATTTACTTGTTAACTTGACTGCAGAGTGCAATTCCAGGGAAGTAGGAATGAGGGAGAAAGGAGAGTGAGACTAGGAAGGAGGGAGAGCACGTGTGAACAAGCACCTCACTAAGCTGACAAGCGCTTGGTGTGAGGGCGGTTGGTTGATCTTGAGCAATATCTGTAAAGAGATACTGTATGAATCACTGCATCAAAAGAGCATATCCAAGGGAAAGAAGAAAGATCTATCTGCCAGACTTCTTCTTCCTGTCACTTTCTCCCTTGCTTTAAGTCTTCTTCAAATATCATCTGTGTTTTAACAGACTCGATGGCTTCTTTTCTTCCTTTTCCTCCCTTCTTTCCTTCTTTCTTCCTTTCCCTTCCTTCCTTCCTTCTATCCTCCCTTGATTTATTTATTTGACTTCAGAGAGAGTACACACGGTGGGGAGGGACAGAGGGAGAGGGAGAGAATCCCAAGCGGACTCCTGGCTGAGTGGAAAGCCAATGTGGGGCTCCACCCCTGACCTTGAGAAAACAACCTGAGCCAAAATCAAGGGTTTGATGCTTAACTGACTGAGACATCCCTAAAGACCAGGTGTTTTATTTTTGAAGAGTACCACGTATTGGGGAAAAACGAGCTATGGCACAGTAATTTTTGAGCAGGAGTGTCCTTTCCTTATGATCATTAAATTATAACATGTAGAAGATTTCTCTCTTTGTTCATACTTTTGCTTTAAGACAAATCCTTAAACCCCAGTAAGTATTTACAATTTGTGGACTGTGATAATATAATTGATAGAATAGCTCTCCTAATTTATGTTATTGTTATTTTTTTGCAACAATCCCACAAGGGTGGTGTTATTATTGTTATCATTTTCCCTGAAGATGGAATTGAAGCTGATAGAAATTAATTTGTCTAAAATCCCATGACTTATAATTTAGAGTGAGATTTCTGACCCTATGTGGCTTATTTTATGGTTCATGCTATTTGTATAATACTCTTACTTGAGGGTCCCTGTTACATGTCATTTCATTTTTAATTTGTTAAGTGTAGACAATAGTACTTATAATGTTGTGAGAAGACAATTTTTCGAAAAGCATCTTGTGCTACAGGTAAAATGATTTTATAAGTAGTGTGGGAATACCATAGTGCTCCCATAAAAAATCTTGTGGTGAGTATGTGACAGAGGAGACATGAAGCTTTATGGTCCAGGTTGGATGTGTTGAGAAATCTAAAAAAAGGAAAAGGAAATCATATTCTGCAACTGTAAGCAATCAGCTGAAAACTGGGACTGAAATGGCATGAACAACCATCCTTCACAAATGGCCACTGGATGACCTATAAACCCAATGGGAAGAAGAAGGAAAAAGCAAAACTAGGGTTTGTTTTTCTCTATTTAGAACAGAAAATGGGTAGGCAGTTAGGAAATGAAGCTGAAAGGGGAACTTCAAAATCTTAGAAAACCAGATTGTTCTTGGGATGCTTGGGTAGCACAGTTGGTAAAACACCTGCTTGAATTGTGATCTCAGGGTTGTGAGATCAAGGCTCTTGTCAGGCTCTGCCTACAGCAAAGAGTCTGCTTGAGATTCTCTCTCCCTCTCCCTGTGCCTCTTCCACTCCCCCCCGCCCTCTAAAATAAATAAATAAATCTTTAAAAAAAAGGAAACCAAATTGTTCCTTTATCTATGTATATCATGCTATATTTGAAAGTTTCATTGTGTGCCCATATAAATGTTATCTTCAATTAAATATGAAAAAATTGCAAAGTGTTCCCAAATAGAGATAATCTAAGTCAGTATTTGTGTTCTTATATGTGGATCTTTAGGAGCTGATCTTGATCCTAATAGATAACTTTTTAAAAAACTTAAAATACATAGTATGCTAATCAAAATAAGTCAATCAAATACCATATGATTTCACTAATATGTGGAACTTAAGAAACAAAACAACCAGGCAAAGGGAAAAAGAGAGATAAACCAAACAACAGACTTTTAGAAGAAACTGAAGGTTACCAGAAGGCAGGTGGGTATGGAGATGGATAAAATAGGTAATGGGGATTAAGGTGTGTACTTGTGATGAACACTGAGTGTTGTATGGATGTATTGAATCACTGTATCGTACACCTGAAATAATATAACACTGGATGTTACCTAACTGGAATTTATTTTATTTACTTATTTTTAAAAAGATTTTATTTATTCATTAGAGAGAGAAAGAGCACACAAGTGGGGGAGAGGCAGAGGGAGAGGGAGAAGCAGACTCCCTGCTCAGCTGGGAGCCCGACCTGGGGCTCGATTCCATGACCTGAAGATCATGACCTTAGCCGGAGGCAGATGCTCAAACATCTGAGCCATGCAGGTGCCCGCTATATTTAAATAAAATATTTAAATAAATATAATAAAATTTAAATAAAAAATTTATTTTTTAATTTAATTTAAAATTAAATTTAAATAAAAACTTAATTTAAATAAAAACTTAAAATAAGTAAAATAAAACTATTGAATCAAAAATAAATAAATAAAATAAAATACACAGTGGTTTCTTCCTTAAATATCTAAGTTGATTTCATTACACAGAGATTAAAATGATTAATACTTATATCAGTTTAAGATATTTGTATGTTTCATTCATTTCATTTAAAAATGTATATACATTGCATTACATTATGTCTGCATAACTGTCTTAGGAATGCTGTATTTTCCCCAAAATCAGTGGTATGTTTCATATCATTTATTCTTTCTCCAGATGGAAAATTAAACTGTGATTAAATGAGAATTTCTTCTATGCATACATGAGAATTTCTTCTATGCATTCACTGAGAAGTAGTTTGAAAATGAAAGAAAGTATGTCCTAGAGCTTTATGGTGGTAATGATGGTCATAATGATGGTATGACCTGGATAGAGAGAGTCTGAGGTTTCAGACAAAAGTCTCCTTGTACTCACTGCAACGATTTTTTTCTGTTTGACTAGCAGCATATTAATAGATACGTATTTGTTAAATCATACCTTTTAATCTAATTTCATTTCTCTCCTTTTAAGCAATCTTATAGCAGGATGACATTAAATTTATGCTGTTTCCAGAGCTCTTTCTTAAATATTTGAAACACTGGGTTTTCTATAAGATATGAAGTATGACAGAAATGGGAAAATCAAGGTCTTATGTGAGGCTGGGCAGATGCTTAAAACTATTTTTAAGGCATTTAAAAACATTAAAAACATATTCACGATCTATGTTTTCCTTTACTCACTAAGCTTTACAGTAGTTTTCTTACATAAATGAGTACAAGGGGCTAGGTGGTAGTGTCATTTATAAAGTAATTCATGCATAGTCACAGTTGACACTGGAAAGCACTAAAATTACTCACAAAACACAAAAAGCCATAAAGATGATTCATTTCTCTCTTTGTAAATATTTTATTGAAAATGTCAATAAACTGCTCAGTTTCTTTGAAGATGTGGGAAATGTCATCGTTACACAAATGCCTGGCCAACTGAACATATTTGATTTCAAAGTTAGGGAAAACACCACTAACACCAGCAGTATTTGAATATTATCTCTCATTTCTGAAAACCTGCAGTATAGTTGAATTTGTATATATAGATGTATACAAATATATAATATACATACAAATACACACACACACACACACACACCCCAGTAAAACTCAGTCCCCAGGAGAGATAAGACAAGTAAGAATTAAAAACTAGTCCAAATTGTTAACTCCTGTTATTTTGCTTTCTTTGAAATTAGAAGTGGAAAAGATCTTAACATGTACCTATTTCAAGTTCCTAACCTTGCAGAAATTGAAACCGAAGTTGTTTTTCTTAATTTGGGTGAAATCCTTGTTTTCATGGACATCATTTCCCTCAGTCCTTACAGTAACTTTCAGAGGTGGTGGCCAATGTCCCACTTAGAAACAAGAGATAGGTGCCGATTACTGAAATCCACTAACTAGTAAGTAGAAGAATCATGATTCAAGTCAAATGCTTTTTATCCTAAGTCCAATATTTTCTCACCAACCATCCTCACATTTTTCTTCTTCTTTTCTTTTTTTTTTTTTAAAGAGTGAAAGAGGGGTGGGGAGGGGCATAGGGAGAGGAAGAGAGAGAATCCTCCAGCAGGCTCTACACCCAGGGCAGAGGCTGGCATGGGGCTTGATCCCACAACTCTGAGATCATGACCTGGGCAAAAATCAACAGTCAGATGCTTAATGGACTGAGCCACCTAGGCACTCCACATATTTCTGGGGGAAATTTTCTTGTAGAACATAACTTGCTTACATGAATTTTCAAATTTTGTATTTTATTTCAATTTTAATCTAAAAATGAGGTATCTCTTGGATAACCTAATGTCCACTGTAAATACTAATATTGTGATTTTCTACTTTAGCGCCTGAGAGGGGTCAAACAAAACGTTAAGTAATACAGTAATATCCGATTTAATGGAAGCAAAGTCTATCTTTTAGTCTGAGGCAGAGCACCCAAGGAAGAGCAGACTGGAAAGAGATAAAGTAGTACAATAGAGAGCCAACGGTGGTGGATTTAGAGCTGAGATGCAACACATTGATAGTAGGCACAAGCCTTATCAGAGAGGTCTACCCTGATTACAGCATGTAAGATTAACAACCTTTCCCTCTTCAAATGTCAGTGCTTTCTGTTTCTTATTGTCACTTGGAATACTATAGAGATTTTTGTTGATCTGTTTACTGCCAGTTTCCCAGCCCTAGAATACAATATTTATCATTGCAGGTTTGGCTCCTACAGGTCTTCAACAAATATTGATTAAACAAATGATTATTGAGGTTAAACTTTGCACATTTTGTTGTTTTAAAATATTTCTTTTGTGAATTGTTTATTCTTATCTTTGGGTATTCTTATTTGATCAGCTTTTAGTATTTGGTTGAATGATTTACATATAAAGATAGCTAACCTTTTTAGGATTTGCAAAGAAAATATTTTTTAAAATAAGTTTATATATTTTTTGTGTTTTGTTTTTGTTTTTGTTTTTTAGTAATTATACCATAAACTTTCACATGGTCAAGTGTAATTTTCTTCTCTATTGTAATTTCTTCCATTAACTTTATGCTTATTAACATCTTTCTGCTTTTATGGCACATGTTCATAATGTATACATTTGTTCTTTTTTAGTTGACATTTAAATCTCCAGAATGTATCTTACTATATAATATGAAAAGTATGTGATAAGCCTTTGTTAAAATTATGTTTCTTTCTAATATATCAGACTTATAAATTCGATTAACATTTTGATAGGTATTTATTCACCCAGAAAAAGCATTAATTAATTAATTAATGTATGATTGGCATAGATTATGTTAGTTTCAATTGTACAACATAGTGATTTGATAATTGTATGTTGCAAAATGATTATCACAATAAATATGTCACCATACATAATTATAAATTTTTTTCTTGCAAAAAGAATTATCAAGATCTACTGTTCTAGCTACTTTCAATTAAGCAATACATAGTAATCATGTTGTGCATTATAACCCCATTCATGACCTATTCATTTGACAATTAGAAACTTGTACCTTTGACCCCTTTCACCAGTTTTGGGCAAACCTACCCCTGCCTTAGGCAACCACCAATTTGTTCTCTATATACATGAGCTCATTTAAAAAAATTTTTTTAGATTCTACATGTGAGATAATATGGTATTTGCATTTTTTGTCTGACTTATTTCACTTAGTATAATACCCTCAAAGTCCATTCATGATGTTGAGAAAGCAAGCAAGATTTTTTCTTTTTTATGGCTAAATAACATTCCATTGTGTATATTTGCCATATTTTCTTCATCCACTTATTCATCAGTGGGCATTTCGGTTGTTTCCGTATCTTGGCTATTGTAGATAATGATATAATGAAATAGGGGTGTGTATATCTTTTCAAGTTAGTGTTTTCATTTTCTTTGGATAAAGACCCAGAAGTGAAGTGGAATTGCTAGATCATAACAGAGAAACCACCCTACTGTTTTCCAGAGTGGCTGCACTGATTTACATTCTCATCAATATTGTACAAGACTCCCCTTTATTTCCCACATCCTTGCCAACACTGCCTTTTTTTTTTTTTTTTGATAATAGATTCTAACAGGTGTGAGATTATATATCGCTGTAGTACTATGGGTTTGATATGCATCCCCTTGATGATTAATGATGTTGGGCATCTTCTCATGTACCTACTGGGCATCTCAGAAATGTTAAGTGCCCCTTATCTGCTGGCCAAAACAGGAATAATGAACAATACATTCTTTTGTGTGCCCCCTTTTTTCTAAAAAAAAAAATTTATTTATTTATTTTAGAAGGGGGAGGTGGGAAGGGGCAGAGGGAGAGGGGGAGCATCTCAAGCTCACTCCCCACTGAGCAGCAAGTCCAAAGTGGGACTCAATCTCACAACCCTGAGCCAAAACCAAGAGTAGGATGCTTAACCGACTATGCCACTTAGGCACCCCTTGTGTGTCCCTCATAAAGTTATAGATTAGTGGGTTAAATAGTAATGAAATGCACAGGTAACATTAAATTATTTACTAATAAAGAATATTAAATATCATTAAATGTCTTTTAGAATTATATCTATATTTTCCTCTGGTTCATTATGTGATGTCAACTGTTTTTTTGTTTTGTTTTGTTTTGTTTTTTATAATAAACCATCTTTATTTTTTCTCCTGTTGTAAATGTCTCCTTTTCAGTGTTGTAATTGTTTAACACATTCCTTGCCTTGATTTGGTAATATTTTATTTAAGATTTACTATTTTTTTAAAGATTTTATTTATTTATTTGACAGACAGTCCACAAGTAGGCAGAGAGGCAGGCAGAGAGAGAGGGGGAAGCAGGCTCCCTGCTGAGCAGAGAACCTGATGTGGGGCTCAATCCCAGGACCCTGGGATGATGACCTGAGCCGAAGGCAGAGGCTTTAACCCACTGAGCCATACAGGGGCCCCTATTTAAGGTTTACTATTTTTTTTTTAAAGATTTTATTTATTTATTTGACAGAGAGAGATCACAAGTAGGCAGAGAGACGGGCAGAGAGAGAGGAGGAAGCAGGCTCCTTGCTGAGCAGAGAGCCCGATGCGGGGCTCGATCCCAGGACTCTGGGATCATGACCGGAGCCGAAAGCAGAGGCTTTAACCCACTGAGCCACCCAGGCGCCCCTAAAGTTTACTATTTGTAAGTGAGTCTACTTTCCTGGAAGGAATTTTGTGTGAGGGAAGGAGACAGAAAAAAAAAAAATTAACAAAGTCAGAGGGAATAAAACAATGTGCTTGGGAATTGAACTAGTCCATTTGTTTAACAAGCTGCAGCATGGTGTGGTAGTGATGATGGGCACAAACTAATGGGAGACAGCATTTTATGAAGATGGTCAGGGGCTAGATCACAGGCCTACATGTCATTTAAAGGAGGTTTTGGGGCGCCTGGGTGGCTCAGTGGGTTAAAGCCTCTGCCTTCGGCTCAGGTCATGATTCCAGGGTCCTGGGATCGAACCCGCAGCATCGGCATCAGGCCTTCTGCTCAGCAGGGAGCCTGCTCCACCCCCTTCTCTGTCTGCCCCTCTGCCTACATGTGATCTCTGTCTGTCAAATAAATAAAATCTTAAAAAAAAAAAAAGATTTTAAAGGAGGTTTTAATGGTTTTATCCTAGAAGAAATATAAGTTGTATGTCTTGGAAAAATCACTTTAACAAAATCATGGGGAGACAAATGAGAAAGATTCAAGTTATTTAACATTTCAATAGTCTAGATTAGAAAATATGAAGGCTTAAACTGTTCTTGGGGATGGAACTCAGGGGATGGAATAAGACAATAAGGACATGCAACAGAATGTGGCCATTACTGTATATGGAAAATGAGTGGCAATGAGAGGGAGGTAACTGGGCTATATAATGTCTATCGCTAACCACTGAGATAAGCAAAATGGATGAAGAGGAGTATTAATAAGGGAAGGAAGATGATGGGCTTGAGTCTGAGGTGCTTATGAAAAATCTAGGTGTGTCCGGTGGGCATTACAAGTTTGCATTTTGGGAAGAGATGCAAACTTGGAGTCATAAAGCAATTAGTTGAGGTTATACAGGTGGTGAAAGAAGCCCCAACACAAATATATATTTTGATAAGATGTAGGGAAGCAGAAGTAGAAAAATATAAGATAAACATGGAAAAACAAGAGAGACCAATGTCCTGAAAGCCAAGGGGATAGCAGAGGTTTAAGAAGAAAGGAAGTGATCAGTAATCTTAAAGATTCTAGAATTTTATGCATGTGAAGGAAATAAATATCTTGAATTAAGGAAACTGAAATTCAATCATAAATTTAATTTGTACTGGTGAAATATGTTAATTTCATTTATTTACCAATGTTTAATTAACTGAAAAAAATCACAATAAGCCTGATTCAAAGCTGTTATGTTGGTTTGGCAAAATGCAACTTAATAACTTTAATGACAAAATGCCAAATTTCCATGGATTTTTTTTTTTTTTTTGATCCAAACATTGGTTCTATTACAAGGATTGCCCTCTGCTGGATAATACCTGTAACATCAATCATATATTGGCTTTTTAAGAGTCAAAAGCTACTGCCATGGGCTGTAAGCATATGAGTGGGAATGTTGTGGTCAAACTTCAGATGGAAAGAAGATTGATGTTGAAGTCCTTCCTCAAGGACTTCTTCAAGTAACTTCCAAGAAACATATAAAAGTCACCCTTATAGGGAAAGAAAGAGGTTACCTTCCTTGTGATTCTGCCCTATGAGGAATTAAAGTCAAATGCTACATATAGCTTTGTCATCCTAAATTTGATTTACTTAAGGCTGCTACAGACGAAAAAAAACAAAAGAACAACAATAAAAAAAAACCTGTGTATTATGATGGGAGTCATATGTCTTGAAAAATGGGGGCTTTTTTCTTATTTGTACAAAGCTTTCCTAAGGGCCACCAGTCACTTTGGTTTTACTTCTGTCTGTGACCTAGAAATGCAAAGGTAGTGTTTGCATCTCATTTAATTTAGACATCTCAAGAAGGAATGTAGAAAATATAAAAGCAGAGGAATGAGCTTGCTATAGTTTTCTTTGCCATTGCAAGTCCTTTATTTGTAAAGCTTGAACCTCTTTCAGTTTTATAACCACCAACCAAGATCATTCCTACTGTCCTAATGAAGGCTTGCCACAAAGCTAGGTCCTTTCAGGTGGTCGATGATACCTTATGATCTTCATATTATCAGCTTAACACCGTCTATATTTAAGAGTTCAGTGTCTTTTAAAAAATCATTAGACTGCTAATTGGGTTTAGGAAAGGTTGTTAGAGATGGCTAGTGAATGAAATGTGAAAGTTTTCTTAGTCCAGTCTACACTGCCACCAACTGTAGTTCCAAATCTTAGGAATGCCTTTTTAGGTTTGTGTATTCTTCCAGGAAATTTTCATGTAACTGCAAGCATATTTAGAACAAAAATTTTAATTTAAAGCTCAGCTAGTAGCTGAATCCGAAATTGAGGCTTGAATGTTATGAAAACCCTTATCCTAACCCTACTTCAAGTACTATGACGAACCTAACCCTAAAGGTAAAACTGCCATTATTTCAGTGTCATGTCAAAAATACAAAACAACATGATTTTTCAGAAGCTTCATTTATCCTCTCCCCTCCTTTTGTCCCACTTTTTTTTTTTTTTAGAAGAATAGTAAAATCATAATGGAAGGGAATGAATCCTTAAAACTAAAAACAAAGGATTTGGTTCAAAAGTACTAAATGTAAATATTACTCTTTTTTACACAAGTAGTATTTGTCATTCACTCAACAAAGATTGATTTATTGTCTCCTAAGTCTCAGGCCTTGTTCTAGGTACTGGGAATAGAGCAGTGAACAAAATGAAAGAAATCTTTGTCTTCATGTAGTTTATATTTTACCGGGGAGGTGGGCAAATAATGCATAAATAGATTTATAATATCAGATGATAGTAAGTGCTATGAGAAAGAAAAGCACATTAAAGAGATAGTAAAAAAAAAAAAAGATACTATTTTAAATAATGCAGACAGGAAGTTCCATTGAAGGGTTGACATTTTAGCAGAGATATGTATGAAACAAGGGTGTCAACAATGTGGATATCTGGTAGAAGAGCATTCGAGGTAAGACTATCGGCTTCAAGGACTCTGAGATGGTCTCATGCTTGATGGTTTGGAAGAAGCCAGGGTGGCTGGAGCAGAGTGAGATGGGTAAGAGGAGTAGGAGATGTGGGCAGAATAGTAATGGGGTTCCAAAGCAGGCGGGGCCTGGGAAACAATAGTAAGGACTTTGGAGGTTATTCTAAAGATAATGGGAAGCCATTAGAGATGGAGGCAGGGTGCCCAGTTAGTGGGGGCATTAAGGGCAAGACATCAAGAAAAGAGAAGAAGTTGGGCTGGAGAATCAAAAGAGCTTTGTGGGACATGTTAAAGGTGAGATTATTACATATTCAAACACTTATGCTTGCTGGGTATTTTAGACTGAGCAACGGAGTCCTATATTGAAGATACCAAGTTGAAAATGATTAGCATATAGGTAGTGATCCTCTCTAGAGGGTGAGTATAGACAGAGAAAAACAGAAGTCTGGGGTCACTCAAATTCTTATTTTATTTTTTTATGGAGGTATAATTGATACATAACATGTTATTTTCAGTGTGCAACATCATAATTTGATATTTTATACAGTGAGAAATGATCCCCATGGTGAGTCTAGTTAATATCCATCACCATGCAGTCACAATTATTTTCTTGTGATGTCTTTTAAGATTTACTGTCTTAGCAGCTTTCCAATATGCAACATAGGATTATTAAATATTGTTTGTGGTCACTCCAATTTCTAGAGTGTGGGAAGAGTAGGATTCTATAGGAAAGACATCTGTGAAGAAGTCAGCAAGGTAAGAGACTATGTTAAATGCTGAGTATGAAAAGTATAAGATGAGAATTGAACATTGGGTTTGGCAACAAGAAGAGTTATTTCAACAGAGCAGAAGAGATGAAAGCTGGAATGAAGTGGGTTGGGGAGAAAATGAAAAAAGGAGGTGAAGGAATGAAAAAATACAGCAATTTGAAATTTCCTATGAAGGAAAAAAGCCAAAGAAAAATTTTTAATGATTTTAATGAGGACAAAAAGAACTGTTATCCAGAGCATGTGTATAATGGTTTGTTGAGGACGAACTGAGGGCAGATTTTCCATTTGAGCAGGAAGGAAGAGAGGTAAACGTGTGGTACATACGCCTAATGGACACCAATTTTCCAGTATAATAAGATAAAAAAATCATTAGATAAAGAAAAGATGTTTTGTTCTCATTGGTTTTACCAAACAATATTTCACATGAATTTTCCACCTTTGCATATAAATAATTTTTATTGTCTCTAATATTCCATTCTCTAGATCAGAGGTTATGCCAATACTATGTTAAAGAAAAAAATATGTGACAGAGATAATATGTGGTTCACAAACCCTAAATTATTTATTATCTTGACGTTTACAAAAAGTTTGTCAACTCCTGGTGGAGATGGACCATAATGTCTTTAATGGACCATAATATTTTTAATTAATTCCTTCTTGATGTAGATTTAAGCATGTATGCTGTTTTTGATTAAAAAAAAATCACTCTACACAATACTGCAATTATACCATCTTGTACAAGCATTTTCATACACATAAGTGAATATATCTATGGAAAATTTCTCAGAAGTGAGAAATTCTTTGCCAATCAAAGAATATGTGCATTTTAAAACTCATCAAATTGCTCTCTGCAAATTTGCATTAATTTATACTCCCATAAAAGTAATTTGGATGTTATTAAAGTTTAATTCCTCATGAGTATGACAACTTCAAAAATGATGAAAATGAAACTTGATGAAAATGATAATTATTCATTCTTTATATCATCAACTAAGTATAAAGCTGAGCCTCTTTACAAATTTTATTAGCAACTGTATTTAGCTTGTTATTATCTGATAAAGATTTTTCCCATTTTTTTTGGATTTTCTTGTTTGTATTGTTTTGCTGTAAGTCTCAGCATATTGTAGAAATTATTCCTTTCATGGTTATATAATTTAATTAAGTATCCCTTGTCTTTTTTTGTATCATTTTTTATTACTGAGTTATGTGATTAATGTTTATGTTGCTAAGTGTATCATTCCATTCCTTTATATTTCTGGGTTTTATTACATAATTGAAATTTTTTTCCATATCAATATTATTAAAATATTCTTCCATGTTTTCATTTAATACATTTATGATTCCAATTTGGTTTAACTCTTTTAGCCATCTGGAACTTTTTTGTAATAGTCTGGGATGAGGTAGGAATTTATATATATTTTCTTTTCAAATGGGTATTCGGTATTTGCATTTACTGAATAATCATGACATTTATATATCCAGACATATGCATATGCATATGTATGTCTTAAGATTCTGATTTCAAGAGAAAAGTCTGAGGAAAAGGCTTTTGCTATATAATAATTTTCAAAAATGTATATTGATTAAAAAAGAAACACTTCTTTTTTATCATATATTAGTTACAAAGCATTTAGAGTCCATTATTTCATCTAAACTTCATAGTTACCCAATAATGTTGGAGCTTATATTACAGAAGAAGAAATTAATACTCAGAGAATCTAAGTAATTTGCTTTCTGTCATAAAACTATTAGGGGAAGAGGGAATTATTCCCTAATTGGTTGCAATTAGAAGTTCAATGAGGAGTATCATCTTTTCTTTATTTCTATGGTACTTTTGTGGGGCTCTGGGCAGACAACCCTAAAATATGCCACAAAGGCATATTGGTTATATTTAATAAGAGTTACTTAAGACACAGCCAGTGCAAGAAGACCTCATTCCTTTTTGTCTTCTTGACGTATCTTTGTCTTCATGATGTATCTCACATGTGAAGGGTATCTGTTCTGTACTAGGAGATAAAGAGACATCCTTATCACCAGACATAGGGAATTCAAGACCAAGAAGGCTAAATACACAAAACTTGTTACTTTTGCTAACTTACTATTCCAGCCCAAATTCTTTACTAATTGAAGCTCCCAAACATAAGTTTTTTTTTCTATTAATTGCTCACAGATTTATGTTTCTTTGTCTAAAATATATAAAAGCTGCATGACTTCATTATACCTATAGGGCTCAATTGTATTATTAGCCCACTGCGTGAATGTAATTAACCTACCCATCTTTCTTTCTTCTTTCTTTCTTTCTTTCTTTCTTTCTTTCTTTCTTTCTTTCTTTCTTTCTTTCTTTCTTCTTTCTTTCTTCTTTCTTTTCTTTTCTTTCTTTCTTTCTTTCTTTCTTGCTTGCTTGCTTTCTTTCTTTCTTTCTTTCTTTTCTTCCTTCTCTCTAAGTCCTGAATACTTCTTGGTTTAACCAGTCCAAAGATTGAAGCTTTAGTCTTCTATTAAGAGGAGGAAAAAGGGGGCGCCTGGGTGGCTCAGTGGGTTAAAGCCTCTGCCTTCAGCTCAGGTCATGATCTCAGGGTCCTGGGATGGAGCCCCGCGTCTGGCTCTTTGCTCACTGGGGAGCCTGCTTCCTCCTCTCTCTGCCTGCCTCTGCCTACTTGTGATATCTGTCTGTCAAATAAATAAAATCTTAAAAAAAAAAAAGGAAAAGGTAATTACTTTGGCGATTATAATGAAGAGGGATTTCTCTAAATAGTAGACTTAACCAATTCTCATTTTTAAATTCCTATCCATATTTGCAATTTCAGAAGTACTTGGTGTTACCATTTCCTAAAACTTCCTTGGGTTCTACGTCATGAACCAGCTGCTTCTGAGCTTCTCCCCTGTTAGTGTTCAAGTTTTTTTTTCTGTTCTGCTGACTCAGTTACTTCTTATTCAGTGAGTCTCTAGATTCCAGTTTTGATGCACTCTATCTTTTATATTTTTACCCAAATATTGGTGGGTTTGGCAATAAAAACTTGTATTCAATCCACCATGTTAACTCTCCACTACTTCTTACCTGTGAAAAAAATAAATCACCAGGAACAATAATCATAGTCCAAACAAATCTTGTGTATATTATTTTTGTATTTCCTTTGAAATATTTGAAGCACAATACATATTTGTCTAATTCTAGATATTAGAAAACTATAGTCCCAAAATGCAAAATCTAAAATATATTCTGTTAACTAAATATCCCCAACAACGTTACAGTAAAACAAAACAAAACAAAACAACAAAAAAAAAATAAATGAAGCAACATTTTTAGTAGTTTATCATGAGGTGATAAGGATGCTGGTAATAGAAAACAAAGACAACATTTTTGTTAATGTACCCATAACAGTCTCTTTCCCTAATAGTATGGGTATTACTAGTTAAAATGAGAGCACATGCATTGTAGGAATTTGGCAGTATTACAAGCATTTCATAGTAGCCAATCTTTATAACAGAATACTGACAGTTCTTTTGTGCTTAATTTTAGCTTATTGATATAAATTTTATTAACAATTAAAGCCTTGCTTTCCACTGTAGTACAGGATCTCTCCCATCAAGCAGTCATGCTTATACACACCAAGCTTCCGGTCTACATTTTAGTGTCCCATTGTTACGTGTGAATACACAACCATAATCACCAGGAATTGGATGAAATCTTCTAATACCATTTGAGGTTAAAGTGTTCATCCATTGATGAATGGAGGATGCCTTGGTGGCTCAGGCAGTTAAGAGTCTGCCTTCAGCTCAGGTCGTGATCCCAGGATCCTGGAATCAAGCCCTGCACTGGGATCCCTGCTCAGCGGAAGACTGCTTCCTTCTCTACCACGCCCCCTGCTTCTGTTCCCTTTTGCTGTGTCTCTCTCCATCAAATAAATAAATAAAATCTTTTAAAAAATTGGTGACTGTATAAAGAAGTTGTGTTATAGCTATACAATGTAATGTTCCTCAGTCGTAAAAAAGAATGAAATCTTGCCATTTGCAAAAACATGGATGGACCTAGAGAGAGAGAGTACCATTTGAAATGAAATAAGTCAGTCACAGAAAGACAAATACCACATGATTGCACTCATATGTGGAATTTAAGAAACAAAACAAACAAGCAGAGGTAAAAAAATAAGAGGGAGACAAAAGCAAGAAACAGACTGAATTATAGAGAACAATCTGATGGTTACAAGAGGAGAGATGGGGGGGGAATGGGTTAAATAGGTGACAGAGATTAAGAGTGTACGTGTCATCATGACCACAGGGTGAGGTATGGAAATGTGAAATTACTATATTGTACACCTGAAACTAATAAAACACTGTATATTAATTAACAGGAATTAAAATAAAACTTAAACAAAATTATATAAGGCAACTCAGAGGGAATACGGACAATATAAGGATCAGAATAAAATGTTAAAACTGTTATAATTATTATCCTTTGAGAGATGAGAAAAGATACAATGAAAGAACAGGCTATTAAATGTCCATGCACAGATGAATGGATAAATACACACACAGACACACACACACACACACACACACACACACACATACACAAGGGAATATTATTTAGTCTTAAAAAAGGAAATTCTGACAACATGGACAAACCTCAAGGACATTACTCTAAATGAAATAAACTAGATACAGAAAGATACATATTGCATGATTTCACTGATATGTGGTATTTAAAATAATCAATCTCACAGAAGCAGGGTAGATGGTGGTTGCCAGGGGCTGAAGGGAAGAGAAAAATGAATAGATGTTGGTCAGGGGGTACAATTTCAGTTATGCACAATGAATAGCATATCTAGTACACAGCATTATGAATATAGTTAACAATACTATATTGTATACCTAAAATTTACTAAGAGTAAATCTTAAGTGTTCTCACCACAGATACAAATGGCAAACTCTATGAAGTGATGAATATGTTAATTAGTTTGATTGTTGCAATTATTTTACTATGTGTATGAATTCAAACATTAATTTGTACACGTTAAATATACATAATTTTCATTTCTCAATTTTAACTCAATATAGTTTGTGGGAAGAATAAGATATTAAAAAGAATATTGAGAGAACAAAAAGAATTTTAGAAATTTAAAAAAATTATAGTAGAACCTTCAAAAAATCAGCAGGAGCTTCAGATTATTAAATTGAAGAAAGCTCTCTGGAAGGGAACAACACTGACAACAAGGGAAATGCAAATGAAAAAAAAAGTAAAGGAGACAAGAGGAACAATCAAGGGATCCAATGCTTGAATACTTGCAAAACAAACAAACAAACAGAAAATTGAAATGAAATTTCAAAGAAATAATTTTTAAGACTTTCCAGAATTAAATGGTTGAGTTTAAGATTAAGAAACTATTACGCGGATGCTTGGGTGGCTCAGTCAGCTAAGCGTCTGCCTTTGGCTCAGGTCATGATCCCAGGGTCCTGGGATGGAACTGCAGTTGGGTGTCCTGCTCAGTGGGGAGCCTGCTTCTCCCTCCCTCTGCCCCTACCCCCACTCTTGTTCTGTCTCTCTCTAAATAAAATCTCAAGAAAAAGAAAAAAAACAAGCAAACTCTACTGGATGGCTACTCAGATATTGAAAAAACAATCTATACCAGTGCACATCATCATGAAAAGTGAAAAAAACACCAATATCTACTTTCTATGAAAAGTTAAACTTTTAATATTTTTGAAAGAAAATAGGTGAGTATCTTACAAAAGCTGTTAAAAAGGCATTTAAGTAACACAAAAGACAAAAAGTCAACAAAATATCAACACATTGGAATGTATCAAAATTTAAATTATTTGTATCAAAATCCATCATTTGAGCACTAAAAATGGCAAGCCACATACTGCAGAAAGTATTGTCAAAGCATATAATTTACAAAGAACTATTATATAGACTATATAAAGAAGTCCTATAAATTATTAAAAAAAAAAAAGTCCTCCCTCCCAACATTGCTACCATAAATACATAATGAGAGCAGGCAGTATAGGAAGGAGGAATCGTCAAATGGCCAAGAAACGTATGAAAATATTTGCCACCTTACTAATAAGTAAAGGAATAAAAATGTAAACATAACAGGGTATCATATTTGCAAAATTTTAGAAATGCACTTAAACCAACTGTTTTAAGGAAATGGAGAAATTGGGAATCCTGTTTCTGTTGTTGGCAGTGTGTAAACTGGTTCTGTTAGTCTGAAGAGTAATTAGGCAATTTCCAGTAAAGGCGGAAATGAAAATTACCTTTGGCCTACCAATTTTAGTCCCAGAGAATGCTGGTGCATGTTTACAAGAACATGTATAAAAATATTTACGGTAACAATGTTCGTAATGGTGAAAAATTGGAAGCAATCCAAAGGGCCACGAATAGGAGAGTGAATATGTAGTGTCAGGGAATGGCCTAGTTCACAGTTATTGCATTTACTATTTCTTATTGTCTGACTTTCTTATTCAGATATCAAAGCCAGCTGTTGAAAGAGGGGGTACTCAGTGGAAGACTTTTTCAAACATTATGGGATCATCTAAAAGAAAGCAAGGGGGCACCTGGGTGGCTCAGTTAGTTAAGCAACTGCCTTCGGCTCGGGTCATGATCCTGGACTTCCAGAATCAAGTCCCGCATCGGGCTCCCAGCTCCATGGGGAGTCTGCTTCTCCCTCCTCAAATAAATAAATTAAAAAAAAATAAAAGAAAAGAAAGCAAGGACATTTTTACAGTCATTTATGTGAAGTCAGTTTCCTTCACTTTTAAAAGTGAAACATCACCATTGAAGCATGTTTTATTTTATCTCCAAAGGGCATTTGCAGGAGGCCCTGCATCTTTCTCTCCCGTTGTCTGCACCACACCCATGTTTTCTGACTGCACAGACGCAATTTGCATACTTATCCACAGGCATGCAGGGCCTGGCTAAGTTGAAATAAAAGGCAAATAAAATGCTGCTCCTTGAATTAAAGTATTAGTTATCCAAAAGTATATTATCTTAGGGAAAACCCGTTTATTTTTTAAAATATATTCTATTATTCAAAGCTCACTACACGGACATACCGATGAGGCAGATACACAGTTCACACAACCCACAGCTTTATGAAATCAAATAAATCCCTCTATTCTGTCCCAGTAAGGGTCATAGTAACACAAATAAACTTAACTCCCAATATATTTCTGGTGCTACTTATTCAGCGCAGTAGTATATGTCTGTGTGAGTATGTGTTCAGAGTGGGTTGTACAAAGGGGCAAGGGTAGCAAACAGGGTACACAAATCCAACTCACGTTCCATTCAACAAACACACAAAGGACTAGCATCTTCTGCTAGCAGTGGCTCTGGTATGTATATTTATGTCTTTAGGCAGCGTCTAAGGATTAATCTAAGACTAACTGAATTTTCAACCGTGTGCTTGAAAGAGCCCAAAGTTCTTTTTTAGGTGCCTGCTTCCCATGAAGTGGGGAAGCGAAGCTGTTAGGGAAGAATCAAGTGATATAGTTGGCAGAGTGTGTTTGTGAGTGCGTGTGTGTGTGTGTGTGTGTGTGTGGCAGGGGAGGTGGGCACATTGGGGAGAACACTGCCAAGTTTCTCTTTCATGTATCCCCTGGCTTTTATTTCGGGGCCAAAGCCAATCAAGCCGGACCCTATCTGAGATTGTATAGTCAGTTTCTATCCTTCTCTTCCCTGAGAAAAAGGTTCTCACAGAACAGAAGAACTTCAAAGGAAACTTGGTCCCTACTTTGGCTTCACTTTGCTCTGCATGACTACCTCAATGGGTACCTTATTTTAGTCACCACCACTTTCAAATGACAGCTGAACATACTGTGTCATTTTTAGTTTTTTTTTAATATTTTATTTATTTATTTGACACAGAGAGAGATCACAAGACCGATGTGGGGCTCGATCCTAGGACCCTGAGATCATGACCTGAGCCGAAGGCAGAGGCTTAACCCTATGAGCCACCCAGGCGCCCCTTTAGTTCTGTTTTTATTGCCAAGATCAAAATGACTGAAGCAGGAAAAATGACCCAGAGACAGAATGGGGACATACTGTGAGGTCAGTGCCCGGTAGACATAACCACGTAAAGATGCAGAATGGGTATTAACTACTGCAAAGCCCATTATCAGAATGATGAGAGCAGTCTCCACATGACCTTCCTCTCTTATATGGGGTTTTCATGATTTTCCCACTGCTTCCACTGGCAATGGAATATTCGAGGGACAAAATTAGTGACAACACTAAAGAATACAGGGTTGTACCATGTGAATGGAATACGTAGTAAGAGTCACAGAAGTTCTGAAAAAGGAGAGAGAGATTTCTGAAAATTGGAACCACAAAGACAATTTCAAGGTAAATTGTTAGGATTTACATATATAGAGAAAAAGGAGATGGTGTTCCACTGCCTTTACAGTATACCAAAGTATGCAACCAGAAGACAGGTTTGTACTAGGGTTCCTAAGAATTTAGGGGATTGGCAACTCAGAATATTTCTTAATTCTTTATTGAATAGACCTGCTTTCATTGAGAATCTAGGTACTTACCATAGCTTATCATATTTACTCCTTAGAAAATTCCTGCAAGAAATGTATTGCCACTACCTCTTTATAGATAAGGAAAAAGAATTCTGTGTTGTTAAGCCATTGGAGAACTGAAGGCCACACAACAAGCAAGTGACAGAGACAATGTTTATACCTGTACCTCATGGACCACTGAGCCCATTCTCCATAGGAAAAGTAATCTATAATCTATAATCTATAATTCATATCACTGATGAGCATCTCTAATTATAAAGAAGATAGTTTAAAACATTTTTCACAAAAAGCAGAGCCAGACCTATAAGTACAGGGAAAAAAAACTGAAGTTTGCCAGAGGAAAGTGGTGGTGGGGTGGGGGTAAACTGGGGGAAGAGGTATGGGAGATACAGGCTTCCAGTTATGGAATTAATAAGTCACAGAAATAAAGAGCACAGCATAGGGAGTATAATCAATGATACTGTAATAGCCTTGTACAGTGACAGATGTTACATTTGTGAGCATAGCATAATGTATGTAGAAGTTGAATCACTATGCTGTACACCTGGAAATAATGTAACACTGTGTCAATAATAGTCAAATCAAGTGAAATTATAAAAAAATTTTACTCTACCTTAAAACAAAACAAAACAAAACCCTTGTTGAGGTGCCTGGGTGGCTCAATGGGTTAAGCCTCTGCCTTGGGCTGAGATCATGGTCTTAGGGTCCTGGGATCGAGCCCTGCATCAGGCTCTCTGCTCAACAGGGAGACTGCTTCCCCCTCTGTCTTCCTCTCTGCCTACTTGTGATCTCTCTCTCAAGTAAATAAATAAAGTCTATTAAAAAAAAACCCCACATTTTCCAAAATTTCTCTTGGTTGTGATAATCTTTAATGTATCACCAAAAAAAGCAAGTTGCAGATCTGCAAAGTTATACAGCAAAGGAGTAACAGTGAATACTTCTAAAGAGTGATGGATTTATAATTTCATTACACTTTAGTTCAGATAATTCTCTACCATTATTATTATTATGTTATTAAACAATTGCCATATGGTTCTTTTATAACAATTCCCTCTTTTATTTATTTATTTATTTATTTTTTAATATTTTATTTATTTGACTGAGAGAGACACAGCAATAGAGGGAACACAAGCAGGGGGAGTGGGAGAGGGAGAAGCAGGCTTCCCACTGAGCAAGGATCTTGATCCGGGGCTGGATCCCAGCACCCTAGGATCATGACTGAATTGAAGGCAGACACTTAATGATGAGGCACCCAGGTGCCCCTCCCTCTTTTATTTTAAAAACTATTTCTTGAACATTTTTTTCCCATCTTTTTTTTTCTCTCATCAAATTTTGTTCTAATTCTTTCTCATGACCATTAACGATTAAAGTTGGCTATCATTGTCAGTTAGGGCTCCTGTATGAAAAGTTGGAAAGCCAGCCTCCTTTAATTACAATTAGTTAGCTACAATGTTGTTTTGAGTGTTATTATCCTAGTAGCTTTGTTCTGATGTACTCCAGTTTATCTATGACTCCTATTAAAAAGTGTTATGCCAAACACTATTCCATACATGATTTATCTTTTGGGTTATTTGGCATATTGGACTAAGGCAATGCTGAGAAAAATTTAAATATCTTAAAAATTAACATATACTCCCATCTATTAGTAAATATGGGAATAGAATTAAAGTCTACAAAAGGTTTTCCTCCCACTGTGCATAGCTCTTTTTACTAAATGATGCACAAATGCTTTTACCTAAGATAAGCAAATAAAAAAAAAAGATGCTTATGTCCAAAGATGCTTTATATCCACTTTACTCCAAGGATCCACTGAGGAATTTCACCTACTAATGCAGGGGGTAGGATACAGACAACCTCCAGAAAAGCTATGGATACCTCTTGCTGCTGCTGAGCAAAAATGTCAGGTGACTTTTATGCTAGGGCAGGCGCTGAGGTCTGAGAAAGAACATGCAGAAGTCCAACCTTCTTCTATGAAACTCTGGCACACCACTGGAGGGAGGAAAATAGGAGTTTGGTCCCTCAAGGAAACACTGCATGGGGCTGATCTATCCGGCAAAGGTAATCTTTCCTGCAGGGGAAAACGAAGTGGTATGCGCCCTACCTGGGCAAGAGGAGGCTGGAGAAATTGATTTGTCCCACCAATACCTGGAGTACTAAGGTGAGAATTCTAGCCTGGATGGAATGCCGGGGTGGGGAGGGTTGGGAGGAGGGTTAGGGTTGGGGGAATGTTGGAGCGGCTTTGGAGTCAGGGTGGGGGTGGATTGGGGCAGTAGGGAAGAGGCAGATAAGAATTTCAAATGGTGTTAAAGGGATTGCGTGCCCCAGAACCATGAACCTCTGGGACTGGAGATCTCCGAAGCAGGCCCAAGTGCATCATCAGTGCAGTGAGTGCCAAACCTACACCTAGCCTCCATTCTGCTGCTGACTCCGTGTGCGTGCTCCTGAGTGAACTTGTGAGTGGGAGCTCAGTAAACTGAGAATAGTAAGAAAACAGGCCACAGGGATGCCTGGGTGGCTCAGTGGGTTACTGCTTTCAGCTCAGGTCATGACCCCAGAGTCCTGGGATCCAGTCTGGCATTTGTTGAGGTGGGGTGGGATGGTCCTTGCTCTCAGCAGGGAGCCTGCTTCTCCCGCTGCCTGTCGCTCTGCTTGTGTTCTCTCTCTCCCTGACAAATAAATAAATAAAATCTTAAAAAAAAAAGAAAAGAAAAGAAAAGAAAAGAAAGAAAGCAAGAAAGAGAGAAAGAAAGAAAGAAAGAAAGAAAGGAAGAAAGAAAAGGAGGAAACAGGCTCCAGTTGGTGGACCAAGGATAAACGATACACTTGAGCTCTAGCGCCACCTTCTGGAACGCAAAAGAGAGGTTTCTAACAGCCACCTGGGTGAATTACATGAAACAGAGTAGATAGGAAGGATTGGAAATTCCACGCAAGAGGAAAGAAGAGTGAAGCAGATACACTTTCAGATACAGAGGAAAAACAAAAAACCCTCAGTTAATAACAGCTTCATAGAAATAACACTTCAGGGTGCCTGGATGGTTCAGTCGTTAAGCATCTGCCTTCAGCTCAGGTCATGATCCCAGGGTCCTGGGATTAGGTCCCACATCAGGCTCCCTGCTCTGCAGGAAGCTTGCTTTTCCCTCTCCCATTCCCCCTACTTGTGTTCCCTCTCTCCCTGTGTCTCTCTCTGTAAAATAAATAAATGAAATCTTAAAAAAAGAGAAATAACACTTCAAAGGCAAGTGGCAAAGAGTTAAGGAGAGGTCTGCTACTTCAAAGGGAGTCCCCATTAAACTATTACCTGATTTCCCAGGAGAAATTCTACAGGCCAGAAGAGAGTGAAGTTACATATTTAAAGTGTTGAAAGACAAATTTCCATTCAAGCATACTTCTTCTGGCAAAATTCTCCTGCAGATATGAAGGAGAAATAGAGGCTTTCCCAGACAAAGCTGAGAGAGTTCACCCCCACTAGATTGCACACAAGAAATGCTGAAAGTTTTGCAAGCTGAAGTGAAAAGAGTTTAATCAATGACATAAAACATATGAAAGTACACAGTGCACTACTAAAAATCTATAGCCAGACTTAGAAGAATGTAACTCTCTATTAAGATAGAGTATTAATCACTCAACTATAATAAAATAAATTGTCAACCTTTGATGTTTGTGGGCTCTGCTCCTGGGATCCCGCCCACGGAAGCTTTATTTCAACATTTACCAAGATCACAATGACTCAGCAAAACCTCTAAGTATGGGCTCTTTTTCTGCCCTGAGGACATATTGTATAATATGGTTCACTTAAAAAAATAACTAAAAAGGACCATTCCAAACATAAAGATAAAAAAAATGAAAAGAACAAGAACAACAACAAAAACATCCCTGGTTATACAGTCCTGCGAATACTAGAAGCTTAAGATAAGGTCTGCAACTTTCTGAAATGTCCTTTGTCTAACAATTTGTAACTTTTTATGTAAAAAATATATATAAAACCCTTCCCCAAATATTCCTTACCTGGAGCACTCTTTTCTTTGTGAGGATTGTGTGTCCCCAATAGCTGTCCTAACTTGGGCTTGAATAAAACTTTCTTTTAGAAATTCTAAAATGTTTGTTTAATTTGTGTCATTTTTCGTCACAGTTGACAAGATATCAGAGCAATTCACCGGGAACACCTGGGGGCCACCTGGAACTTGATGCTTGGTACCAGCTCCTCCGACTTTTCAGCTCACCTCACCAGTGTCTCTGGTGAGTTCTGCTATCTGGACCTCCTCAGTTTGAGTTGACAGTCCTAACGTATTGGAGCACTGAGGATTACCGGTAATGTTCTCCAGATGGAAATAACCTAGAGGGTTTGGAGTTGCTGGGTTGGTTGTTTTAATTTGGCATTATACTAATTGACATTATTAATATAAAGCTTGAATAAATTTTCTGGCTAGAAATATGAGAACTGGAATCATTCAGCTGCAGAAGAAGTGATACTTGCTCCTTCTAGCCGAACTGCACTTTCAGGCGACTAAAAGTCTATCAGAAGTGTCTGAGTATGTTCCTGGAGACATATAACAGTCTCGGAGGAATTTCCCATCTCACGAGATAGTGAACAATTAGCTCATCTGGGGATGCACATATAGGGGCTGATCAGCCAGTGCTCTGAGCCTCCTGGATGGTTAGACCTTACCAGGGGAAACTAGACATATAAGAGAGTATACCCCTGCCATTTGGAAGTGACAAAAACAACACTCTCTTGATCCAGCATACTTACCATCATTAGATTTTATTCAGATTTATTCCATAACTGAAGTGAAAACAAATAGGGAATCCTACTTTAAAAGCTGAGCAGCTTGAGGAAAATGAACAACCACCCATAGGAAACTCCAGCAGGGTCTCTGTACGATACATATGGAGCCCATACCTTCAAGTGCTTACCTAAATGAGAAAATTTAGATGGCCCAAAATCAGATGGCCCACACGGTGTTCTTTTGACGTGTCTGAATTTGTTTTTTTGCACACACAATTAGAGAAAGTCAGCTATAACACTAAGCAACCAGAAACTAAGAATCCATTTGGATCTGTCAGTGGCACCCTTAACTTTTGGGAAAAATCAATACTCACAGAACCCTGGGCTTCATTTGGTTTATTTTTTGCTGTAGCCTTTGGTATCTTTGCACAAAACTGCCCACATTCTAATTGGAAAATGGAAAATTACTAATGGTTCCATAAATTATAATGCTATGTTGTAATTAGAGTTGTTTAATAAAAGAAAGACTTTGGAAATTGGATCCTTAATGTCCTCTCCACAAATATTAGTGAAACACAGTCTAGATTTTGTTTACACCTTGTTTGTGTTTATGTGTCCATATATGTTATAAATGTGAGGTATTTTCTCCAGCTCCAGACGGTATTGCTAAAGGGGTTCTGTTAATTGGTTTAAAGGCAAACACTTGCAAAAAATTGGGCATTCTAAAACTTAGAAAGAAAAGAACCAACCCAAATGTTTTTTGTTTTTTTTTTAAAGATTTTATTTATTTATTTGACATAGAGAGATCACAAGCAGGCAGAGAGGCAGGCAGAGGGAGAGGAGGAAGCAGGCTCCCTGCTGAGCAGAGAGCCCGATGCGGGACTCGATCCCAGGACCCTGAGATCATGACCTGAGCCGAAGGCAGTGGCTTAACCCACTGAGCCACCCAGGCGCCCCCCAACCCAAATGTTTTTCAAGTTCATGGGCTCTGGAATAATCTTTGATAAACTTAAATTCAAGGTTGTTGGTCTAATTACACTAGCCATGTCTTTAGAGTTATCAACATTAAATGTAAAACTTTTATTTTACCAAGGTTTACTAAAGGTAAATAAGCTCATGTTATTTCTGTTGCAATTTATCAGCAACGATGACTTAAAATTAGTTAAAATAATGGTTGATTTTGTCTGTCTCGGGCAATATTCATGGGTAATTGTTAAGAGCAAATAGTTTGAATAAATAAAAAGGTTTATAGGTAAACTTTTAAATAGCTTCCAAAATCTTTGGTAACCTGAAACCTTGAAGTTTTCCTAAGTTAAATAATAAATTGGGTTAAATTCTTTAGATGTCTATGTCTTTTCCAAATAAGGTAAAGTACTAAAAGATTAAGTACTAAATATAGGTTTGTCTGCTTTTGCGTTATTACAGAGAAAGTAAAGATAAATTTGGGTCTGCTAATAAACATGCTTTATGCTTTACTGAAAGTTGTACTATGGAAAAAAAACCCTGTTTCTAGAAATATATTAATAAATTTGCCAATCTAAAGAATTCTGGTGTAATAGATAGTTCACAGTTGGTTACTACTTAGTTTTTCATTGGAAATTAAAGTTTTTAAGTATTAAAATTTTGATAAATGTTATTGAGAATGCTGGAATGATAAAGAAAACAACTCCGTATGTAGGAAAATAGAAGATGTCTAAGAAAGGTATAAGGTATGAGAATAGATATTTGTGGATTTAAATAAAAAGGAAGTTTGTCTTGAAATGAGACGTTTAAAGAGGGAAAATTTAGGATAAAAATCCAAATGAAAAAGAAAGTGGTAAAAGGTTTGTGAAGGAGAATTTTTGGAAGAAAATTTTACTCATGGTCAGAACCAGCTATGACTAGAATAAATTAATTTTACAAGTACACTAGTATAAGATTGGAACTTGGTTTTTCTCTGTTTTAAAAAGGAAGTGTTTTCTTGGACTATTGGTCTGCCCTACAGGAAATTATAAACAAAGTTTTTTCTTTATTTGCCCAGAAAAACAAAGCTTCTATATTTGTTTTTATCAGGTATTTGATTACATAAGAAAACCAAATTTTGTCAATATTAAGAGAGATACGTTTTGCTAACAGTTAGGTAAACTTCTGTAGACTCTCTATTTTTTTTTTTTTAAGATTTTGTTTACCTATTATAAAGTCAACACAACGGGGTGTGGAGGAGGGGCAGAGAGAGAGGGAGAAGCAGGCTTCCTACTAAGCAGGAAGCCCAATATGGGCTCTATCCCAGGACCCTGAGATCACAATCTGAGCCAAAGGCAGATGCTTAACCCACTGAGCCCCCTACATGCCCCAACCTTCTGTAGAATCTCTTATGGTATCTGGGTTAAACAGAAAATTAACTTCTAAATTTCACAATGATCTGTAACCCTATTTAGGCATGTGCTTTAGAATCATCTGAGGTTTTATTTTTTTTGGATTATTTTTTTATTTGACAGACAGAGGCCACAAGTAGGCAGAGAGACAGGCAGAGACAGAGAGAGAGAAGCAGGCTTCCCGCTGAGCAGAGAGCCTGACGCGAGGCTCGATCCGAGGACCCTGGGATCATGACCCGAGCCGAAGGCAGAGGCTTCAACCCACTGAGCCACCCAGGCGCCTCTCATCTGAGGTTTTTAATAAACTTCCCAAATACTCAAATTTTAAGTGAAGTCTTTTGGATGTTTATTCAGTATGTTAAACTACATGGGAAGCATTCCCAGGTAAGGGATGTTAAACACTCTTAGGTTATATTGTATGGGTGAATGCTATAACTGTTCTAGAAATTATATAATATTTTTAAAGTCTTACTATGTCCTGGTATAATGTAATCATTTGAAATTCTAAATATTGAAATTTGTGTCACAAAAATACCCAAATAACCTTGCACATAATGACCTCTCATCCGATTTTTAACCATGGCCATTTCCGAGTCTTCTGCTATTTAGTCATTATCTTGAGGCTCTTGCAACATCAGGGAGATTCATGAAAAGGACTTTTGATGAATACAGATTTCTGATATCTTTAAGATTATGAAACTAAACTGGATAAGAACTTCTAGAACTAATGGAAAGTCTGCATTCAAGCAGAACAGGAATTAATAAGATGGGATTAAATGAACTGAAAAAGATGATTGCAGTTTTAATGACTCTTGTTTAAAACTTTGCTGGTTCTCTAATGTTTGTTCTTCCAGATTTGAGGAAATTTTTCTCTTAAGCTATCTATGACTTATAGAAATCCGATAAAATATTCCTTTGTAAACAAATTGGAGCATTTATCTTTTCTCCCTAACTGATCCCTCAAGAATTTAGAAACTCTCAGTGAGTACTTTCATGGCAATTAGCTATTTGCTTATGTTCAGTAAGAATCTATTCTCCTTGTAACAGGACATAATTAGAAACATTGGTTAATTTACCAAGTCTTTGACTGGAATGTCATATTTGACAGAGATATGCACAGACTCAGACATGACCAGACAGCTTTAAGGAACTAAGACTGACTTTATGGAACCAATAGAGTCCCTTGGAAATGTTGGCCTGATGACTTGCTTATAGAATTCCAAGCAGCCTTACCAGTTAAGTAAAGAATATTGTTTCCTGGCAGGTGCAATAACTTCAGGATATTTTGGGGACATTAGGAAGAGAGGAGTGTGCCCAAACTTACAGGTATTATAAGCAAGTCTGATGACAAGCATTTGGCTTGGCTTCTGATCTTGAGAGGCTAGTAAATGTTCAATATAAAATCCCTTATAACAAGTTCTAGCAAAGCAGTTTTAAAAGAACCTATATGATCAATTGTTATTTATGCTGTGCTTATGTAAATAATAAGGCCACGTTTGTTAGAGCTATTTGTTTTACAAATTAGTCTTGATTTGGCTATCCTTGACAGAAATGATGGTGGTTTTAGAGATATTGAGTACCAATAACACAATTTTCTAGATGTTGGACATTTTATACTTATTGTTATGACAACCCTTTTCAGTAGATACAGCTTATAGCTTCCTGCTTCTGGTTTACCCTGGCCTCAGAGACAGACCTTTTGATTGGGAGTTTTCATAAGATGCCTCAAGCCTAGGGGTGTCTGGCTGGCTCAGTTGATGGAGCATGAGACTCTTGATCTCAGGGTTGTGAGTTCAAGCTCCATGTTGCTGTTGGAATTGCATAATAATAAAATCTAAAAAAAAAAAAAAAAGATACTTGAAGCCTAAACTACCTTTCCTGAGTCCAAGTGATCCCCAAAGAAACTCATGCATCATTGCAATGCCAAATGATTCCAATTCAGGCTATTATCTGCCAGCCCACTTTTCTAATTCTTTCTTCCTGCTCAGATGAGCTTATAGGAAGATCAGCACATCCACTCGCTTGGTAATGTCTAACCAGGGAATCTGTAATGCCATCACCATCCTTACATCCTTACACCATCCTTATTTCCAATCTCTGGAATTTCTCCCCTTATCATGGCTCAAGGGGTGTGGCGGTGGACTGCGGGAGGGTGATCAGGTTATTGGAGGAAGCTTCTCCCCACAAGCATTAATATTCCACAAAACGGATGTCTTCTGACTCTCTTTACTACCTTGCTCCTTCTCAGACCCCAAAGGAAGCAAGCCCAGAATTTGATGTGATGGCTAACAACATCAAGATAAGTTTTGCCCCTCTTAAGAAGTTAAAAGTTAAAAAGTTAATGCCCAGTCTTAGCTACTGGTAAATCTCTTTAGAAAGAGGAATACTCAATCCCACTTGTTTTTGACTAAGGATTTGGTCTCCTATTTATAGCAAAATGAAAAGTCTGATTCAACACCCTTATATCCTAACATTTATCACAGTTACAATCTCCACTTGTGTGTCTATCTGATTTATGGCTTTCTGTTCTGTGCAACAGTAATTCAATGAGAAAAGAATTGCATTTGTGTTTGATCACCATTTTATTTGAGGTATTGAATATAGTACTTGATGGATAATAAACATTAATCCAATATTAAAAATAATAAATTATATAAATAATGAATTAAATTTAAATTAAATTAAAAATAATTTAATCCACTATTTATAACGCTCAAATGTCTAGTTCAGTAATGCCACTAAAACATTATTAAAAGATATCTCATTGTAATTTAGTTAGTTATTAAAAATTTGTGAACATTGGGATAAACAAGAATGGAGGGGTCCCAAATATACAACTAAAAGTCATTAAATATAAATAAAGCCATAGAGCAATTTATGACACAGTATAGACTAAAAGAATATCAAAGGTTATTTCTGGATGGAGATATTATAGAGGCAATTAGGTTTTTTTCTCTTTGGATTTCCTATACAGGTGAAGATCTAATCGGTTTTTATTTTAATTTTATTTTTAAGTTTAGTAATTTGCTTATTAGTGAGGAATAAAGACAGAAATATCTCAAAAAACAAAAGCAAACCCACTTTAGTTCACATTCACCTATTTATTCTGTATTTAACAAATATTTATCAAACTTTTGGGGGGCCTTACACTGAATGAGGCCCTGTGACTATCATGCTTATGATAGCACACAGACTCTTTTCAGGAGCTTAGGGATGTGTGGGAGACACAGAGCAATAAAAAGGCCATGCTATCCTGCCAGATGGATACCAGTGTGCTGGAGAACATCTAGAAGGGAGGATTTACCTAGGCTTAGGTGATGGGGAAATTTCTGGAAGATATAATGCCTAATTTAGGGAGAAATTCACGGGTCACCATGAGATCAAAAGTGTCTGCCATTCTTTTTTTCTGATGAGAATGTATTTTGAGTTTGCTGAACTTTATGATTATTGGCAGAGAGGAGATAGAAGGGGAGGGTTTTGAGTAAATCACAACATGCTTTTGGGAAACTGACTTATCCATTATGTTTCTGAGATATGATGCTGAGAGTTCCTTTGGACTCATGTCTTTTTACTTTCTGCATCTCTGTCTCTCTAGACACATGTTGGATTATTCCTCCCCACCCCTCTTTAATTGGTTTTTAAAATAAGATACTTTAAAAGAAAAAATATAACAGGGGAAATAGACATTTTCAAAATGAATTTTTAACTATTTGAGAAGATTTTTGGTGTTAACAATATTTACATGAACTTCATTTTTGTTAAATTGATATGAAAATATTTGGTTACAAAAAGTGAATTAATCAGCTTATAAGAGATATTTGCTTAAGGAACTCTAATTTGATTGGTTTAATTAGGAAGAATTCGATTACTAATGGCTATGTAAAGCAAGGGAATTAATTATAAATATTAGCTGTGGCGTGTTCCCCAAGCTCCCTGAGCAGAGTTAGAATTTCCTTCTCAGGCTATCTTTACCTTACTCTTCTATTATAGTACTAAAAATAATTAAGATCCTTGAGATTAAAGATTGGGACTTTATTTCCTTTTTGTACAATCTCTGGTCAGTACAAAGCCAAAAACAAGACCACTGGATTCTGAGTTTGAAATGTTTGAAAACATCATGTTTGCCTTCCTTCCCATCAGTACTCATTTCTATTTACAGAGTCTGTGGTTCTGAGAAATAGGACTCTACACCAGGCTCCTGACATGGGAGGAGAGAACATGTGACTTCAGCTAAACTAATTCAGAACACGATTCAGGCCACCTTATTTCATAGTGATTAAAAAAAAAAAATGTGACCTAACCTGGCCCAGTTCAAATGAACTTCAGGATAGATGTTTACATGCTAGTATAAAGAATTTACTTACTTTTCCCTCCCTTGGATGGTGTGTTATCTGGATCTGTAGTTTGAATATCTATGGTCATGTTTGCCACTGTTATAACCACACTCTTCAGTTTTTTTTTTTTTTTTGGTTGTTTCTAATAAAAATTTTGCCCCCATGACTCCATGAAAACTGTCCTTCTCAAGGGCATCAAAGACTTAATTCTTGGTCCTCCTCTCTTATTTGATATATTGACAGCTTATCCCTCATCTTTAAAACATTTTTTTTTTTCACATGGCTTCTTATGGAGTAAAATTCATTCATACCTGAAAGGCCCACTCTTTTTTTTTTTCCCTCCCCAGAACTGTTAATGTATTAGTGTCCCAGGACTGTCTTTAAACATTTTATCTTTCTTATTTACACTCACTCCATGATCTCATCCAATCTAATGTCTTTAAATATCTATTTTTACATTCTGGGGATTCCCAACTTTATATCCTACTCTGGAGCTCGCCGCTAAACTCCAGACTCAAATATCCTACTACCTACTCAACATTCCTACTTGGTTACACAAAAGGCATGTACAACTTATCCAAAACTAAACTCCCAATCTTTCCACTGAAACATGGTCCTCCTAAAACGTCTCCATCTCATGAAATAGCAATACCCAAATCCTAGCTGTTCAGTTCCCAATCTCATAGATACTCTTGATTCTTCTCTCTCTCTCTCTTACTCGCACCTCAGATCCATCAGCAAATCTTGATAAGCTTTCCATTCAAAATACACCCAGAATCTTACACTTTCTCAGCATCGCACAGCAACCATTTTGGCTTAACTACCTTCATCTTCTGTCCTTAATATTTACCATACCTTCATAACTATCCACATTTAGTCCAACCCCACAGCAGTAGAAAAATCTTGTTAAAACATCAATCTAATTATGTCATTCTTCTGTTTGCACTCTCTAGCAGCTTCTCCAGGAGCTCCTCCAACAACTTCTTTCTCACTCTGAAAATAAGACACAGTCCTTTCAATAGCCCACAAGGCCCTGCATGATTGACTTCCTGTCCTTTACTTCTCTGGTCCCATTTTCCAGTATTTTCCACTCTGTTTTCTCAGCTCTGGGTTTATTACTATGAATCATATTATGTATTTTCCTAATTTTATCCTCAGAATTGTCTGTCTTCCTCCACCACAATATAAGCTCCACAAGGGCAAGGATTTTTGTATTTTTTTTTATAAATTTTCAGCACTGGTAACAGTGCCTGACACATAGTAACTACCAATAAGTATTTATTGAGTGAATGAAAAGAGGATGAGGCTAAAGCAAAGCAAATATAAAACAACAGAAGACTCTTATGACTCTTGGCTTTGCTTATTATGTATAGCTTCAGTAGGAAACAACTTCCACTTGATTAACCCATGTGTCCCCTCAATTATTTGAAATTGAATAGAGTTCTTGAATACTCATTATAATTTGACAATTATAATTGATGATCAAAAACTGTTTGTAACATGATGTGATTCTTTAAAATAATTTGGAAGAATGAAGGGGTCTTATGTTCATGGACAGCCTACTTTACTAATGCCAAGCAAGCCATTCTTTGTAAAAGCTGTGAGTATATGTAATTAGTGATTAGATGATATTGCCCCTTTATTCATTGGTCCCCATGGCCCTGTGACTATCATTTCTGGGAGGTCTGAGATGCAGAGAGAACTCTCAGTCCCATGCCTGTGCTGTTACATTTGCTAACATCCACTAATGAAATTTCTTCTTGTCCCTTGACTTGACAGAGAAGCCCCAGTTTCTCAAAACCAGTACAAATATTCACCAACCTACCTGGTTGTCTGCCATCAGTTCTGTGCCCTGCCCTGGAGTGGGGACAAGCTGTATCTCATTATTTCTCCTTGAGTAACATATATGCTTATTCCTTGAAATTTTGCCTAAGGAAGCTGGGAGGTGGCATTAAATCTTACTTTTATATTCATTCCCTGCTGTTAAAAATTCATTCACTGAGGAGATAAATACCTTTTTTTAGTGCCATGTTTAAACTATAGCTTGATTTTTAATAGGATTGTGACATAATCTGTAGGTAAAGCCAATACATGGAGAACAGAATAGAGAGGACTGCAGAGAAATGAATCTGGTAACTGAAAGACATTGAAAGACTTTGACTCCAGTAGTGTGCCCACTTTTGGGTTTATTTAGTCATATAATTAAGAAAAACCTCCTGTATTGTTTATGTTAGTTTGGACTGGGTTTTTGTATTTTTGCAGCTAAAGAGTACTACTATATCTATGCAGTTAATTAAGGATATAAGTAAGAGCAGATACATTGAAATTGTGCACTCTTATGAATAAGAAGAACCAAGATTCATAGACTGTCAGCTCCATATATGGGGATTTAGCACGAATGCATTAAATGCAGGTTCTGTTTTAAATACTGGTGATATTGGTGCCATAAACAGAAGAGTAAAGCACCACATCCTTCCTTTCATAGATGAGGGGGATGCGCCTTGGGAAGCAACTCTACTTATTCTTACCGTGTTATTTTCTAGGGATTTGAAAATAGCTACATTATCTTACTATGGGAAAGTAATGGGTTTGGGAATTGAGTTTATAGCCAATTTATGAAAGGTCATAACATTTCAATTAAATGCTTTAATTTATAGGAAAGAGCATCTTTTGGAAGATTTTTAAGCGGAAGGGAAATACATGATAAGTATGCTCTGGAAAGTATAGTTGGTAGCAGCGTACATGGTGAACTGGTTTTGATAAGTTAGCACACTCAAAATTAATAGCCCAGGGAATGGGCTTTCCTGATATTTAAGGGTGGTATCCTATCCTCAAAATCTCAATTTTTTTTTCTTGTTGTTTCAGGGGTTTATAATAAGTCATTGTTTTTCAGAGATTTTTTTTCTTAAGTTCTCCTTTACTGAAGGTTCTTATACAGAATCACACACTAGAAAATAAAGCTCCTCATGTAGTCTGGGCAGAACGATAATAATATGTAATGTTTGTATACTGGTTTTTTTACTGTCATGAAATGTTTATGAATATTATGTTGTGATATCAGAACAACACTGTGAAGTAATAGGGTAAGAATTTTTATTTTGACACCTTGAAAAAGTGCAGTTCAGAGAGTTAAGTAATTGTGTGATGTAGGAGTTCAGAGAGTGGGAGCAGGGGCAGATCATTCTCTGGAGATTCTTAGCTTCTCATTTCTCCATGCAGCTTCATAGCAGGCAGCAGAATGGGTTAATACCTTCTTTACTCCACCAAAGGAGATTGAAATGAATTCAGATTCTTAGCTGCCTCCTGATCACCTTGATTCAGTGATCCAAGAGTATACCAGAATTAAAGTCTTTTTGCTTGCTTTTCTCTTCTTCCATCCTTCCTTTCTTTATCTCTTTCTTTGTTTGGTAGAGTGGTTTGGTTTCATCTCATTGATCACTTTCTTCTCGATATATTTGTTATCCTTGCAAGCTGTAGTTCAGCCTAAAGTTTGGCAAGTTAGTACTCTACTCTTAACTCCAAGTTGCCAAATAAAAGAGTTGAATCAAATTTGCATCCCTGATAATAATGATGACCTACACAGTAATGGAGTTCTTCATATTTAGTAAATAATATAAAATCTGCTGACAGTGTTTTAAGAGGTAGGACATCCATACTTTCCATGAAGTTAGGATTTCCCAATGCAACTAATCAGCACATATAGGACATAGTAAATCTTCAATATAAATTATACATTATACATATTTACATTATATATTTATATATAATTATATATATTTATATATAATCATATATAATATATTATATATATCATTATTTATATATTATATATGCACATATATATAGACATATATATATGTATATAAATGAAAGACTAGCAATTAGCTTTTGCTTGCCAGATATATGCAAATGGTGCTGGATTCCCAGTGGATATTTCATGACAAATATATCTTGATATGTATCAATACCCTTAGTTGCCTTTTAATTTCAGTGTTCTAATAAAATCAAATATATTGTGGTATATTCCTTTAAAATACATTTTTAGCTATTTTTCCTTTTTATTTCAATTTTACATGCACCAAACAACCAATATATCAGCATACCATTTTAAAATAATAAACACAGGATGCCTGGGTGGCTCAGTTGGTTGGACGACTGCCTTCGGCTCAGGTCATGATCCTGGAGTCCTGGGATCGAGTCCCGCATCGGGCTCCCGGCTCCGCGGGAGTCTGCTTCTCTCTCTGACCTTCTCCTCGCTCATGCTCTCTCTCACTGTCTCTCTCTCAAATAAATAAATAAAATCTTTAAAAAAAAATAAAATAAAATAATAAACACGATATTAAAGAGAGAGAACGAACTTCAGAATAAACTAAACTTTCATGATTCCTTTAAAAATGTTCCTTCCTTGCATGTATTTATTATGTCTCAAAAGGAAGTTGGCTCTTATTCCTTCCTTTTCATAGAAATAGAAGGGATGTTCCATGTTTACCAAAGAGGTGGAGATGTCAACTATTCTTTATTTTTGATAAAGGTAGTGTTCTTTTGAATATAACAGGAAATACATTAAGGATTTCTTTGGCAATACATCCTTCTTAAAAATGATCTACGTCAGTATCACAAAATACAGTCCACAGCTTCCAGGTAAAGTTGACTGGGAGGTTGACTCATTAAGGGCCACTGCCTTTCACTGACCTACCCTGTCTAATGATGGTCTTTCCCTATTAAGTTGCAATTTGATAAATTATAATTATACTCTAATCTTATCTTCAGGAGAGTAAATCTGGGTTATCTTGACTAGAGTTTTGGGACTTCCCAAACACTTCAACTGGAATTGGTTTAACTTGGTTTAACCAAGTTCACTTAGTTTGACTAAGAAATAAAATGATCTTTATAAATTCCTAGGGGGTTGCTCATTTCTGATCCAATGCACTGCCTAATTGGTTCCTTGCCTAGAAGTTACTGGAAGCATTGATTAGTAGCATCAAGTCAGGTGAGAATCTTGTGCTAAACAAATACAGAGAACTAGACATTGATATTTTCTCTCTAATTAGCATTTTTCAACCATTTCCAGATATCTGCAATAGTATTTGCAAATAGTGCCCATGCTTTAATAAGAATTTAATGAAATTCTGCTGAACATTTAGGTGAACTGTGGGTACACACACAACATGGTTCTATAAACGGAATCAATCCTGATTTATAAGTACAAACTATCTAAAAGAGAAACAAATTTAGTTTAACAAAATTTTTAAACATGTATTTATTTGTTACTCTCTATATGAAACCATGGGTCAAGATACTAAAATATAAAAGAAAAATATTTTAAATAATAAGAATTTCTCACAGGTTGGCGTCAAGCTTTCAAGATTATTTTTGTCCTTTCAATTTGCCATATGTCAGTCACCTTATATTGTTCTCCTTCATCTTATATTCATCTCCTTCATCATTTTTCAAGGCTAACTTAGAGTGGTACTATAGTCACTTGGAAAAGCTTTTCAATATCCCCCAAGCATTAGATGATTTGTTACTTTCCCCTCACAGATTAAATTATTCTTTTCTTCCTTCAGATAATTGCAGGGGGTTATAAAGATTCATCACTTGATAGAAAAAATAACAGAGTTATACAGTACTCTGATTTCGTGGCATTCATTTACACTTTACTCTTTATTATGTTCTTTAATCCTTTCTCATTCTTCTGTTTTTGACACTTCTGGTGGACCTTTACATCTTATTTTCACAAACTTCAGAATATTCTGGGATTTAGCACATTACTTTCCTTACTCCCTAGGAATCTATGTAGTATTGTGACTTTAAATGCCATATACACAGTGACAATGATCCCCAAATTTTTATTTCCACATTAGACTAAGTTCCAGACTCCACTACCACTCCATACCTCTACCTGTAATCCGCCTCAAATGCAGCACCTGACTTTCTGCCCAAACCTGTGTCTCCATGTCATGTCATGATAATCTATCCTTTTTCCTCTCCTTTCTTGACTTCCCTTTTTTCTCCCTTCCTTTATTCTTCCCTTCTTTGCTTCTTTTCCTTCTTTCCTTCTTTTCTGCATCTGTTTACATTGAGGTATAACTTACCTACAATATGGTGCACATAATCTTAAGGGTACATAGCCAACTTAACCTTTACATATGTTTATAGCTATGTAACCAGGACTCCAGAGGACTTCCTCATTTCCTCACCCATCTATGCTACATTTAGTCTATTTCTTGTCACATTTTTTTATAATTACAGAATAGGACTTTAAGATAATAACAGTGCAAGTCAGTAGGATTGAGTCATTATGCAATTTTGTGAAGTTATGGGAAAGTATTCTATGCCTGATTACCATGGAACTACAAGTCTTAAATGTCACATTGTCAAAAACAAAACAAAACAAAACCTTCATGAGTAGAGAACGAGCAATCTCAGAACTTTATAGAACGGAAATTTTTCTTTTCAAATAAATACTCACTGTGAATACATTTTTAATCTAAACTGTCAGTTAATTCTAACAGAATAGGAAGCAGCATTGTGCAGTGCTTAAAAGCATCAGGCTTTTGTCAGGCTCCATCTGGGTTGAGTCCATGCTCTGACCTTTGCCAGCTGATTATATCTGGAAAAGGTACTTAACCCTCCTATCCCTGTTTCCTCTTCTGCGAAGTACAGACAAAGGACTTTTGTGTGGATAAAATGCAAAAATGTATACAAAAAAACACAACACAGCATTTGAAATGTAGTATGTTTTCTAATTAACTTTGGTAGCTCTAAAGAGAAACCAAGAAGGAATTTCGAACTTATTAAGCATCCTGGTATCTCTTACTTCTAAATAGCTTGCATGCATTATTTCACTTAATCAAAAACAAGAGAAAAAACATCTCAATTTAAAATAATAACTCATGACATTTTAAAACACTATATGCAAAGCAGGAGTGCATTTTATAGCCCTATTTCCCAATCCTAGGGGTTTTTATTTTCAGACAGTTCCCTTTGACTGTTTTCAGGTATGCCTAAGCACACGTATGTGTGACTGGTAGTGGTAGTGTTCCCTTCCCCCGCTATCGGAAGAGCCATAAAGCCTAAACTTTATACCCAATTACTACTGGGCAGCCCTAGACCTCTAGGGATTTTCTCATGTCCTACCAATCGTGTCACCTCCCTGAAAGTATGGCTCTTTTCCTACTCCTCTTCAGCTTCTCACAGATCTGGAGTCCTAAGACCTCAGTATATGCACACATCTATTTTTATATTGTTGGAAGAACAACATGAAATTCCTAGAAGTGATTTAAGGATACATCCTAGAAGGATTCCAGATTAAAGGGGGAATGAACATATACTTTCAATATTTTGAATTGGGGAATTAATTATTTTAAATTTTTGGTCAAAATGTTTCATGCAGGGGCACCTGGGTGGCTCAGTGGGTTAAGCCTCTGCCTTCGGCTCAGGTCATGATCTCAGGGTTCTGGGATCGAGCTCCGCATCGGGCTCTCTGCTCGGCGGGGAGCCTGCTTCCTCTCTCTCTCTCTCTCTCTCTGCCTGCCTCTCCTGCCTCTCTGCCTACTTGTGATCTCTGTCTGTCAAATAAATAAATAATAAAAAAAAATAAATAAAATCTTTAAAAAAAATGTTTCAGGCAATGAATTTTCTTATCACTTTGTTAAGTATATTCCACAAATGTAGATAGATAACATTTTTATTATCACTTTTTTATAGAAATTCCATAATTTGTATTTATATGCTCCCTGTCACCCAAGATCTGTTTAATAGAGGATTTTTAAATTTTCAGGTAGAAAAGCCTTTGGAGTTTTTATTTTATTCATAATTTGTGGTTTCATTACATAATGATAAAATATTTTTTATACCTTTGTTTTATGGAACTTACAGATTTTTGTTGTTGTTGATCTAATTTCTTTCTTTCTTTCTTTCTTTTTTTCTTTCTTTCTTTCTTTCTTTTTCTTTCTTTATTTCTTATTTAAAGGGAGGGGCAGAGGGAGAGAATCTCAAGCAGACTCTCTGTGGAGCCCAAGGCAGCGTTCTCCCTCATCACCCGGAGATCACGACCTGAGCTGGAATCAAGAGTCAGATGCTCAACCAACTGAGCCGTCTAGGTGCCCATTTCCTACTATTTTTCTTTCTCCATTCTGAATCTACATAATTTTAGAAGAGATCATTTTAATTTGCCAGCCTCTCCCTGCTTTCAAAGTGAAAATAGCAATAAAAGCCTTTATCTCATTTATAAATGCAATTATCAGCACTGACTATAAGTCTAAAACTTATATTTAATGAAAATATAATGCATAAAATATTGAATATGTTCAATAAATGTATTGAATAATGTATATGCAATAAAAACTTTGAAAACCATGAATCTTTGTGGGGCTGCTAATATTTTTTTTTGCCTATGTAGTTTTCTGCCAGAGGGAATATTGTCTGTCCTTTTCTGTTTGTTTTTACATTACAATACTGGAGGCATCAATGTGATGCATTTTTCAGCAACTTGTGCATATTTTGTGGATCCATGTATGTAGTTTTGCTTATTTAAGTGTGTAATGTATAGATTTGCTTTTTCATTTTGCAGGCATCTACTTCTGTTCTCAGTGTTCTCTAAATATTTAACTACAAATAAAATTAAAATTAACTTTTGACCTGGGAATTTCCAGTAAAATATACAATGGTTTGTTCTTTTTCACTGTCTTTTGAAACCACAAATCTAATTTAGTTGAAAATAAGAAATCTAACTTGTTTTTACAGACCTGATATGTTGCTATTTTAAATGTTGATTGTATGGCCTCATATTTATAGAGCATAGTATTTTTAAAAGATTTTTATTCATTTATTTGAAAGAAAAGAAAGCATGTGTGCGAGAGAGCAGGAGACAGGTGAAGGGCAGAGGGAGAAGCGGACTCCCTGTGGAGCAGGGAGCCAGACAAGGGGCTCCATCTGGGACTCTGAGATCATGACCTGAGCCAAACGCAGACACTTCAATGACTGAGCCACTCAGGTACCCCTAGAGACTAGTATTTATTAGTTATGCATTTCCAGTCTAGTTTCTATATAACTAGCTAATTTATCTCTTTTAAAATGCTTATTTATTTAATGGATTTTTAAAAAATTTTTATTTCTTTATTTTTTAAAAAGATTTTATTTATTTGACAGAGAGAGAAATCACAAGTAGGCAGGGAAGCAGACAGAGAGAGAAGGGGAAGCAGGCTCCCTGCTGAGCAGAGAGCCTCATGCGGGGCTTGATCTCAGTACCCTGGGATCATGACCTGAGCTGAAGGCAGAGGCTTAACCCACTGAGCCACCCACGTGCCCAATTTTTAAAATTTTTGAACACTTTTTAAAATTTTAGTCCTAGTTAGTAAACATAGAGTGTTATGTTAATTTCAGATGTACAATACAGTGATTCAATGCTTCATAAATCACCTAGGGTACATCAGGATAAGTGTCCTCCTTCATCCCCATAACCTACTTTACCCATCCCTCTCCCTGCCCTGTAACCATCAGTTTAACAGTTTTTTGTTTTTTGTTTTTAATTAAACTCACTGGGTTCAGATTCATGCCTTTGGGAAATTTTTCATTTAAATAATTTTGCAAAATCAGGTAAAGCATTTTACATATTTATATATTTTGCATATTTAATTAATTTTTGTACTTCCAATATTTTCATTATATGCCTACATAGCCTATTAATTCCAACAAAAATTCACTTATCTTTATTTAGTAATAATAATTATTAAATTTAGTAATTTAATAAATTATCTTTAATAACATTTATCTCTCCCCCTCATTCTCAGTTATCTGTTTTAGTATGTGGTAGGACAACAATATAGGTAGCTGGAGTGTACATGAAGTATATTCATCCCATAAACGAAGTTATGAAGCCTACACTGCTTCTTAAGTCTGCAAAGACAGAATGATATTTAAAAAAAAACCCTTTCTCTTTTTTCCATTACATGTTCCTGCTTGATTTCTTTATGACGCTTATAGTGTATAATACATAGTTTCCTTGTTGGCCTGTTCTTTAATATAATTCATTTATGACACAAATATTTTTTGAGGGCCACCTATGTGTGAAACTCTCTGTCAGGTGCTGGAAATACAACTGTGAAGTGCACAAGAGGGGCAAGATCCCACTAGAATGTGAACTCCTTGAAGACGAGGCTTGGAGCTGGGGTTAGCGAGGATGGCAGGGAGCCTGGTACCAAAGGAGGTGTCCAGACCTCAGGAGAAGCTGCTGTTGGGATAAGCTGGAAGCCTAAATTCATGGGAGCTTTCTGGAAGCTTGGTGCCCCAGGAGCTGCCTGGGGTCAAAGGAGCATGCCAGGCCATAGGAGCTGCCTGGAGCTGTGAAAGCCAACAGAAGCCAGGCAGGATCAGCAGACTTGGTTCATGGGGGCCCTCTTGGGAAACTGGAGCCAAGGAAGCAGCCTTGAGCTTTGCAAACCCAGCCCCTAGCTGGCCTCTTGGAGCCAGCAACACTGGGGTGAGCTGGGGGCTGTGTTTGCAAGAGTCCATAAGGAGCTCCCTAGTGCTCAGGAGGTTGCCTGGTGCTGAGGTGGGCCAATTCTGAAATCTGTGGTGACGTCAGGTGGTCACTTCATTCTACTTTCCTCATGGTCCATGCTGGGCTGCCTAGGACTGGGGGAGGTGAAGAAGATTGAGCGTGAATCTACTGTGTCTTTTTTTTTAATTTCTGTGTTTCACCCAGTTGCTGGATCCCTCACCTAGAATCCTTGGCTATTTTTGTGAGTGATGTTTTTGGGTGGAAAATGAGTGCTAGAAATTCTTATGCTGCTGTTTTGCTGACATCACCCTGCAATCAACACTATGAGATTTAAGTGCTTATCTCATTATTATTTTTTTTACTAAATATCCTCATATTATACACACACACACATGTACACACACACACACACACACACACACACACATATATACAATTATACTGACTTTATAAAAGAGGAAGCTGAAGTCTGATCTGCTTTGTCTTTATAGATTAGTTTGCATTTTCCAAATTTATATGAATAGAATCACACAGTGAGTATACCTCTATGTCTTCTTTCACTCAGTCTAATAACTTTGAGATCAATGCTGTTGGTTTATCCAGTTACATGTGGATGAGCACTTGGATTGATTCTAGGTTTTAGCTATTACACATAAGTCTTCTATGGATGATCAGGTATAAGTCTTGAAGAGATAAATGTTTCCTTTTCTCATGGGCAATTGGAAATGGAAAGCCTGGATCATGAGGTAGGTGTATAACTTTTTAATAAGTCTGCAGATTCTCTTACATCCTCTAAACATTTTATAATTTCTTTATTTGGGTATGTGATAAAATGGAGAATTACTTCTTGTATACACTGCAAAAGTCTGGATCAAACTTCATTTTTATTTTTTTTTGTTAATATATGGACATCAGTTTTTCCACTACCATTTGCTGATAAGACTATTCTTTCTCCTTTGAATTGCCTCTCCAGCACTGTCAAAAATAAGCTTTCCATATACGACTGACAAAAAATACAGGTTTCAACTGTGTGTATCCACTTATACATGGACTTTTTAATTAACATATAATATATTATTTGCTTCAGGGGTACAGGTCTGTTAGTCATCAGTCTTACACAGTTCACAGCACTCACCATAGCACATACCCTCCACAATGTCCATCACCCAGCCACCCTATCCCTACCCCCACGCCCCCAGCAACCCTCAGTTTGTTTCCTGAGATTAAGAGTGTCTTATGATTTGTCTCCCTCCCCAGTCCTATCTTGTCTCATTTCTTCTCTCCCTACTACCCATGACCCCCCTGCCCTACCTCTCAAATTCCTCATATCAGAGAGAGCATATGATAATTGTCTTTCTCTGATTGATTTATTTCGCTCACCATAATACCTTCTATTTCTTTCCATGTCATTGCAAATGGCAAGATTTTGTGTTTCTTTTGATGGCTGCATAGTATTCCATTGTATATATAGACCATTTTTATCCATTTATCTGTTGAAGGACATCTAGGTTCTTTCCATAGTTTGGCTATTGTGGACATTGCTGCTATAAACATTCGCGTGCATGTGCTCCTTTAGATTACTACATTTGTATCTTTAGGGTAAATACCCAGTAGTACAATTGCTGGGTCATAGGGTAGGTCTATTTTCAACTTTTTGAGGAACCTCCTTACTGTTTTCCAGAGTGGCTGCACCAGCTTGTATTCCCACCAACAGTGTAGAGGGTTCCCTTTTTTTCTGCATCCTCATCAACATCTGTCATTTCCTGACTTGTTAATTTTAATCATTCTGACTGGTGTGAGGTGGTGTCTTACTGTGGTTTTGATTTGCATTTCCCTGATGCCGAGTGATGTTGGACACTTTTTCATGTGTCTGTTGGCCATTTGGAGGTCTTCTTTGCAGAAATGTCTGTTCATGTCTTCTGCTCGTTTATCGACTGGGTTATTTGTTCTTTGGGTGTTGAGTTTGATAAGTTCTTTATAGATTTTGGATACTAGCCCTTTATCTCTTATGTTGTTTGCAAATATCTTCTCCCATTCTGTCAGTTATCTTTTGGTTTTGTTGACTGTTTGTTTTACTGTGCAAATGCTTTTGATCTTGTTGAAGTCCCAATACTTCTTTTTTGCCCTTGCTTCCTTTGCCTTTGTCGATGTTCCTAGGAAGTATTTGCTGCAGCTGAGGTTGAAGAGGTTGCTGCCTGTGTTCTCAAGGATTTTGATGGATTCTTATGTCACATTGAGGTCTTTCATCCATTTAGAGTTTATTTTTGTGTGTGGTGTAAGGAAATGGTCCAGTTTCATTCTCCTGCATGTGGCTGTCCAATTTTCCCAACATCATTTGTTGAAGAGATTGTCTTTTCTCCTTCGGACATTCTTTCTTGCTTTATTGAAGCTTAGTTTACCATAGAGTTGAGGGTCCATTTCTGGGCTTTCTATTCTGTTCCATTGATCTGTGTGTCTGTTTTTGTGCCAGTACAATACTGTCTTATTGATTACAGTGTTGTAATAGAACTTGAAGCCTGGAATTGTGATGTCACCAACTTTGTGTTTTCTTTTCTTTTCTTTTTTTTTTTTTTCAACATTCCTCTGGCTATTCTGGGTCTTTCTGATACCACATAAATTTTAGGATTATTTATTCCATTTCTTTGAAATAAAAATGATGGTATTTTGATAGGGATTGCATTAAATGTGTAGATTGCTTTAGGTAGCATAGACATTTTCACAATATTTGTTTTTCCAATCCATGAGCATGGAACGTTTTTCCATTTCTTTGTGTCTTCCTCAATTTCTTTCATGAGTACTTTACAGTTTTCTGAGCACAGATTCTTTGCCTCTTTGGTGAAGTTTATTCTTAAGTATCTTATGGTTTTGATTGCAATTGTAAATGGGATCAACCCCTTAATTTCTCTTTCTTGCTGTTGTTGTATAGAAATGCAACTGATTTATTTGCATCAATTTTATATCCTGACACTTTATTGAATTCCTGTATGAGTTCTAGAAGTTTTGGAGTGGAGTCTTTTGGGTTTTCCATATAGAGTATCATAACATCTACAAAGAGTGAGCGTTTGACTTCTTTGTCAATTCGGATGCCTTTTATTTCTTTTTGTTTTCTGATTGCTGAGGCTAGGACTTCTAGTACTATGTTCAATAACAATAGTGATAGTGGACAGCACTGCTGTGTTCCTGACCTTTAGGGAAAAGCTCTCAGTTTTTCCTCATTGAGAATGATATTCACTGTGGGTTTTTCATAGAGGGCTTTCATGATATTGAGGTATGTACCCTCTTCACTACACTGTGAAGAGATTTGATCAAGAAAGGATGCTGTATTTTGTCAAATGCTATTTCAACATCTATTGAGAGTATCATATGGTTTTGTTCTTTCTTTTATTAATGTATTATATCATATTGATTTGATTTGCGGATGTTATACCAGCCTTGCAGCCCAGGAATAAATCCCACTTGATCATGCTGAATAATCCTTTTAATGTACTGTTGGATCTTATTGGCTAGGATTTTGGTGAGAATTTTTGCAGCCATGTTTATCAAGGATATTGGTCTGTAGTTCTCCTTTTTGATGGGGTCTTTGTCTGGTTTTGGGATCAAGGTAATGCTGGTCTCATAAAAAGAGTTTGGAAGTTTTCTTTCCATTTCTATTTTTTGGAAAAGTTTCTGGAGAATGAGAATTAATTCTTCTTTAAATGTTTGATAGAATTCCCCTGCGAAGCCATCTGGCCCTGCGGTCTTGTTTGTTGGGAGATTTTTGATGACTGCTTCAATCTCCTTACTAATTATGGGTCTGTTCAGGTTTTCTATTTCTTCCTAGTTCAGTTGTGGTAGTTTATATGTCTCTAGGAATGCATCCATTTCTTCCAGATTGTCAAATATGCTGGCCTATAGTTGTTCATAATGGGTTCTTATAATTGTTTGTATTTCTTTGGTGTTGGTTGTGGTCTCTCCTCTTTCATTCATGATTTTATTAATTTGGGTCCTTTCTCTGATGTTTTGATAAGTCTGGCCAGGGGTTTATCAATCTTATTAATTCTTTCAAAGAACCATCTTCTAGTTTCGTTGATTTGTTTTACTGTTCTTTTGGTTTCTATTTCATTAATTTCTGCTCTGATCTTTATTGTTTCTCTTCTCCTGTTGGGTTTAGGTTCTCTTTGCTGTTCTTTCCCCAGCTCCTTTAGGTGTAGGGTTAGGTTGTGTGCTTGAGACCTTTCTTGTTTCTTGAGAAAGGCTTGTATTGCTATATACTTTCCTCTCAGAGCCGCTTTTGCTGTGTCCCAAGTATTTTGAACAGTTATGTTTTCATTTTCATTTGTTCCCATGAATTTTTAAAATGCTTCTTTAATTTCCTGGTTAATTTTTCTGATCCATATTGTTTTGTCTTATGGTATCACTCACCTCCTGAATTCTCCCCTCATGGTCCAGTAATTGTTTATCTCTCTTTTTCTCAGATTCTTTATTCTCCATAATTTGGTCTTCTATATCACTAATTCTCTCTTCTGTCTCATTTATCCTAGCATTAAGAGTCTCCTTTTTTTTTTTATTGCACCTCATTAATAGTTTCTTTTTTTAATTCAACTTGGTTAGATTTTAGTTCTTTTATTTCTCCAGAAAGGGATTCTCTATTATCTGCCATGCTTTTTTTAAGCCCAGCTGGCACCTTGATAATCCTCATTCTGAGCTCTAGTTCTGACATTTTACTAATGTCCATATTGATTAGATCAGTTTTGCCTCTTGTTTTCTTTTGAGGTGAGTTTTTCTGCTTTGTCATCTTATCCAGATAAGAGTAGATGAATGAGAGAACAAAATACCAAAAGGGTAGCAACGACCCCAGAAAGTTGTACACTAACCAAATCAGAAGATACCCAAAACTAGGGGAAGAAGAAAGAAAAAAATAATAGAAAAAATTATATATATATTTTAGACTGATGAATCAAACAGGGCCACACACTTGATTTTGGGTGCATTTTGATTTGTTAGATCTCCCAAATCTCCCAAAAATTTAAAGAAAGAAAACCATATATAGATATATATATATATATATATATGTGTGTGTGTGTGTGTGTGTGTGTATACACACACATATATATTTGCACATATATATATATGTACATATATATACAAATAAAATATACAAAAATAAGGGTAAACATGATGAAGGGATGGAATATGACTTTAAAGATGAAAATTAAAAAAGATTCTAAAAAAGGAATTGCTAAGTAGTTTGTTGAAAAAGAAAAAAAAAAGTGGAAAGAACGTGATCAGACTGGAGACTAGACCAAATCCATGCTAGATTTAGGATATACTTTGATCTGTTAGAAGAAATTGTATCCTAAATTTTAAAGAAAGAAAAATCTATATGTAAACAAAAGGTAAGTTTAAATACAATGAAGGGATAAAATATGACTATAACAATGAAAATTTAAAAAGATTTTTAAAAGGTATTGATAAAATAGTTAAAAAATGTTAAAATAGGATAGAGGGGAAAATAAAAAATAGAATAAGAAAAAAGTAAAATTTAAAAAATTTAACTTTGAAAGATTAAAGAATCATGGGAAAGAAGCCATGAATTCTATGTAGTATATTCCCATGGCTCTGAAGTTTTGCAGTTCTCATTGATCGGTGAACTTGTTCTTGGCTGGATGTTCTTGCTGATTTTCTGGCTGAGGGAACTGTTGCTGTGATTCTCAAATGTCTTTGCCTGAGGCAGAATTGCACCGCCTTTGCCAGGGGCCAGGCTCAGTAATCTGCTTGGGTTCACTCTTGGGAGATTTTGTTCCCTGAACATTTTCCATACATCTTTGCAGGAGGAGAATGAAAATGGTGGCCTCCCAATCTCCAGCCCAGAGGAGCCTATGGCTCAGGGCCCCACTCTCCAGTGTGTCCTCAGAGAAAAGCAGTCAATCACTTCCATATCCCTGGTCTCTGGCAAGCTCCCTGCTCACCCAGCCTGTGATCAAGCATTTCTGTCTCTGGCACATGGCCCCATTTGGTCTCCAAACCCAGCAGATTCCTGTAGCGCACTCCCACGCCATTCCTTCCAGAGGAGGAAGGGCGGGGCGGTCTCTCCAGTCTGCCACTTGTGGGGTTTCTGCTCGAAGAGAAGTGGCCCGACTGTGTCTTGGATCACAGTTTAAGGTAACCCCAAGCTGAGAGCCCAATCCTCAGCTCCATCTCTGCAACTGGCTTCCCTGCTTTGATACCTGAGAGCTCTGCTGCACTCAGGCACCCCTGGTCTTTTTATGACTGTGCGGGTCTTGAGACTACGCTGTCCCCTTGAGGTCTCTACCCACTGCTTAGCCTCTGGAGTGACATCCTTCAGTGCAGCAGAATTCTAAATTTCCAATTTTGTGCTCCACTGCTCTACCACTGCCAGGAGCTGACCCCTCTTCCCATGGTCTATCTTCCAGTATATTGCCTTGGATTCATGTCTCTGTACATCCTACCTTCCAGAAAGTGGTTGCTTTTCTGTTCCTAGAATTGCTGCTCTTCTTCTCTTTGATCTCCTGTTGAGTTTGTAGTTGTTTGAAATGGTTTGATAACTATTTAACTGAACTCCTAGGACATAATGATATTTAGGTCTCCTACTCCACCACCACCTTGCTCCTCCCCCGCCAACATAGATTTTTTTTGATAAATACATTTGCAGGGTTGCACAGCACAGTACTATACAAAAATGATTTTCTTAACAAAGGTTTTTCTCTAGATTGCTCTATTGTAAGAACACGTATATATATATATATATATATATATATATACTGTGTTCTTACAATTAACACATATTTTGCATTTATATATATATATATATATATATATATATAAATGCAAAATATGTGTTAATCCACTACTTATGTTATCAGTAAGGCTTCTGATCAATAGTAGGCTATTGATAGTTAAGCTTTGGGGGCGCCAAAAGTTATACACTGATTTTCAATTGTGCAGGTGTCAGCCCCCCTAAGCCCTTCATGTTGTTCAAGAGTCAACTGTATCTGTACATTTCCAGACTGGTGATTTTGTGTGTCATTTCTTCTGTGCATAAAGATAGTTTTACTCCTTCTTTTCTAATTAGATGCCTTTTGTCTTATCTGATTGACTGACTAGATCTAGTACAATGCTTGGTGATGAAAGTGGACATCTCAGCCCTTTTTTTTTTTTTTTTCTGATCTTAGAGAGGGAAAAAATCAAGTCTTTCACCATTACAGTGTTAGCTGCACATTTTGGGTTTTTTTTAAGCTTCTGTTTATCAAGTTGAGAAACTTCCCTTCTATTTTTGATTTGATGAGAGTTTTATCAGGATTGGATATTAGATTTTGTCAAATGCTTCTTTTTATCTACTGAAGTAAACACATGGTTTTTTTTAGTTTGCTAATATAGTAGAACACAGTTTGATTTTAAGTGTTAGCTCAAACCTGCATCCATAGGGAAAATCCCAGTTGGCTAGGGTATATTATCCTTTTACTATATTGCTGGGTTGTTAAATTTTTATTTGGGATATTTTCATTCATGCTCATGACAGCTATAGATTTGTACTTTTTTTTTCCCTCTTGCACTGTCTTTGGTTTTAGGAGTAGGATAATACTGGTGTCAAAGAATAAATTGAGGAGCATTCCCTCCTATATAATTTTCTAGATGAGATTGTGTAAACTTAGTATTAGTTCTTTAAATGTTTGGTGTAATGCTTCACTGAAATCATCTGGACCTGGAAATTTCCCTTTGGGAAGCTTTAAAATTGTGAATTCAATCTCTTTAATGAGTGTAGGATGATACATATACTCTCATCTTGGAGGCATCAGTAGTTAATACTTGCTCTCCATCTGTCTGGCCAGACATATTTCTTAACTACTTTCAACACCTCCTTCATCTATTTTAGATTTGTGTGTGTGTGTGTGTGTGTGTGTGTGTGTGTGTTTTCTCACCTATAAAATGGGCCCTGTTGAAATCAGTCTTAAATGAGAATGTTTGCAAAAATTTATAAATGAGGGGCGCCTGGGTGGCTCAGTGGGTTAAGCCGCTGCCTTCGGCTCAGGTCATGATCTCAGGGTCCTGAGATCGAGTCCCGCATCGGGCTCTCTGCTCAGCAGGGAGCCTGCTTCCCTCTCTCTCTCTCTCTCTCTTTCTGCCTGCCTCTCTGTCTACTTGTGATCTCTCTCTGTCAAATAAATAAATAAAATCTTTAAAAAAAATTTATAAATGATAAATCTCTCTGAAATATCATTATTTTTTTTCCTTAGGCTATATTTATATATGCTGTTGGATATATATGCACTCTTTTAATATATCAACCACATCTATAAGGAGGAGATTAAAATATCAAAAAATAAGAACAGAGTTGATTCCTATTTTTGTTAAAATTTAATTTTATAGGAAAATATTTTGGAAATTTTGCACTAAATTATTTATCTGGGCTGAATCTAGCTGGGGTGAATTATAAATACTAGAAAATATTACACAAGAATCACTCATGTGGTTGCTTACATAATTTTTTTATTCTAAAAGATGATTACTCTTGTTTAAAGAGGAGGCCATGAGACAAAGGTAGGTGTCAATCTTTGAATTTATTCTTTATTCAAGTAAAAAGTTATTTCACAGGAATAACAATGATGTTTCAGTCTCTCTCTCTCTCTCTTTTCTTTTTTTTTTTTTTTTTTGGCATGTTGTTTCAGGAAACATGTACTTCTCCATTTTAATCCAGTGTTCTAGTGACCTAAGGTCTATGGTTATACAATTTACAAAATTGTCAACTTAATTCGTTAAGTTTAAAGTACCAAATTTCTATCAAAGTCCAAAGTTGTCCTCATAGACTATGCTGCTTGTGTAAATATCTGCATAAAAAGAGATTTCTATAGAGAGGAAAAAAGATGAATTACTGAGTGGAACCATATTTGTAACTAACATGCCTACAATTTCCCCTGTGGTATGTTTCAATAAAATGTTGCAGCTCTCTTCACTTAGTCCTGTGCAATGCACACTGGGCATCTCAGTAAATTTTGTTTTCACATAGGCAAGTTGCCTTGCACTTTTCCTTAAGCAATTCGTGTCCACAACCAGCTGTTTTCTTCAAGGAATCACAGTTACTAAGGAGATCTTCAAACTCGCAACTGTTGGCTGTGACAAAAATAAATGAGTTCATTATCATTTTCTTCAATAGCAGCAAAATAATGCTGTACATTCAAAAGTGCATGAGGCCATAAAGATTCGACAAATCAAGTCAATATCACTTACACAATGATGGGCTTTCCATTTCTTGTGAGAAATATCTTGTGAGCCTGAGTTGAGCTCACTGATTAAACTATCACTTTTTATTTTGAACTTGGTGATATGTTTCCAAAATAAATTGACCTATTTTTCTTCTTTAGCCAATAAAGTTAAATAAATATAAATAAATCTCTCTACACCTTCAGTGTCTAATATGGGAACCACTAGTCTCATATAGATATTTACATTTAAATTACTCTATAATAGATAAAGTAAAAAATTTAGTTCCTTAATCTTACTAGCCACATTTCAATATTCAAAGGCCACATGTGACTAGTTTACTTGTAAGACACATTCTGATACAGGACTTTTTCTTTATTTCATACTATTGAACAGCACTGGTTTAGACTCCAATGTTTGCTTCCTGGAGAAAGGAATTTCTATGGGAAGATAAAGATGCAAAACAATGATAACATGTCCCCTTTCCTTCTGGTATTTCTTTCTGGATCCTCCCCAGAGGCCATGAACTCAACAAATCTCAAACTAAACTCATCATACTACCTGTATGGCTGACAATTCTTGGGTATGTTCTTCCTGTAAACCCCTTCACCCTCGTCTCCCCACATCCCCGCTAACAATGTCAGAGAAATGGCTCTCTAACTACTCAGTAATTTAGACCAAAAACTGGATCAGTTTGACATCCTTCTTCCCTACTTCTGATCAGCACTCAATCAGCACAGGTAACAAACATTGGCTATTCTATTCCTTATATTCCAACCCCATCCAATTCTCATTATTTTGTCAATAATGTGGGAGAGAGATTTTTTTTTTTAACCCATAGTCAGTTTTCTAGCTGACTTCCATCCAATTGTTTTTCAATACTATTGCTAGAAAGCTCTTTATAAAACGTGGTTACAACCCTGTTACTCTTGTTTAAAATATTTCAACTGAGTGCTTATTGATAATAGGATAAATTATAAGCTTCTTCCCAAATAGCATTCAGCAGAGCTATTAATATGTAACTTTTTTTCCTTCTTTAGCTGATTTATATTCTAAATAATATTCTGAATAATAGCTATATAATTCAGTCAGTAAGAATGCTAACTAAAGATGAATGCATTTGAAAGTTAAAAATCTCAGTGAATGAGCTTCATTCAATTCTATTATTCACAATAATTTTAATACAAGTATCCCAACTATAAAGAGCTAAGAGCTATTTTTACTTCTATTCATTACAACTTTAGAAATTATGTATGCGAAATTTATTTTCTCCCTTTTTGCAACAGTATTTTTGTGGGCTCTGTATATATGTAACACTATATACAGATTTGATTTTGTCATTAAAAATGTGCAGTAATGACAATGTTGTTGACTGAGGAAAAGAAAAATGCAGTAGACTAGTATCAAATTATAGAGAAAGTGATTATTAATTTAAACACTATGATTCCAATTTTACTATAGAAAAAAAGAGGTAGTTAGCATAATGAACTCATTAGCACAAAAGTAGTATAATATTTGATTTTTCTGTCTAGATTCAGATATAATGTGATCTTATATGCATAGATTTGCATTTCAGAATAGGACTTTTGACACAATCATACTAACTTTATCTGAAATATTTGCCAGAAATATATATAATTAATATTAATAGCTATGTTAGTAACAAAAATATGTGAATGGCAGATCTTTCATTATCTTACATATGGCAATATTCTTTTCATTACAAGTAATATGTAGGTTACTAAAGTGTGTAAAATGTTTACATAAACACATGCTGTGTTGAGTAACATATTTGTCTTCTGCATAACGATATTATTTAAACTGATTAGGAGATTTCTCAACCCACAAAAAGAAAATAAAATATCAACTTTTTATTATAATAGCAAGGTGATCACTTCAAACTTACTGCATAGTCCATTGTCACAGTTACCAGGGCAACTGGCACAAGGTGTCCCTTGTTGGTAAGGGGTATTCTTTTTACTCACGTTATTGCCACTGAAATTTAAAATACCTAATGTCAAATACTTTTCACTTTATAATTTAGTTTATACTCCCCAAGGGCAGTATAAATTACCAAACATACATGACTACAAATGTTTTCAGTTATGTTAAAAAACTTAAAAATTATAATGCCCAGTGAGTAATTCAGGTAACATTCAAATTAAGAAAATGCTTCACATATTGACCAATTTCCTTGACTATAATTCTTCAGATTGAGCAACTAAATTAGAGTAATTAGAGTCTAAAGTTTTCAAAGTATATTTCAATGTGGTCACACTTTCTTCATGTCCCAGCAGACTTGGTCAAACTGGCAAGGCAGTATAGCCCAATGTGTTAGCTAGAGGTAGAATATATCCCCTAGGGAGACAAAAGAGCTCCTGGGAGGCAGGTAGTTGCAGTTTGGAAAAGAATATTTAATGTTACAATATCATTTTATATTTGAAAGATAATAAAATACCAAATTTCTTAGATATAATCTAGAAACAGTAAACTCCAGTATATATATACACATATATAGGTACTTCACCTTTTAGATGAGGGCAGGGATATTTAAGTTAAGTTAGTGGTGTGTGTTTCTGGGACAGGCAGAGAGAAGGAAATTAGTGAGTTTCTAGAGGTATGTGAGACATTTTTAAACTTACCAAACACAGGGAATGTTCACTCAAAAATTTTGACAAGCATGGATATCCAGAGTGTAACACATTACAGTGACTAACTTACAACTTGCTTATGATCATTACCTATTAGCCATTTAATTTATTTGAATTACAAGTGAGTCCAAATCTCAATAGTGTCAAGTGGGCCAAGAATACAAGGTCATGCAGCTGAATCTCTCCCTGCACAGAACATAACGACCATGTCTGAGCCCCTAGAAAAATGTGAAATAAGACACAAACATGTTCTGGAAGTTCTCTCACCCCTGCTTTTCCTCATTATTCACTCCAACTCTCACTTCAGATGACTGGCTCCAGAACCTCTCTCTTAAAACCAGCCAGTGTGTTTGGGTGCATTCTCCTAGGACCTCTCAATTCTTTCTACTAAACCTTAGTAAGTGCTTGCAGGAAAACGATGTTGGAGGTCATACCTCTCACTCTGGAGAATCACATGCTTGATTATCTACAGTCTCAAAAGAAATCCTGTAGGAGCGTTGGTTCTAGGGATCTCCCTGTCTCCAGTGGCACGAAAGTTCAAGCATTAAAATAATTTAAGATTAACAGGTAAATTGAGATTAGATCTTCAGTATATCCACAGAATTTATTACGGGTAAATTCAGACATAATCCTTGATGGAAAGAACATATTTCCTGCTGTAGGTCAAGACCTTAAAAAATGGTTCATTGTGGAGATTTTGTGAAAACTTCTGAAAAACAAAGACTGAAGATTTTTTTTTATTCTGGACTCTGAAGTATATTAACGATCTCTTGCAAAACCTTTGAGATGCAAAAAAATGAATAATCTGTGAGGAAATAATGTGGGTGATTTTTTAGATAAACGGGATAAGGGATATTTTAGCAGGAGAAATGGAAATCACAATCTTCCATCCGCTACTTGCCACTCCACGACCATCCCTTGCTTAACCATCAAGCTGCAACCTCCTAAAGTGTGAAGTTAGTGAGAACTAATGATATCAAGTCTAGAGTAGTGAGCCCAAGGGAAAGGCGACTGAGAAAAAAGATGCTACTTTGTAACTAAGGAGTTTCAGATTTTATACTTGGAGTTGAGAACCTGGTCTCTTCCCTGAGAAGTTGAATGTATCTCAACTTAAAAGGCATTTCCATGATCCCAGAGTCCTGGGATTGGGCCCTGCATCGGGCTCTCTGCTCGACAGGAAGCCTGCTACCCTTCCTCTCTCTCTGCCTGCCTCTCTGCCTACTTGTGATCTCTATCAAATAAATAAATAAAATCTTTTTTTTTTTAAAAAAAGGCATTTCCCACAGATGTATTCCTTCTGGATGGACCTAAAAGGATATTATGTTAAGTGAAGCAAGTTAGAGAAACACAGACACCATACAATTTCACTTATATGGGGATGCTAAAAACACAAACGAACAAAAGCAGAAACAGACCATAAGTACAAGAACAAACTGATGTTTGACAGAGGGGCAGAGATTGGCAGCAATGAGGGGATGGACAAAAGAGTTGAAAGGGAGGGGGTGATACGGGCTTCCAGTTATGGAAAAAGTAAGTCATGGAGATAAAAGTACAGCATAGGGATAATAGTCAATAGTACTGAAATAGTTATAACAACATGGGACACCTGGGTGGCTCAGTTGGTTAAGCATCTGCATTTGGCTCAGGTCATTATCCCAGGGTCAGTGGGGAGACTGCTTCTCCCTCTGTCTGCCGCTCCCCCTGCCTGTGCTCTCTCTCTGACAAATAAATAAAAATATTTTTAAAAATTAAAAAATAGCTATAATAGCATCATATGGTGACTGCTGATAGCTACTCTTGCGGTGAGCATAGTGTAAAGTGTAGACCTGTCACTATGTTATACACCTAAAACTAATGTGACATTGTATATGAACTATGCATCAATTTTTAAAAATGAAAAAAGGAATTATTCTTTCCCTTTACTGAAATATGTTTTATGTTCTAATTTGTTTACTATAAAAGAATTTTAAAATACTAAATTGCACATAGGATTATTGCATGAAACTCTAAAGTGTATACTTACGCCGGACAATATTGGCAAACATAGTAGTATTTTAGATTCTCTTGATTGGGACAATAGGCAATTCCACATCCAACATGGTAAGTAGAGTACCAAACGAGCTACAATTCCAAAAGGGAATATATGAGAGTACATTCAAGATGAGGGAAAATATTAAAAAAATAGTAGCAACTATAAAACTGAAAAAATGATACTATTATAGCTTGTAGCCAAGTACCTTTTGAAAATATTTACAATTATTGAAGAAAATCACAAATTTTAAAATATTAAATCTTAACATGCCTTCACTATTTTATCCATTTCTAATTTTGAGAAAGTATGGAGTATGCTTCTTTACCAAGAGTTTTGCAAGTGATGGAAAAAAAAGACAACTCTAGATGAAGTACCAGCCAACATCAGGACTATCATATCTATTCATGCTCTTACCCAAATTGAACATTGGACTTGGTCATAATTTAGAGATGCTTTCATATTAGAGCATTTGTGGTCAAAGTATTTTCATTTGTTTGTCTTACCTGGGTGTAATGTCCAACAACTGCATTGGAACTCTTAGGTCCTACACCATAGACAAAATTATGGCGCTCATCATACCAGCTTTGGATTGCATCTGACCACGGAGCAGGGTTACTTGACATATAGAGATTCTCACCACATTTTGTACCTAAAGATAAATGGATCATTCTTGAGGAAGCAATAGAGTATTCAATGGCAAAAAAAAAAATCAACTTTATAAACACAAGAATGGGGGTGCCTGGGTGGCTCAGTGGGTTAAAGCCTCTGCCTTCGGCTCAGGTCATGATCCCAGCATCCTGGGATCGAACCCCGCATCGGCCTCGCTGCTCCGCGGAGAACCTGCTTCCTCCTCTCTCTCTGCCTGCCTACTTGTGATCTCTGTCAAATAAATAAAATAAAATCTTTTAAAAAAATTTAAAAAAAACACAAGGATGTTGCCCTTCAAACACAGTGCCTATACTTGTAATACTTAATAAAAGGGCTTCCATTCTTCTCAGCTCTAAAGCTGAATAGAAGACAGATCTATCTATGGACACCTGGGTAGCCTAGTAGGTTAAGAAGCTGACTCTTGATGGGCTTAGGCCATGATCTCAGGGTCTTGAGATCTAGTCTTGCATCAGACTCTCCACTCAGCAGGGAGTCTTCTTGAGGATTCTCTCCCTCCACCTTCACCATTCTATCTAAAATAAATAAATAAATCTTTAAAAAAATCTGTTTAGGACACTGAGGCTGACATCAACATGCAAAACTTTGCACAGGTTAAGAAGCCCTTATGCTTCAAAAATATTCTGGAGTTTCAGAAATGCATTCTTTTTCAGGCTAAATTCTTCACATTGTATGGACTCCTATGCTCTCAGCTTTGTATCATAAATTCATGAAAGGCAGTGAACAACTTTTATTCCTTTTCTCCTCCTCTCATCCATCTTCACCAGAGATTTTTCACATATTGGACCCTGTTCTAAATGTTTATAATTATGATTTTGTGTGAAATTGGTAAAAAGAGTTCTACAGGCAGTCTATAAGAGCCTCAATTTATAGGCATCTGACATCAGGAGGAATGGCAGATTTCAAAGCTTTTGGAGTCTTTCTTAATCACTAAATCAGAATGTCATAAGGCCAATCTTCCTCAGAGAATTAGCCAAGAAGAGCCTTGCAGAAGGTGACATCAGAAAGATGGGGAAATAGGGAGCCCCAGACTCTCATTTCCCTAACAAATACACAGATTCAGCAACAATTTCCAAACAAATTGCCCTTTGTGGGAAAACTAACTGAAGGACTCCTAGATCATGGGAGAATATGAATGCAGACTCACTGAAGTCTGTAGGGAAACTGGGACACCTTTTTGCTAGAATGCCTACCCTCAGCACAGTGCTTCCCCTATGATCAGGAAGAGGTCTCCTAGCTCCCAGCTTCTCCTAGGGGAAGGAAGGTGTTGGTTCTTGTGTCCAGCATCCCAACCTTCCCTAAGGAAATTCCCCAGAGATGGCTGGCTTCTTTCTTGGTAGTCTTGGGAGTTCTGACAATCAGGCACAGGCTAGTCATCTGGAGGAGAATGGAGATGCTGGCTTTAGCTGGTAGTTACCATATCTCCTCCCCTTGGCTTAGTTTTTAGTTCTCAGCTTCCTCCTGGGGAAGCAAAGAATTGATTGGTGTATCCATTGCTCCAATTTCTCTAGGGCTGCCTAAAGAACTGACATCAGCCTTGCTTGTCTTAAAGCTCTGAGGGGTTTGGCATAGTTTCAGTGTTACTCCCTGGGGGAGAACAGAGATGGTGGTTTGGATTGGTAGATGCCATTTCTCAGCTCCCCAGCATAGCACACAGTGAGCAAGTGCCATATCTACCTGTTTCTCCCTGGAGTGGGAAAAAGTTTGCCTGGGCATCCAGTGCCACAAATATTCCAGATGTTGCCCAGAAAATTGACTTCTGACTTGCCTCTCTGAAAATGTTAACAGATCTAGCATAACAAAGATGAGCATAGAGATTTAGGTTCATAAATGCCAAAGCTTCCCTTCCTTGTTCAGCACAGAATAAGTAGATTAAAAAATCCAAACTTCTAGCCTCTTCATGAGTAGAGAAAGAGTTGGATGGAATGCCTAAAGATCCATCTCTTTCAGGAGGCTGCCTGAGAAATTGACTACAGATCTTTTCTGACCACAGTTTGATTGGACATTCTCCAAAGATGCACAAATGGCCAACTGGTATGTGAAAAGGTGCTCAGTGCTGCTAAACATAGGGAAATGCAGATGAAAACCACAATGAGATGTCACCTTACACCTGTCAAGAAGTCTCTTCTGGGGGAAAACAAAACTGACAACAAGTGATGATAAAGATGTGAAAAAAATTGGAATCCTGTATAATTTTGTTGGGCATAAAAAATGGGGTAGCTGCTGTGGAAAAAAACAGAGGTTCCTCAAAAAATTAAAGTTAGAACTACCAATGATCCAGTAATACTACTTCTGGGTATTTATCCAAAAAAATTGAAATCAGGGTTTTGAAGCAATATTAGCATTCTTCATATTCATTGCAGCATTCTTCACAATAGCCTATATATGGAAACATAAAATCTGCAGACAGATGAGTGGATGGACAAAATGACACCCATATATATACAACAGCTTTCGTTCATCCTTTAAAAAGAAGGAAATTCTGCAACACTTGGGTGAGACACTATGGATGAATCTTGAAAACATGATATTAAGTGAAAAAATCCAGCCACAGAAAGACAACTATTACATGATTCCCTTTATATGAAGTACATAAAATAACCAAATTCATAGAACCAAAGAGTAGAACAGTAATAGATAAGGATGGGAGGAAGGAGAAATGGAAAATTACCAATCAATGGGCATAAAGTTTCATTCATAAAGATGAATAAGTTCTAGATTAATAACTTCTGTTGCAGGACATTGTACCTAATGTCAGTAATATCATACAGTACACTTATTTGTTAAAAGTGTAAGTCTCATGAAGTGTTCTTACCACAATAAAGAAAGTAACTTGTTGCCCAGAAACTTTTCTTGATCTTTTCAACCTCTCAATTATGAATTACATTTTGGTAGCTTAAAATATAATGTCTATTTGTTGCTTAAATATATAAATATAAAAATATAAAAATATAAAAAAATATAAAATATTCTTGTCTATGTCTTTTAATATAGAAAAAAGAAACTAAGAATCTAATAGTAGACTTGCATCTCTAAGACCATTTGTTTTAATCTTCTACTAAACGCAGTCATTCTTTTCATAATTTCATTAACAGAGCAGCATCAACCATATAAGTAAATAATGTGATTAAATTACAGGTAAAAATTTGTTGCTTTCAAATTGAGCTTGCCTATATGTATATTATGATTGAAAATATAAATAAATATTTTATTGTAAGGTTTATGCATAAAACATTTTTTCTTTCATGGTGTTTATAATACTTGACAAGAATTCAAAAATTAAAAATGAATCAACATACCAAAATATTTAAAATTTAAGTATTTTTAGAGCAGTATTCACAAAATTCAGGAACAAATCACCTTAATTTAGTATATTTTATGAATTCAAAAGAAGAGATATGAAAACATCAGATAGCTACACAGGATCACAAAAAAGAGCAGTGGATTAGAAATAATTAAGGCTGGTTAACTTTCCAATATATGACACACTTCAGATTGTGACTTGGGGAAGTCATTCTTCCCCTGTCCTCATCTTCTCATCTTTAAATTTGGAGAAATGATGATGCATGACTTATTGACTCATGAGCTGGTTGAGACAAAAAAGTGGAGTATTGCTTCAAATATCATTTGCATAATGTAAACAATCAACAAGCGCAAAATGGTACCTATAATTCTCTCTCCTTCTACAGATACTTTGATTTTAAAAAAGGAGAATATAGGGACACTTGGGTGGCTCAGTTGGTTAAGCATCCAACTCTTGATTTCCACTCAGGTCATGATCTCAGGGTCATGAAATCAAGCCCCATGTAAGCCTCCACACTTGGCATGGAGCCTGCTTGGGATTCTCTCTTCCTCTTCCTCTGCCCCTCCCCCCCACTCACATTTTCTCTCTCTCTCTCTCTCAAAAACAAAAATAAAAATATATAAATAGAGCAGTATAAGCAACGTTTATTCTCTAAGTCTTCTTATAACATACCGGAATGTTCCATTCTATCTGATTTTTTCAATATTATTTTATTAGTTCATCTATTCAAAAAATATTTACTCATTTACGTACTGGTTTTTCGGTCCTCTGGCACACTGTGTTCCAAAGTGCACTTATTTGCCCACTTTTGTGCATTTGCTGCTGCTTCTCTGTTCCATTCCTAAATGTCACAAGAAAAAAAAATACACTTAAAAATTCAACTCCTATGAAGCATATGGTTTATAATCTGATTGGTAGGTTGATTTTCACCACTTTAAACTTCTATAGATAATTATCTGATCATCAGTGGTATGCAAAGACCTTTTTGGTAGGGGGGTATATAGGCGTGTGTGCATTTATTTGCTCCAGTGCCGATTTCCACATGAAGATAAGTTCATAAATGATGAATAGATAGAGATAGAGAAATATCTAACATAATATCTGACAATTTATGATAGTACTGGAACCACATGCAGGATTTTTAGTAATGGGGCTACTCTAAATACTCAACATGTGAAGTCTTTGAATTATATTCCCTTAGTAATAAGCAGGCCTAGATTATTCCCAATTCCAATTGTAGCCCATTGGTTTCAAATGGGAGATAGTCTAGCATTTATGAACCATGCTGTGGAAAGTGGGCTCTTATTTACCCACAGGATTCTTCGGATCCTGAGTCTGAGCCTCACATTGGGCATAGAGATTAATTAAAAAGAATAAAATACATGAAAGAAAGGGACCTCCTTTAGACTAGGGCAGATAGTGACAAAAAGTGCAATGGCCTCACATTTGATGTCTGAAGATCTGGCTCTAATGTTGCCTTCCTGACTGAATATCCCTATAAATTTGACAGATTATTTAACCATTAAAAAGGAAAAATTTTCTGCCATGCCCATAACACAGCTCAGATGAAATAGCAGAATAGAAGAAAAACTTTGTAAGCACAAAGTTCTTAAGAAATCCCTGCTCTGGGGCGCACGAGTGGCTCAGTGGGTTAAAGCCTCTGCCTTCGGCTCAGGTCATGATCCCAGAGTCCTGGGATGGAGTCCCGCATCAGGCTCTCTGCTTGGTGAGAGAGGCCTCTCTCTCTGCCTGTCTCTCTGCCTACTTGTGATCTGTCTGTCAAATAAATAAATTAAAAAATCTTAAAAAAAAAAAAAAAAGAAAGAAATCCCTGCTCTTATCACTGCTAGCTCACACCATTAGCCCTTATCATTGCCTCTTACCATCTTTAGCATGTTGCTGGCAGGTGGAGAGACTGATTTCCTTAGTTCATTGTGTTTATTTACAATATCTTTTTGGATTTGCGTTTGAGTGGTTAGCAAAGCAGTAAAGGATGGGTCCTAAAAGGAAATAAAAATCAAGGTTATCTTCTTAACATTTGTTAAAGTTGCATTTAAGAATGAATAAGCAAATTCAAGGGAACAAAGATCATTTTAAGAGCATTCAGTTCAAGTCAATATTAGTTGTTAAGCATTGCCAATGAACCTGAGCCAAAGCTATGACAAATAGAAAAGAAGTCATTTGAAGCTTTGAGAAGGAGGGTGAAATTCATGGCATAACAAATTAAAATCTCCTCTGAGGCCACAGATGACAATTTCTAGTTTCATGGTAATTATTAATGTACTTTTTCTCCTTTCATGGCCATGTTATCTCTCTGGTCCATCTCCTGGTTTTCACTTATCAAATTATTTGAAGAGAGATATATTTTCTCTTTTGCACTGCTATGTGTTTGTTAATCAGATTCTCTACTTTCTACCTTATATGGTTTCCTGGACCTTCTTTGTGATTCTTCTAGACATATGAGTGATAATATTTTATAACCACAAAGGCACACAACAGGAACTTTAAGACATATTCATTCATATTTGATCAGGTTGCACCAGGTGGGATGAGAGTGGGGCTCAAGATTCACCCTAGACTTTAAGGGAACTTTGACCTGATATGGTCGGTATTTAAAGAAATAATGTATTCAGAATGTATTTATAGAAAGAATGTTCAGGAGTTCAAATTTCATTCAATACCCTAGTAAACTTATTCCTATTACAGTAGATATTATTATCTATTTTATTACAATCTGTATTTCTGAATACCAAATAAGTTTTCACCCAGTGGCAGAATTCTCTGGTCTGATGAGTTCTAGTCCTACTAGTCTCTGGTCCTGGGATATCTTCCTATATGCCCAGAGTTAAAGATAGGGAAACAGCAATGACCAGAGCTCCTTACATTCAAGAGATTTTCTGATCAAGAGATAGACATTGTATATAGGCACCTACCCTCCAGTCATTGAAAAGGATGACTGATCTTGGTCTTGGGATTATTTAAGCAATGTAGTTTATTCAAATTAAAAGGTTTGAATTCAAGAGGTAGGCTTCACATATCAAGCATTTTTGAGCATGAATAAGAAAGCAAAACAAACCTAAGACTTTTAGAGGTAGATTTTTTTAATGTAAAAAATAAGTATAACTTTATCATGCAGTAAGGATGAAAATTAAATGTGGTGATATATGAAGTAGTGCTAATTTAAAGTTATGTCATTGTTAGTTCTCTTTAAGATCACACTGAAGCACATTAAATAAAAGAAATGGGAAACGATCTTGTGGAGAGAGGACTATCATTAGCTTCTTAAATCATAGCCCATTGCATTCATTAGAAAAATAATTCAAGCATACCATGTAATTTTAACTTTTTGGTGGTCAAATTAAAAAAGTAAAAAAAATCAAGTGATATTAATTTATTTTATAATTTTTTAAAATGTTATTTCATCATGATAAGTGCACTCTTAATCCCCATCACCTATTTCCCCCATCCCCTCACCCACATCCCCTCTGGTAACCATCTATTTGTTCTGTATAGTTAATAGTCTATTTCTTGGTTTTTCTCTCTCTCTCTTTTTTCTCTTCTCATTTGTTTTGCTTCTTAAATTCCACATATAAGTGAGATCATATACTATTTGTCTTTCTCTGACTTATTTTGCTTAGCATTGTACTCTAGCTGTATCTGTATTGTTGCAAATGGCAAGATTTCATTCTTTTTATGGCTGAATAATATTTCATTATATAGATGTACACAATATACACATTATATATACATATATACACACACACATTATTCTATCTATCATCTATCTATCTACCTATTTACCATCCACGTATATCACATCTTAATCCATTCATCTATCAGTGGACACATGAGCTACTTCCATAGTTTGGCTATTGTAAATAATGCTGCAAGAAACATAGGGGAGCATATATCTTTTCTAACTATTGTTTTGATATACGTTGTGTAAATACCCAGTAATGAAATTACTGAATCGTATGGAAATTCTATTTTTAATTTTTTGGGGAAACCTCCATATAATTTTCCACAGTGGCTGCACCAGTTTGCATTACCAACAATGGTGCACAATGGTTTCTTTTTCTCTACATCTTCGCCAGTAAGTTGTTTTTTGTGCTATTGATTTTAGACATTTTGACAGGTGTGAGGTGACATCTCATGGTTTTGATTTGTATTTCCGTGATGATGAGTGCCGCTGAGCATCTTTTCACGGTCCGTTGGCCATCCGTAGGCCTTCTTTGGAAAAAGTCTGTTCATGTCTTCTATCCATTTTTAATTGAATTATTTTTGTGTTTGTGTTGAGTTGAATCAGTTCTTTAAATATTTTGGATATTTACCCTGTATCAAATATGTCATACGCAAATATCTTTGCCCATCCGGGACATTGTTTTTTAGTGTTTTTTTTTTTTTTCTTTTTCTTGCTGTGCAGAAACTTTTTATTCTGTTGTAGTCCCAATAGTTTATTTTTGCTTTTGTGCCCTTTGCCTCAAGAGACAGATCTAGAAAAATGTTCCTAGAGCCGATGTCAGAGACATTACCTGCTGTGCTCTCTCCTAGGATTTTTTATGGTTTCAGGTCTCACATTTGGGTCTTTAACCCTTTTGGAGTCCACTTTTGTGAATGTACAAGAAAGTGGTCCAGTTTCATTCTCTTGAATGTGACTGCAATGGATTATTTTCCTAACACCATTTGTTGAAGAGACTGCCTTTTTCCCATTGTATATTCATTCCTCCTTTGTTGAGGATTAATTGACCATATAATTGTGGATTTATTTCTGGATTTTCTGTTCAGTTCTACTGATCTGTGTGTCTGTTTTTCTGCCAGTACCATACTGCTTCCATTACTATAATTTTGTAATATAACTTGTAATGTAATGAATTGTGATACCTCCAGCTTTGCCTTTTTTTCCCCTTTGTTTTCAAGACTGCTTTGTGTATTTGAGGTCTTTCGTGGTTGCATGCAAATTTTAGGATTCTTTGCTCTAGTTCTGTGACAAATGCTATTGGTATTTTGATAGGGATTGCACGCAATCTGTAGATTGCTTTGGGTAGTATAGACCTTTGGTTCTTCCAACCCATGAGCACGGAATGTCTTTCCAATTCTTGGCATCATCATGAATTTCTTTCACCAGTGTTTCATGGTTTTCAGAGTACTGGCCCTTTCACCTCTCTGGTTAAGTTTATTCCTAGATATTTTCCTGTTTTGGGTGCAATTATAAATGGAATTCTTTTCTTATTTTGACTTTGTGCTGCTTCATTATTAGTATATAGGAATGCAACAGATTTCTGTGCATTGATTTTGTATCCTATGAGTTTACTGAATTCATGTGTCAGTGCTAATAGTTCTTTGGAGGAGTCTTTAGGGTTTTCTATATAGAGAATCATGTCATGTGCAAATAGTGAGGGTTTTACTTCTTTCTTACCAATTTGGATGGTTTTTATTTCTTTATGTTTTCTAAATGCCATGGCTAGGACTTCTAGGACTCTGTTGAGTAAATGTAGTAAGGATGGACATCCTTGTCTTGTCCCTAATCTAAGGGGGAAAGCTCTCAGTTTTTCACCATTGAATATGATGTTGGTTGTGAGTTTTTCACATAAGGCCCTTATTATGTTGTGGTATGTTTTCTCTAGACCTACTTTGCCGAGGCTTTTTACGATGAATGGATGTTGCACTTTGTCAAATGCTTTTTCTGTATATATTGACAGGATTGTATGTTTTTTATCCTTTCTCTTATTCATGTGACATATTGCATTGATTATTTTGTAAATATTGAACTACTGTTGTATTCTGGGAGTAAATCCTACTTGATCATAATGTATGATTTTTTAAAAATATTGACATTATTTTAAGCAATAAATTTTACTTTTAATGGGTTGACTAATAGTCTACAAAAATAATATGTCTACATCCTAATCCCCAGAATCTGTCAATGTGACCTTCTCTGTATATAGTTAAGAATCTCAAGATTCAATCATCCTGGATTATCTGAGTAGGACCAAAATCCATCGACAAGTATCCATATAAAAGACACAGAGAGGAGAAGGTGATGTGAAAAGGGAAGCAGAGAATATGTGATGTAGCTACAAGCCTAGTTATCACAATGACTTGTCAAAGCCAGCATAAGCTAAAAGAAAGAAATGGAACACATTCCTTCCTAGATCCTCCAGAGGGAGTGTGGCCTTGCTAACACATAGATTTTACGCTTCTGGCCACCAGAACTGTGAGAAAATAAATTTCTGTTGTTCTAAGTCACCCAACTTGCATTCATTTCTTACAACAACCTTGAGAACCTAATACATTATTGAATTATTTATCCAAAATATAATTTCATCATGTACTGAATATCTAAGTTATTAATGACATATTTTCTTCTTCTTCTCCTTCTTCTTCCTGTTCCTCCTCCTCCACCTCCTCCTCCTCCTTCTTCTTTTTCTTCACTAAATCTTTGAAATCTAGCATGTGTACTTACAGTATATTTTGTTCTGGATAAGCCGCATTGTAAGTGTTCAATAGCCACATGTGACCAGTGGGTACTGGAGAGCTCAGCATAGACTGTCATCAAGACATTGTATTAAGTGATCTGAGCCACCAGTGAGTACTTTGTGATATACCAGACACTTTTCCCTTTCTCCTCTCAAAGGACCCAACCATCCCACAAAGTTGTGTGGATAGATTTAGAAAGATTTTCTTATTTACATTTACCTTTCCTTCTGTGGGTACAGATGGAAGCAGCAAAATGGCCAGAAACAACACTACTGGGAATAAAGCCATTTCTGGGAAGTAAGTCAAAGAGAAGAAAATTCTGCATTAAAACATGTAGCACATGGACCTCTAACTATGAGGAAAAGCCAATATAGTGATCTTGGTTAGTTCAAAGGAACTGTAATTCCCAAATTCACACACACACACACAAAAAAATGTAACAAGAGAAGATTGTTATTTGGTTGCAGTAGAATCATAGTGAAACCAACTTTGTCATTGATAGGGGCAATAAAAAATAAACTGAAACACTTGACTGATGCTCTTAAAGTATACATATAAAGGCTAGGGACATGTCATTATATTTCTGACTAACTCTATTCCTCCTAAGTTCATTAAAAATGTGGAAAATACAGATTTTTTCCGAGTTAATTATGATATTGCATTGATTTTCATCACAATTTTGGGGAAAACATTATTTTCTGTATGCACAGTCTCTTGGTTTGCTCTGCTCTATAAAAAGTAGAACTGTTTGGGGGCGCCTGGGTGGCTCAGTGGGTTAAAGCCTCCACCTTCAGCTCAGGTCATGATCCCAGGGTCTTGAGATGGAACCCCGCATCTGGCTCTCTGCTTGGTGTGGAACCTGCTTCTTCCTTCTCTCTGCCTGCCTCTCTGCCTGCTTGTGATATCTGTCTGTCAAATAAATAAATAAAATCTTAAAAAAAAAAGTAGAACTGTTTGTTCTTTTATTTACACATGATTCTAATCAAGACTCCAAAGTTACGATTACACATAAATAAATATATAGGGAGCCTGGGTGCCTGAGTCAGTTAAGGATCTGACTCTTGATTTCAGCTTGGGCCATGATCTCAGGGTCATGAGACTGAACCCCATGTGGGGCTCTGTGCTCAGTGTGGAGCCTCTTTGTCTCTGTACCTCCTCCTCTGCCCCTCCACCCCACAGGTGCATGTTCACATGCATTCTCACTCTTTCTCTCTCTAAAATAAAAAAATAAATATACAAACACTTCATTAGTGGTTATTTCCCTGGTAGAGGGATTAAAAGTTATTTTGATTTTATTACTTACACTTGTCTGTATCTCAAATTTCCCAGTATAAAAAAATAAAACACAAATATTTTATTGAAAATCAAGCCTGTTCAAATTTGCTGAATCCATGATTTGGTACAAAAGTTATTTAATATCCTCACTAACTTTTTAAAAGACACTCAGTTTTAGGTTGTCTATGTTCTCATTTCTCAATGTTTCAAAAAAAAATTCTTGTTCCTTTAGATGAAGCAACAAGCCCACTTATCTTAAAACCACTTATCTTCTGGCCATTAGTCATCTAAGTTACTCACTTTGTAAACTAAAGGAATGATGCATTGATCTTTTCTTGTTTGTTTGTTTGAGTTTAGTACTCCCAAATTCTTGAAGAGAAAGAATATCTTAAACAATTTATTTATGGTACTTCCTAGGCCTTATTGATTTGTAAATAGTAGACAATTGATACCTGTTCCATGTATTCCCTTTATCCTCAATAATGTGCTCATAAAAGGGAAAGACTGAACATTTATTGACCACGCAAAGCAAAATTTGCATCTAATGTCATCATCATACTATAGTGGGTATGACTATATTTTACAGCTGAAGAAATTGAGTGTTAAACAGTTAATTAACCTATCCCAATGGTAAGTTCTTAAGTAACTTCAGAAATTAGCCTTCCACCAAGCATAATGTCAAAGTCAATTCACATTGAAAGGAACATAGTTTCAACGGAGTAAAGCAAAATCATTTCGTAGTACACTGGAGACACTTTTATCTTTATTTTAACAACTCCTGTATTAATACATAACCATACATGTTCATAGTAAAAATCATCAATAATATACACAATTTGTCATATTTTTACATTTCTTCTAGTAAAGATAGTTCTAGAATAATTGTTTCAAAGTCATAAACCTGAGAATTATTTTTATTATCTCTCAAGATTAAATGTAAAGAAGTTTCAAATTGATAAAGTGAGAAAAGAGTAAAATTAGCTTGATTCTTTTAATAAAAAATTATCCATAAAGTTTTGGAAATTATGGATAAATGTATTAAGTATATAATTTTGCCATTGGCAAAACAAAAATGACTGACACAAAGTGTTCACATTAAAATAAATGAGTTATCACTTACTGTTGGTTCTCAAAGTAGGAATTTGCTTTATCTGTAGAAAGAAGGAAAGTGGAGAAGAGGTTAGAGCACAATATACGTTACATCTATTCTGTTTTAGCAATTTCTGTTTGTGCAAGTAAATCTAAGTCAGTAAATTTCTGAAACAGAATTTTTCACACCAGTATATTCAAATTTCATTGCTAGTTGTCTGACATGGCTTTTGATATTACCTGGCTTCCATACAGCATTTTTAAAAAGTTTTTAACAAGACAAACTTTATTGAGATCTAATTTACATACCATACAATTCAGTCATTTAAAGTGCATGATTCAATAGTTTTTGCATATTACATTGTATAAACTGCCTTTTTAATGAAACTAGATTATCTGTTTATTCAATCAATGTATTAAAATACAAGCAAAAGAACAAGCAATAATTTTAGAACATACTATGAAAAGAATTTGAAATTGTGATGTCAAAGTGGCAACAGATTTCATCAATTATATTCAGTTTTATTCTTCACATTTGTTTTTACATTTAACTTGGTCTCAACTACTGTTTACTTCTTTTCACAGCATTGGCAGGTTCTTTTTTATCCTTTAGAAAAGCATTTCCATAGACTGGTACACATACCACTTTAAAAAAAATCTTTTTAGGGGAGCCTGGGTGGCTCAGTGGGTTAAAGCCTCTGCCTTCGGCTCAGGTCATGGTCTCAGGGTCCTGGGATTGAGCCTCACATCGGGCTCTCTGCTCAGCCGGGAGCCTGCTTCCCTCTCTCTCTCTGCCTGCCTCTCTGCCTACTTGTGATCTCTCTCTCTGTCAAATAAATAAAATCTTAAAAAAAAAAGTCTTTTTATTTAAATTCAATTTAATTAAATATACGGTATTATTAGTTTCAGAGGTTGAATTTAGTGATTCATTAGTTGCATATAACACTCAGTCCATCATGTGCCCTCCTTAATGCCCATCACCCAGTCACCCCATTCCCCACCCACCTCTCTTTCAGCAACCCTCGATTTGTTTCCTGGAGTTAAGAGTTTCTTACGGTTTGTCTCCCTCTCTGTTTTTATTTATTTTATTTTTCCTCCCCTTCCCTTATGTTCATCTGTTTTTTTTTTTTCTTTCTTAAATTCCAAGTAGGAATGAAATCATATGATATTTGTTTTTCTCTGACTGGCTTATTTTGCTTAGTGTAATACCCTCTGGTCCCACCCATGTCATTGCAAATGGCACAATATCATTCTTTTTGATGGCTGAGTAATACTCCTATATATATCTGTAATTTTCCATAATATGGAGTAATAGTCCATATATATGTGTGTGTGTGTGTATATATATATATATATATATATATATATAGTCCACATATATGTATATATATATACATATGGACATATACAATGGATAAAGAAGATGTGCATATATATATATATGCACATCTTCTTTATCCATTCATCTGTCCATGGACATCTGGGCTCTTTCCATATTTTGGCAGTTGAGGACATTGCTGGTATATATATTGAGGCACACATGCCCCTTCAGATCACTGTGTAACCTTTGGATAAATACCTAGTAGTGCAATTGCTGGGTCATAGGGTAGTTCTATTTTTAACTTTTTGAGGAACCTCCATATTGTTTTCCAGAGTGGCTGCACCAGTTTGCATTCCTACCAACAGTGTGAAAGTGTTCCCCTTTCTCTCATTTTCACCAGTATCTGCTGTTTCCTGAGTTGTTCATTCTAGCCATTCTGACCTGCGTGAGGTGGTATCTCTTTAACATGAGTTAATACAACATGATTGCCCTCCCTAACCAGCCCTCTTCTTTTACCAAGCACATGAAAATCTGGATTCTGCTTTTTTGGCTTAGTATTTTTATAATAACTACTGAAGACTGGTTAATCACTGTGAAGGTAACCAGGATGCTACCTTATAGCTGAAGGCTCAGCTTTCTTTTACATCCCAGTTACCTACTTTTTATGACTTACTGCTTAAGAGCATAGTCTTTGGAAACCATCAGTTTTGGAAAATCCTGAGCTTCAATTTTCTCTTCTGTAAAATGTGGATTATCATATCAAGAACTTTGCTTTGAAAAAGTGAATGGGATAATATACATAAGGCCCCTAATACAATGCCTGACAAATAATAACATATGTAAGTTATTAATATTTTTATTATAATCCTTTACAATGTGCAGTAATTTGCTATGTTCATAAGATCTTTCCATGAATGCATGGTGTTTGATTTTAAGTTGCTAATTTTAGAAGTGTTTATAAGACTTGTTTTATTTCTGGGTATCATTGGGAAAAAATCAGCATAATCTAATCAGAGATTCAAATGTTCAAGGCCCACTTCTACTGGAAATCTTCTGGCTAACTTTAAGAAAATGGATCTAACATCTGGGCTGTTGTATCCTTATCAGCTCATTCACAGACATATAGATTAGCCTGATAATTTTGTATGGCTCAATCATTCAATGGGATTGAGTTAGATGACCCACAATTCCATAATTCAGTAGGTCAGGATCCCACATATTCCTCCCTACCACTCTCCTTTCCCCCACCCTCCTTACCCAACTCATAATCATCTTTATTGCATCAGTGAAAACAATGACAAAACCCACATTCATACATAGTTGAAAAGTTTGCAGCCATTTTTTTCCTTGCTACTTACTAATGGAAAAGTACTGTGCACTTTTTTGCAGGTGTTTTAAGACTGAGATGACATAGTTCTAAGGTGTCTGTAGGAAGATCATGGTGTTCAGTTTGATAATCCTAGAACAAGGAAAAAATGATATTTAAAATAAAGATGGGAAGAATAAATAGGTAGTATCAATAACCTTTGTCACAAACTTAAAACACTGTGTTTTTAGTATTACCCCAACATTTTCCTGTATTTATTTGAGCTCACCCATTAAGACCATAATATACTTCTGAGATCAGATTATGTTTTGATGTCTCGGTATTTCCTTCAAATAACAAAAAGTGAGCTTCTTAAGGAAATTCACTTGACTTCCTTAGATTATCAGCATATTTTCCAGACTCCTAAATCCTTATACACTCTTTTTTAGAAAAAATTTAGAAATATTTTATTTTTCTATTTATTTGAGGAGAAAGGGAGAGAGAGAGAATGAGCACTGTGGCTTAGGTGGAGAGCAGAGGGAAAGGGACAGATTCCTAGTACTAAGCATGAAGCCCACATGGGCTCCATCCCATAACCCTGAGATCATGACCTGAGTGAAAGCAAGAATCCCCACTTAAGGAACTGAGCCACCCAGGTGGTCCCCGTATATATACACTCTTTAGAAGATAATTTCTATAAGTAGTCACCCACATAGTAAGCATTTACTACATGGATTTGGAATCACACCTATATGTCTTCATGTCTTTTCCTGGAAGCCAGTAGATGACATACAGTCCAGAAGAGTCAACAGCTATAAGTCTAATTATTTGCAATACACAGTTTCTAATAACTGTGGGTTTAAAACACAAGTAAGAAACTAAAGTTCTTAATCTGACCTCATGAACTCCTCATTTACATGACTTGTCTTCTGCTATAAATCAGAGCATTTCATGTAAATGTAATGATTAATCTTTTAAGACAGAGTTTCAATAGGATAAACATCTATGAGAGGCACATTGGAAGTCTTTGGTGGAACGGAGATAATCAACAAAACTTAAAGCTGTCCATATGCACTGAATCAGCAGATGTGTCCACCAGAGTGTCAGAAAAGGCCCGGAGGACCACAGCACCCCTCAGCTCACCGATCTTTTTCTATCATTTTCACCCCACCTCCCAGGCCCTGGTCATTTCCTTTCCCAGACTGCTCCAATTCTTACCCTGGCTCCAGAGCCCCGATCTTCCCACAGTGGGGACTGGAGCCAGAGACTGGCTGCTGCTCGCTGCTCCGACAGCGAGAGTAAAATACCCGTCCAAACAGGTGTGAGCGACGAGCGACGTCACGCGGCTTTGTGCCTTCAGCGCAGTCGTCAGCTTACTGAATTCTCACGACTGCCCCGACTCCCTGTGACGCTGCGCTGAGAAAATCCTACACAGCTTCCCTTGAGGAAAGGAAATGTCTGCTCGCCCACTTGAACAGGAGGAAGATGGAGATAACACTAGGATTCGGAATGCACAGGGGGTGGTTGAAAAAGGCGGCGTTCTTGTAGAGATAAGAATTCCTGAATTAACACAGGTCAGAATTTAAAGAGCATATTGGTAAAAATCCACAGATAATTAAGTTTGCAATACAGTACTAGTGTAGTCCCCAAAGTGCATTCAGGGTTACATAAAGTTGGCATTTGTAGATTTGCTTATAAACACCTACTGTTCTTGATGCCTCTCTTCCCTTCCAAAACAGTTTTGTGGTTAAGAAATTCAATTAAGGGGAGCCTGAGTGGCGCAGTGGGTTAAAGCCTCTGCCTTCGGCTGGGGTTGTGATCTCAGGGTCCTGGGATCGAGCCCCGCATCGGGCTTTCTGCTCAGCGGGGAGCCTGCTTCCTCCCTCCTCTCTCTGCCTGCCTCTCTGCCTACTTGTGATATGTCTGTCAAATAAATAAATAAAATCTTAAAAAAAAAAAGAAAGAAAGAAAGAAAGAAATTCAATTAAGAGTAACAAGAACAAGTCTTAGGAAAATGCCCAGAATTCCTGATCCAAGGCTGGTGTCTTCAAGTTCAGCAGGTGTATGTGGCACTGGTTGAAGATGTATTGCCTGTCTTCACAGAGGGCAGATGAGTAATGGATGCATTTCCTCCTATGCTTAGTTGTTTTCAAGATTTAAAGGAATGAATTAACTCATCACATAGAAGATAGGTTTGGTCAAAGATGACAAACCGAGGATCAGCACCCATCACATATTAACTGACTCTACTCCTACAAAGAGGCTTGAACTTTTCATTCCCACCTTTGAGACTCATCTATGCACAATTGTTAACAATAACACTGTCTCCTAGTACTGAGTGTCATTTTCCCCTGGCAATGTTAAAATTCCAAGAGACCAATGCACAAACATTATTTTAGTTCTCTTTTACTGCTATTTCATTTCAAATACCATTAACTAAAAAAAAAATAAAATAAAAAATAAAAAAAAATTGGAATTTAGAGGTCATCGTAACCTGCTTTAATCTTATGGTTCCTTTCAATCAAAGTTAACTTCTGACAGTTTTCTTTTCTGAATGTTTACAAAATCCATCCCCGGATCTTTCTCACTGCTATATTCATGTTTTCACTGTATCTTGCTTAGACTATTAATTTAACAGTTCAAATTCTTATATCTACAAAGTTGCTACTCACTTATTTATAAATAGAATTGCTTAGTACATTTTTTTTTAAATTAGTGCAACACAATCAATTGTCATCCTGTAACAGTCTATAAATTACCATGAATATCTTATTTTTCATTCTGGGAGCCACCATACCTATAATTATTACTTGTTTCCATAGATGATGTCAGAATGAGAGCAACTTGAGTGTTGTAGTGATAGATATTGTGAGTAAATATATATTTGAGAAATGGATTATATCTCTTTTGATTATTGCTATATGTCAAAAGCCTAGCATGATCCAAATTACCTAGGTAATAATTTATAAATATTTGTTGAGAGAATAAATATTGACTTGGCCTAGATTCTTAGGGAATGCAGAGAAAAACACGCATCATCTCTTTCCTCTAAGACTTATAGTAACGTAGGAAAAATGCATACATACGAACACTCTCAGGTAGTGTAGTTTAGTGCTAAGTAGTTGGAACAGGGAATATCTACAACAATTGGGAATTCTGGGTTAATAATATCTGGATAAAAATTATCTGAGTTAATATTAACTGGGTAAAAATTCCGATTTAGTTAATATTATCTTGGTAAAAATCTGGGTAAAAATATTACCTGGATAAAAAATTTCCTTTGAAAAATGCATATGACTTTATCAGAAAAAAAGTTTTAACACTTGTTTGGAAGGGCAAAACAGACAAATCAATGTATCACAAGGTGTATATAAGTCAGAATGATAGGCTATTTAAAATGTTGGGATAATTTTGCATAGAAATCTGAGGAGATTTGCTTCTTTGTATAACATGGGGAAGTAAATTCACTGATGTTTAGATAACTGGGAAAATTTATGATCAAATATTATTTTATCAAAACTACCAAATGGAATATTACTTAGCTGTACTAAGAAGTGCAAAAGGAAAAAAAAAAAAAGAGGGAGGCAAACCAAGAAGAAGACCCTTAACTACAGAGAACAAACTGATGGTTATCGGAGGGTGAGTTGGGGGAAGTATGAAACAGGAGCCATGAATGAAGGATTTCACTTGTGATGAGCACTGGGTATTGTATGGAAGTGCTGAATAACTATATTGTATACCTGAAGCTAATATTAAACTGTATGTTAACTAACTGGAACTTAAATAAAAATTTAAAGAAAATTCTACCCAAAAACTCTATGTAGGGTGATTTGCAGAGTAGAGAAATTGGTGACAGAAAAAATAAGAACGTGGTGGCAATTTCCCATATTAATTTTAGAACAGCAGAAATAGAACAAAAGTTGGGATGTGAAGAGATTAAAAAAACAGTGTTGATGATGAAGTTGGTATGGAGGGCAAATCTGGAACAGAAGACAGCTTGTAGGTTTTGAGTCAATTGAAAGCATATCTCCATCTATTGAAAGGAACAGTGTGGGTACTTCTAAATATTCATGTAAAACCAAAGGTTAGCAATGTGCTGAGCTGAGAGGCACAGTATTGAAAATGCCTGAGAGCTAAGGGCTAGGGTCTTGCATGATTCTGCAGAGAAATCCACTCTAATTCTTACCTTGTTCCTTTATATGTAAGATGATCCCCTCCCCCTCCACCCATAAAGTGACCTTACTAAACTTGCTTATTAGTTCTTGTAGCTTTTTTAGTAGATTCCTTTGGATTTTCTACAAAAATCATTTTAGAATTGTGAAGACAGTTTCTTCGTTTCTTTTCTCTTCTTTTTTTAAAAAAATCACTTTATTTTTTCCATCTTGGTCAGTGCACTCTTTAATCCCCATCATCTATTTCACCCATTCTCTCCACCCACCTTTCCCTAGGTACCCATTAGTTTGTTCTCTACATTTAAGAATGTGTTTCTTGGTTTGTCTCTCTCTTTTTCCCCTTGCTCATTTGTTTTATTTCTTAAATTCCAAATATGAGTGAAATCATGTGTTATTTGTTTTTCACTTATTTCTCCAAGCCTTATACTCTCTAGCTCCATCCATGTTGTTGTAAATGGCAAGATTTCATTCTTGTTATAGCTGAATGATATTTCATTGTATATATATGGCACATCTTTTATATCCAATCATCTTCCAGTGGATGCTTGGGCTGCTTCCATAGTTTGGCTATAAATAGTTTGGCTAATTTTGCTATAAGCGTAAGGTTGTGTGCATCCCTTTGAATTAGTGTTTTTGGGTAAATACTGAATAGTGCAATTACTGAATCCTAGGATAGCTCCACTTTTAACTTTTTGAGGAACCTCTGCACTGTTTTCCATAGTGCTGTACCATTTGCATTTCCACCAACAGTGCAAGAGGGTCCTTTTCTGCCCCATTCTTGCCAACAAGTTGTTGTGTCTTGTGTTTTAAAACCATTCTGACAGGATATGATATTGCATTTGACTTGCATTTGCCTGATTATGAGTGCCAGTGAGCATCCTTTCTGTATCCCTTGGCCATCCTTGTCCTCTTTGGAGAAATGTTTGTTCATGTCTTCTGTTCATTTTTTTTTTAATTTAAATTTTATTATTATTTTTTAAACATATATTTTTATCCCCAGGGGTACAGGTCTGTGAATCGCCAGGTTTACACATTTCACAGCATTCACCATAGCACATACTCTCCCCAATATCCATAACCCCACCCCCCCTCTCCCAACCGCCTTACCCCCATCAACCCTCAGTTTGTTTTGTGAGATTAAGAGTCACTTATGGTTTGTCTCCCTCCCAATCCCATCTTGTTTCATTTACTCTTCTCCTACCCCCTTAACCCCCCATGTTGCATCTTCTCTCCCTCATATCAGGGAGATCATATGATAGTTGTCTTTCTCCGATTGACTTATTTCGCTAAGCATGATACCCTCTAGTTCCATCCACGTCGTCGCAAATGGCAAGATTTCATTTCTTTTGATGGCTGCACAGTATTCCATTGTGTATATATACCACATCTTCTTTATCCATTTGTCTGTTGATGGACATCTAGGTTCTTTCCATAGTTTGGCTATTGTAGACATTGCTGCTATAAACATTCGGGTGCACGTGCCCCTTCGGAACACTACGTTTGTATCTTTAGGGTAAATACCCAGCAGTGCAATTGCTGGGTCATAGGGTAGTTCTATTTTCAACATTTTGAGGAACCTCCATGCTGTTTTCCAGAGTGGTTGCACCAGCTTGCATTCCCACCAACAGTATAGGAGGGTTCCCCTTTCTCCACATCCTCGCCAGCATCTGTCATTTCCTGACTTGTTAATTTTAGCCATTCTGACTGGTGTGAGGTGATATCTCATTGTGGTTTTGATTTGTATTTCCCTGATGCCGAGTGATGTGGAGCACTTTTTCATGTGTCTGTTGGCCATCTGGATATCTTCTTTGCAGAAATGTCTGTTCATGTCCTCTGCCCATTTCTTGATTGGATTATTTATTCTTTGGGTGTTGAGTTTGCTAAGTTCTTTATAGATTTTGGACACTAGCCCTTTATCTGATATGTCATTTGCAAATATCTTCTCCCATTCTGTCAGTTGTCTTTTGGTTTTGTTAACTGTTTCCTTTGCTGTGCAAAAGCTTTTGATCTTGATGAAATCCCAATAGTTCATTTTTGCCCTTGCTTCCCTTGCCTTTGGCGATGTTCCTAGGAAGATGTTTCTGCGGCTGAGGTCGAAGAGGTTGCTGCCTGTGTTCTCCTCAAGGATTTTGATGGATTCCTTTCTCACATTGAGGTCCTTCATCCATTTTGAGTCTATTTTCGTGTGTGGTGTAAGGAAATGATCCAATTTCATTTTTCTGCATGTGGCTGTCCAATTTTCCCAACACCATTTATTGAAGAGGCTGTCTTTGTTCCATTGGACATTCTTTCCTGCTTTGTCAAAGATTAGTTGACCATAGGGTTGAGGGTCTATTTCTGAGCTATCTATTCTGTTCCATTGATCTATGTGTCTGTTTTTGTGCCAGTACCATGCTGTCTTGATGATGACAGCTTTGTAACAGAGCTTGAAGTCCGGAATTGTGATGCCACCAACTTTGGCTTTCTTTTTCAATATTCCTTTGGCTATTCGAGGTCTTTTCTGGTTCCATATAAATTTTAGGATTATTTGTTCCATTTCTTTGAAAAAAATGGGTGGTACTTTGATAGGAATTGCATTAAATGTGTAGATTGCTTTAGGTAGCATAGACATTTTCACAATATTTATTCTTCCAATCCAGGAGCATGGAACATTTTTCCATTTCTTTGTGTCTTCCTCAATTTCTTTCATGAGTACTTTATAGTTTTCTGTGTATAGATTCTTAGTCTCTTTGGTTAGATTTATTCCTAGGTATCTTATAGTTTTGGGTGCAATTGTAAATGGGATGGACTCCTTAATTTCTCTTTCTTCTGTCTTGTTGTTGGTGTAGAGAAATGCAACTGATTTCTGTGCATTGATTTTATATCCTGACACTTTACTGAATTCCTGTACAAGTTCTAGCAGTTTTGGAGTGGAGTCTTTTGGGTTTTCCACATATAGTATCATATCATCTGCGAAGAGTGATAGTTTGACTTCTTCTTTGCCGATTTGGATGCCTTTAATTTCCTTTTGTTGTCTGATTGCTGAGGCTAGGACTTCTAGTACTATGTTGAATAGCAGTGGTGATAATGGACATCCCTGCCGTGTTCCTGACCTTAGTGGAAAAGCTTTCAGTTTTTCTCCATTGAGAATGATATTTGCGGTGGGTTTTTCATAGATGGCTTTGATAATATTGAGGTATGTGCCCTCTATCCCTACACTTTGAAGAGTTTTGATCAGGAAGGGATGCTGTACTTTGTCAAATGCTTTTTCAGCATCTATGGAGACTATCATATGGTTCTTGTTCTTTCTTTTATTAATGTGTTGTATCACATTGATTGATTTGCGGATGTTGAACCAACCTTGGAGCCCTGGAATAAATCGCACTTGGTCGTGGTGAATAATGCTTTTAATGTACTGTTGAATCCTATTGGCTAGTATTTTGGTGAGAATTTTTGCATCTGTGTTCATCAAGGATATTGGTCTGTAGTTCTCTTTTTTGATGGGGTCCTTGTCTGGTTTTGGGATCAAGGTGATGATGGCCTCATAAAATGAGTTTGGAAGTTTTCCTTCCATTTCTATTTTTTTGGAACAGTTTCAGGAGAATAGGAATTAGTTCTTCTTTAAATGTTTGGTAGAATTCCCCTGGGAAGCCATCTGGCCCTGGGCTTTTGTTTGTTTAGAGATTTTTGATGACTGTTTCAATCTCCTTACTGCTTATGGGTCTGTTCAGGCTTTCTATTTCTTCCTGGTTCAGTTGTGGTAGTTTATATGTCTCTAGGAATGCATCCATTTCTTCCAGATTGTCAAATTTGTTGGCGTAGAGTTGCTCATAGTATGTTCTTATAATTGTCTGTATTTCTTTGGTGTTCGTTGTGATCTCTACTCTTTGATTCATTATTTTATTTATTTGGGTCCTTTCTCTTTTCTTTTTGATAAGTCTGGCCAGGGGTTTATCAATCTTATTAATTCTTTCAAAGAACCAGCTCCTAGTTTCATTGATTTGTTCTATTGTTTTTTTGGTTTCTATTTCATTGATTTCTGCTCTGATCTTTATGATTTCTCTTCTCCTGCTGGGTTTAGGGTTTCTTTCTTGTTCTTTCTCCAGCTCCTTTAGGTATAGGGTTAGGTTGTGTACCTGAGACCTTTCTTGTTTCTTGAGAAAGGCTTGTACTGCTATATATTTTTCTCTCAGGACTGCCTTTGTTGTGTCCCACAGATTTTGAACCATTGTGTTTTCATTATCATTTGTTTCCATGAATTTTTTCAATTCTTCTTTAATTTCCTGGTTGACCCATTCATTCTTTAGAAGGATGCTGTTTAGTCTCCATGTATTTAGGTTCTTTCCAAATTTCCTCTTGTGATTGAGTTCTAGCTTCAGAGCATTGTGGTCTGAAAATATGCAGGGAATGATCCCAATCTTTTGATACCGGTTGAGACCTGATTTAGGACCGAGGATGTGATCTATTCTGGAGAATGTTCCATGTGCACTAGAGAAGAATGTGTATTCTGTTGCTTTGGGATGAAATGTTCTGAATATATCTGTGATGTCCATCTGGTCCAGTGTGTCATTTAAGGCCTTGATTTCCTTGTTGATCTTTTGCTTGGATGATCTGTCCATTTCAGTGAGGGGAGTGTTAAAGTCCCCTACTATTATTGTATTATTGTTGATGTGTTTCTTTGATTTTATTATTAATTGGTTTATATAGTTGGCTGCTCCCATGTTAGGGGCATAGATATTTAAAATTGTTAGATCTTCTTGTTGGACAGATCCTTTGAGTTTGATATAGTGTCCTTCCTCATCTCTTGTTATAGTCTTTGGCTTAAAATCTAATTGATCTGATATAAGGATTGCCACTCCTGCTTTCTTCTGATGTCCATTAGCATGGTAAATTCTTTTCCACCCCCTCACTTTAAATCTGGAGGTGTCTTTGGGTTTAAGATGAGTTTCTTGTAGGCAACATATATACATGGGTTTTGTTTTTTTATCCATTCTGATACCCTGTGTCTTTTGATTGGGGCATTTAGCCTATTAACATTCAGGGTAACTATTGAGAGATATGAATTTGGTGCCATTGTATTGCCTTTAAGGTGACTGTTCTTGTATATTGTCTCTGTTTCTTTCTGATCTACTACTTTTAGGGTCTCACTTTGCTTAGAGGACCCCTTTCAATATTTCCTGTAGAGCTGGTTTGGTGTTTGCAAATTCTTTCAGTTTTTGTTTGTCCTGGAAGCTTTTAATCTCTTCTCCTATTTTCAATGATAGCCTAGCTGGATATAGTATTCTTGGCTGCATGTTTTTCTCGTTTACTACTCTGAATATATCATGCCAGCTCTTTCTGGCCTGCCAGGTCTCTGTGGATAAGTCTGCTGCCAATCTAATATTTTTACCATTGTATGTTACAGACTTCTTTTCCCGGGCTGCTTTCAGGATTTTCTCTTTGTTACTAAGACTTGTAAACTTGACTATTAGGTGACGGGGTGTGGACCTATTCTTATTGATTTTGAGGGGGGTTCTCTGAACCTCCTGGATTTTGATGCTTGTTCCCTTTGCCATATTGGGGAAAGTCTCTCCAATAATTCTCTCCAATATACCTTCTGCTCCCCTCTCTGTTTCCTCTTCTTCTGGAATCCCAATTATTTTAATGTTGTTTCATCTTATGGTGTCACTTATCTCTCGAATTCTCCCCTCGTGGTCCAGTAGTTGTTTGTCCCTCTTTTGCTCAGCTTCTTTATTCTCTGTCATTTGGTCTTCTATATCGCTAATTCTTTCTTCTACCTCATTTTTCCTAGCAGTGAGAGCCTCCATTTTTGATTGCACCTCATTAATAGCTTTTTTGATTTCAACTTGGTTAGATTTTAGTTCTTTTATTTCTCCAGAAAGGGATTTTATATCTCCCAAGAGGGTTTCTCTAATATCTTCCATGCCTTTTTCGAGCCCGGCTAGAACCTTGAGAATCGTCATTCTGAACTCTAGATCTGACATATTACCAATGTCTGTATTGATTAGATCCCTAGCCTTTGGTACTGCCTCTTGTTCTTTTTTTTGTGGTGAATTTTTCCGCCTTGTCATTTTGTCCAGATAAGAGTATATGAAGGAGCGAGTAAAATACTAGAAGGATGGCAACAACCCCAGGAAAATATGCTTTAACCAAATCCAAAGGGATCCCAAATTGTGAGGGGGGAGAAAGGGGATAAAAAGAGGTTCAGAAAGAAAAAAAAAAAAAGAAAAAATTAAAAGAAGAAAATGAATAAAGAAAAAATATAAAAAGGAAAAAATATATTGGATAAACTAGTTAAAAAACGTTAAAAAAGAAAAGGGTAAAAGTTTAAAAAATTTAGCAGAAGAAGAGGAAAAAAATTGAAAAAGGAAAAAAATAATTAACTGCAAGGCTAAAGAATCATGGGGAGAAAGCCATGATCTCCGGCTTTGCTTTCTCCTCCTCTGGAATTCCGCTGCTCTCCTGGTATTGAAACTGCACTCCTTTGTAGGTGAACTTGGCCCTAGCTGGGTTTCTTGTTGCTCTTCTGGGGGAGGGGCCTGTTGTAGCGATTCTCAAGTGTCTTTGCCCCAGGTGGAGTTGCACTGCCCTTACCAGGGGCCAGGCTGAGTAATCCATTCAGGTTTGCTTTCGGGAGCTTTTGTTCCCTGAGCGCTTCTGTAGAGTTCCGGAGGGTGGGAATGAAGATGGCGGCCTCCCAGTCTCCGGCCCGGAGGAGCCGAGAGCCCGGGGCCCCACTCCTCAGTGCGCCCTCAGAGAACAGCGCCCAATTACTCCCGTCACCCTGGCCTCTGGCCGCGCTCCGAGCTGACCGAGCCTGCGACCGGTTCAAGGTAACCCCGAGTTTCGAGCTCACTCCTAGGCTCTGTCTCTGTAGCCAGCTTCCCCGTTCTAATACCTGTAAGCTCTGCGACACTCAGACACCCCCGATCCTTCTGTGACCCTGCGGGACCTGAGGCCACGCTGACCCTGTGCGGGCTTCACCCCGTTTAAGCTTCTGGAGCCATGTCCCTCAGCGGAACAGACTTTTAAAAGTCCCGATTTTGTGCTCCATTGCTCCGCCGCTTGCCGGGAGCCAGCCCCTCCCCCCACGGTCTATCTTCCCGTCGCTTTGGATTCAGTTCTCTGCCAGTCCTACCTTGCAGAAAGTGGTTGATTTTCTGTTTCTAGAATTGCTGTTCTTCTTCTCTTCGATCTCCAGTTGGATTTGTAGGTGTTTGCAATCTTTAGATCAGCTATCTAGCTGATCTCCCGCTACCTGAAGTAGTCTCAGCCTGCTACTTCTCCGCCATCTTGACCGGTTATCTCTTCTGTTCATTTTTAATTGGATTATTTGTTTTTGGGTGTTGAGTTGTACCAGTTCTTTAAATATTTTGACTAACTCTTTATCAGATATGTCATTTGCAAATATCTTTGCTCATCCAGGAGCCTGCCTTTTACTGTTATTGATTGTTTCCTTTGTTGTACAGAAGGTTTTTATTCTGTTGTAGTCCAAATAGTTTATTTTTGCTTTTATTTCCCTTACCTTGAGACAGATCTAGAAAAATGTTCCTACAGCCAATGTCAGAGACATTACCTCCTGTGCTCTCTCCTAGGGTTTTTATGGTTTCAGGTCTCACATTTAGGTCTTTAACCCTTTTGAAGTCTACTTTTGCATATGGTACAAGTGGTCCAGTTTCATTCTCTTGCATGTGTCTGCAATGGATTTTCCTAATAAATTTGCTGAAGAGACTGCCTTTTTCCCATTGTATATTCATTCCTCCTTTGTTGAGGATTAATTGACCATATAATTGTGGATTTATTTCTGGATTTTCTGTTCAGTTCTACTGATCTGTGTGTCTGTTTTTCTGCCAGTACCATACTGCTTCCATTACTATAATTTTGTAATATAACTTGTAATGAATTGTGATACCTCCAGCTTTGCCTTTTTTTCCCCCTTTGTTTTCAAGACTGCTTTGTGTATTTGAGGTCTTTCGTGGTTGCATACAAATTTTAGGATTCTTTGCTCTAGTTCTGTGAAAAACGCTATTGGTATTTTGATAGGGATTGCATGCAATCTGTAGATTGCTTTGGGTAGTATAGACCTTTGGTTCTTCCAACCCATGAGCATGGAATGTCTTTCCATTTCTTGGCATCATCATAAATTTCTTTCACCAGTGTTTTATGGTTTTCAGAGTACTGGTCTTTCACCTCTCTGGTTAAGTTTATTCTTAGATATTCCTGTTTTGGGTGCAATTATAAATGGAATTATGTTTTTTTTTATTTTGACTTTCTGCTGCTTTATTATTAGCATATAAGTATGCAACAGGTTTCTGTGACTTTACTGAGTTCATGTGTCAGTTCTAGTAGTTCTTTGGTGGAGTCTTTAGGGTTTTCTATATAGAGTATTATCAGAGTTTTACTTCTTCCTTACCAATTTGGCTTTTATTTCTTTATGTTTTCTAACCACTGTGGCTAGCACTTCTAGGTCTCTGTTGAGTAAATGTGGTGGAAGTGGACATACTTGTCTTATTCCTGAGTTAAGGAGGAAAGCTCTCACCATTTTCACCAAAGCTTATACCATATTCAATTTCACCATTGAATATGATATTGGCTGTGAGTTTTTCCACATAAGGCTTTTATTATGTTAAGGTATATTCCCTCTAGACCTACTTTGCAGAGGCTTTTTAGGATGAATGGGTGTTCTTTGTCAATTTTTTTTCCTGTATCTATTGAAATGATTGTATGTTTCTTATCCTTTCTCTTATTCATGTGATGATTCATGTTGATGATTTTGTCAATATTGAACCACCCTTGTATCTTGAGTTTAAATCCTACTTTATCATGGTGTATGTTTTTTTTTAAATGGATTTTTTAAAAAAGAGACCACTTTTTGGCAAGTTAGGAGGTGTGGAGAAGTGAATCTGAGGGGATATATCACAAGAAAAGCTGTGGAAGAAGGGAGCCTCCATAAGGTGGCACTGGAAAGTCATATAGCCACAGAGTCCAAAATCTGAACCCTCAGAAATCTGCCCAGTGAGAGAGACATTCTTGCCTAAAAGGTGTTCAGGTGGTCAAATGGGGGAGATTTCTAGGTGGGACAGTATTGTCTCAGGATCCCTGGCATCATGGAAAGAACGTGGGTATCTAGGCTGGTGGAGTTCCCAAACACTGAAGCAGGGAAACTGGTTATGGTTAGTGAAACTGGGGAGAGGAGATCTCAGCTCAGTTCGCCATAAACTGTGAGCTGGGGCAAAGGTGACCAGTCTCTGTGTGGGGACCCTGTAGAGGACAGGAATGTGGGGACCCTCCACCTTCCGCTAGGAGACATGGGGCAGTTGCATACACCACTGGGAGAAAGCTCTCAGTGTGGGAGTCCTGCAAAAATACAAGAATGTGGTGACCCTCTACCTTCCCCCAGGGAGGGGTGGAGTGGTTGTGCACCACAGGAGCCTGCAGAGTTTGGCACTCGTGAAAGGGAAGACTGCTTATCCCTGAGGGTTTGTTGAAGAGAAGGGACTGCAATCTTTTAGCTCTGGGACTGGAGATTGGGAGCATGGAAGTTTTAATTCTGATCCTCTAAAGAGGTGCTGCACAAAGCCTTCAGGGAATAAAATCCACACAGAACAACCAGAAAGAGTTTACACAGAGCCTGGCTGCCTAACAAGGGTGACACACTCTGCCCCAGGCAAAGACACCTAAGAATCAGCACAGCAGGCCCCACTCCTAGAAAAGCAACTGGAAGAAGAGGTGAACAGCAAGTTTACGGGCCTCACAGGACTGCAAAACTCCAGTACTATGGAAAAATAGTATATATAGTTCGAGGCTTTTTTTCTAATGGTTCATTTATCTTTCAATTTGAAATTTTCCATTTTTTTTTTCCTTTTCAACTAGTTTCTTTATCAACTCTTGGTTTTGAAGTCTTTTTTTTTTAACTTTCATTTTTTACATTTACCTTCTGTAGATATAGTTTTCATTTGTGGCTTGCTTGCACTCTATTCAATCATATATATATATGTATGTATATATACATACATATATATATATGATTATACACATACATATATATAGTTTTGCTTTCTTTACAACTTTGGGATTTAGTGTCTTCTAACACAGAGACCAAAATACACCCAGGACCAAGCAGATCACCCTATTTTGTCCACCCCGTGAGATTATATTCTCTCTCCATCCCCCCTTTTTATTTTTTTTCTTTCTTTGTTTTTTTCTTTTTATTTTCTTTTTTCTTTCCAGTTTTCTTTTCTTTTCCTTTCTTTTCTTTTCTTTTCTTTTCTTCTTTCTTTCTTTTCTTTGTTTGTTTGTTTTTGTTTGTTTGTTTCTAACCTCTTTGGCTTGTCTACTGTGTATATCTTTGGGTCATGGTTGATATTATTTGATTCTGTTCACTCATTCCATTCTTCTCTGGGAAAAATGACTAGAAGGAGGAATTAAGAACAACAACAATGACAACAACAACAAAAACAGAGGTAATACTGTCTGCCACAGATCTACTCAATATAGATATAAGTAAAATGTCAGAGCTGGAATTCAGGATAACAATTATAAAGTTAGTAGCTGGGCTTGAAAAAAGCATAAAAGACACTAAAGAATCTCCTAGCGCAGAAATGAGATCTAATCAGGTCAAAATTAAAAATGCTTCCCCATTATGAACTGTTTTTTGCCTTTCTTCATGTCATGGCTCCCTCTCCACTGTGGCTAGCCATGGCCCATTTCATTCACAAACCATGTCTTCACAAGTTTTACCTTCTTTGATGTGGCCTCATCTTTAGTTGTGGAGTTTGTTCTGCCCATCTTTGGAACATTTCCTGGGTTATTTACACTAGTGGGAATGTTATGTAGTTGTATCTGTGTTATATCTAAGCCAAACTTATGCTCCTCCTACCCTGCCTTCTTACCCCAAGGTTAGAGGCAAGCAGTCCATTGGGGAGCAAGACTGGAAGCTAGTTCTCTGAATACCTACCCAGTGCCCTTTTCCACACTAAATGTTTTTATATTCTTCTCCTTCCCACCTCCCCACCCCACGCATTGGCAGTATACTTAAAATGTGAACAAAGTGGTGCAAAATGAGAGTTTTGCTTTATTTCTGAGAGGAGATTCCAGATTGGAAAAATACTATAATACTGTTTTTCCCTGTAACATAAAGAGAACGCATTCAGTCATTCATTACTAAGAAAATGGTTAGCTAGAGAATTTTGTAAAATATTTCCCATTAAGATGAAAAAGTTACCTTCTATTCCTAGTTTTTTGAAAATTATTTTAACTAAAGGTGTTGGTTTTTATCAAGTGCATTTTTTGTATCTTTTTTGACAACCACATGATATCTTTATTTTGATATGGTATATACATTAATTGATTTTTGAATATTGAAACATTTCATTCCTGCAATAACCTCACTTTGTCATGGTGTATAATCTTTTTTATATGTTGGATCTATGTTCATGAGAAATAGTAGTCTGTAGTTTCCTTTTCTTGTGTTATCTTTGGCTATGGCATAAGTTAATGCTACCTTGAGTAGGGAAATAGTTCTCCTGTTTTCTGTCATGATATAAAGAAATATTATCCTGAGATTGCACAATCTATATTTTATATTTAAGGTACATCCATAATCTAGTGAAATTTAAATCAACCTCTCTTCTTCTCAATAGTCTCTTAACTGGTTGCTAGCTTGCACTCTTGTTCTTTTACAATTTATACCTCATCATATCACTATCTTCTGTAATATATTCTCCTGGCTTGTTATCCTACTTATAACAATATCCCAATTCTTTATGTACCCTAGAGCACAGCATGTGACTAAGTTTCTGCTGAACTCTCTGGCCTGCTTTCAAAATGATCTTTACCTTACTCATTCTCCTCCAGTCATTCTATGGTTCTTGCCTTTCCTCAAATATGCCAACTTTATTCCTACCTCAATAACTTCGTATTCACTATTCTCTGTTTTCTCCTTTAAATCATCTTATCCATTGTTCCCTTAACTTCTACTGTGATTCTAACCCATACTTAGAGAGGATGTACCTGACATTCTTATTAACATTTCCCCAGTCTATCCTCACTATTCTCTGTTCTGTTGCCCATTTTAGTTCATAGCACTTACTGCTTCCACTATTATCTTAAATATTTATTTGCAAAATAACTTCCTTCCTATTTCCCTTATGAAAGTGTGAACTCCATGGAGTTCAGAACTTGTCTTTTGTTAATCACCCTATTTCAAGGTCCCTAATTAAACACCTGAGACATTTTTCAATAAATATTTATTGAATGCAGGAATGAAATGCATTACATTGTAAAGAGTATTATAAAAGAAAATACAAGGAGCTATGAGAGAGAATGGGGCGAATTCTTCAGATTAAATGCACAGAGGAATCTCTTGGATAAAATGGCATTAAATGTGAAGAATTTATTCTAGCAAATAATAAAAGGATGACTCGTCCAGACAGAGCTAATAGCAAACACAAATGCCCATAGGTAAGGAAAACCTTAAGGAACTTGAGAGAATTAAATAAGGTTGTTGGTCATTATTGGAGCATAAGAACTAAAAGAGAGTGGAATGGAGTGGGATTAGAAAGGAGCATATAAAAATATCATTCAACTTCTTGCAGATTGGTGTAAAAGTATGAATATTATCTAAATACTTAAGAAATTGACAGAAAGGTTTTGAAAGTAGACTAATTAAGAAGCATTTCTCTTTAGAGGATGGGAAATGTGCTCCAAAAATAACATCCAGGAGCTACATTGGTGGTCTTGAACCTCTCCTTGCTTTCCCTTTACCCCATGACTTTACCTGTCCTTGAAATAATTTGTGAATCCTAACACTGGATAAGGATGTGAATCTAATATGACAATCCAATTATTGGTATATCTGAAAGGTCTATGAAAAAGATAAAATCAAATATTTAGCAATGGAATAAAGGAATTGACACTGGGTAGAGGAGTGGCTGAGAAAGAATAACCAGATAATCAGGAGAAAAATTTTCCAAGCATTATAGAGCCAAGAAAAAAAAAAAAGTGATGTTGTTGTTGTTTTAAATGCATTTTTTATTTTGGAGTACTTTTAGATTTACAGAAACTTTGCTAAGATAGTACAGAGAATTCCCCATATACCCTTCATCCAGCTTTAGTTTCCCCTAATAATCATCATCTTGCATTACTCTGGTACATTTGTCAAGGCTAAGTAATGGGTGTTACTATCAAAACCAATTCAGACTCTATTCAGATCTCACCATTTTTTCCACTAATGACATTTTTGTGTTCAAGGATCTGATCCAGGAGACCACACTCCATTTAGTTCTCAGGTTTTCTTAGTCTCTTCTGGCCTGTAATGCTTTCTCAGAATTTCCTTATTGCTCATGATTTTTACATGAGCAACAGATAATCATGGATTATGTTATTTTTTAATCCTTGTATGAAAGAGATTTCTGTAAAATAAAAAGCAGATCCAAGAGAAAAAGACTTATTATTTGGAATAAAATTTGTAGCTAACATGCTTACATCTGTGCTAATGTCAAATCTGAGTAGATGATGCGGTTCTCCTTCTCTTAGCCCTGCTCAGTCTGTATTGGCATTTAGTAAATTTTGTCTTCACATTCACAGGAGGCCTTGCAATGTTTCTTGACAAAATAATGGCCACAGCTATAGTTTTCCTTCAAAACATTACAGTTAGAAAATTCATCTTCATGTTCACAACTGTTGGCTGGAATAAAAATAAAGAAATTAGTCATTTCATTACTGTTTTCCTCCATAGCAGCAATGTGAATGATAAATTCAATGTAAATAAGGAGAAGACAATTGAGCAAACAAGTTGGTATAACACTACGATGAAAAGGGACGCATTAATCCATCACTTCTTTTAAAATTTGAGCTTTCTGGAATGTTTTTAAAATGAATTGACATATTTTCTTTTCTCAGAAAATAAAGTAAAATAAACTTAAATGAGTTTCTCTACAATTACACTGTCCAAAATTATAGCCTCTAGCCATGTGGTTGTTTAAACTTAAACTTAAATTAATTAAAATTACATAACATTAAAAAATAAATTTTCAGGCTGCTGGTGATACTTGTTACACATCAAGCACTCAATAATCAATTTTTCTAGAGGTTACTTGCACAGGATAGTGCAAATATTGAATATTTCCATTATTGCAAAAGATTTTACTAGACACTGTTGCTCTATCCAGACTCTAGTGACAATATTCTTTCTTTCAAGAGTAAGAAATCATTATGAGAAAATGTAAATGTAAAAACAAGAAGGAATTTCACTATGATTATCAGACATTTCTACTTCGAAGTTCCTCATTGACCACAAATTCAATAGCTCTCAAACTAAATTCATCATTCTACTCCCAAGTGTGGCATTTCTTTGGAGTCACTCCCCAACTCCCAACTCAATTTCCCCTATATCAGAGAAATGAAATTCCTAGTTACTAAATAATTCAAACCAGGAACTGGGAATCAACATGAACTCACTGCTTTTTACTTTTTATCAGCATTTGCCAAGTACAAGAAACAAACACTGGTTTTGCTACTTCCTTCCTATTGCTCATTACTGTCCATTTCTCTTCATTACTTCTGTCCTAATGCAGTAAAAACATCCATTTGTTTTTTTTGAACGCCCATTTTCAACAGTCTCCAAGCTGGCTTCCATTCACTACTGCCAGATTTTCATAAAACACAATTCTGATCTCATTACTTTTCTGTTGAAAAATCTTTCAGTTGATTGCTTATTGCTAACAGGATAAATTCCAAACCCCTTAACAAATATTATTCAACAGAGGAGTAAATATTTTCTTCTTTAATGGATGTATAGCTTTGATATCATTCAATATTCTGAATTAGAGCTATACAATTCACTCAGAAAGAATGGTACAGATCAATCTAGTGAATGCATTTGAAAGGTAAAAATTTCAGTTAATGGGTTAGCTGCATTGTTCATGATAATTTTTTTTCAATTTAAATATACTTTATTGTGTTTGAGGTCAGCCTTAGCTTTATTTATATTATCATATTTAATTTTAATTATTTAACTCATTGAATTTTATACATATATGTATTTTAACATTATATTCACACTAGATTTATTCACTTTTGGTGGCTTGTGAGGTTTTTTTCTTTTTTAAATTTAATTTAATTTGGGGCGCCTGGGTGGCTCAGTCGTTAAGCTTCTGCCTTCAGCTCAGGTCGTGATCCCAGGGTCCTGGGATCGAGCCCCACATCAGGCTCTCTGCTCAGCGGGGAGCCTGCTTCCTCCTCTCTCTCTGCCTGCCTCTCTGCCTATTTGTGATCTCTGTCTGTCAAATAAATAAATAAAATCTTTAAAAAAATTTTTAATTTAATTTAATTTTTTTTCCAGTGTTCCAAAATTCATTGTTTATGCACCACACCCAGTATTCCATGCAATATGTGCCCTCCATAATACCCACCACCAGGTTTAATAATTTTGATAACATATCACAACTAAACAAAAATGCCAATTCTTTGTATTTAAATCCATAACACTAAACATGAAATATATGACACTAAATTTAATCTATTGCTATAATATTTTGAGGCTTCTGTGAGCTAATAATGCTATATGCAGATTTGATTGTCATTTTAAAAGTATGTAAAAATTACTAGCAAACACAAGTGTGAGTGCTTATTAAATTAAACTTGAAAAAAATTAAACTTGATTATTCTAAGCATACTGGGGGGAAATAAAGAATTTAGTATGATAAACTCATTCATTATATAAAGACTGGTGTCTGAACTGAACTGTGTCTTCTCACACTGTTACATCTTGTACATATTTTCTCTTTATAAAATCCCACTTTTGATGTAATTGCATTAACTTTGATAGAAAAAAATATTTAATTGCAATGAATTATTTCCACGGAAATATTTTTATATATGTCCATATATAACAAGTGCATATACATTGATGGTAGATGTTTCTTTAGGTTACACATGGTATCAGGAATTTCATTGCAAATAATACATAGATACTGTGTAAAATTTTTAATTAGACACATCTATTGCATACTGTTATTTTTGTCTTTTGCATGAAGACTTTGTTTAAGTTGGTTACAATCAGAAGCTTTCCTAATTCTTAAAAAAAATTAAAAAAGGAGTCTACGGCTTTTATGATATTGAGGTATGTTCCTTCTATCCCTATCCTGTAGAGAGTTTTTATCAAGAAACAACACGTATTTTGTCAAATGCTTTTTCTGCATCTACTGAGAGGATCATATGGTTTTTATCCTTTCTTTAATTAATGTGATGTATCACACTGATTGACGTGCAGATGTTGAACCCTTCTTGCAGCTAAGGAATAAATCTCACTTGGTCTGATGAATAATCTTTTTAATGTACTGTTGGATGCTATTAGCTATGGTCTTGGTGAGAATTTTTGTATCCACGTTCGTCAGATGATGCTCTATGTAGACAATCCAAAACACTCCACAAAAATTTGTTAGAACTGATACAGGAATTCAGCAAATTGGCAGGATATAAAATATTGATTTTGTTGATTTATTATTCCTATTTCTAAGCACTAAAAATGAGGCAGAAGAAAGAGAAATCAAGGAATTCATCCCATTCAACTGGACCAAAAAAACTTAAGATATTTCAGAATAAACCTAATCAAAAGGTAAAAGCTCTGTACTCTGAAAACTAGAGAACACTTATGAAAGAAATTGAGGAAGACACAAAGACATGGAAAAACATCCCATGGTCATGGACTGGAAGAACAAATATTGTTAAAATGTCTATGCCGCCCAGAGCAATCTACACATTCAATGTGATCCCTATGAAAATACTATCAACATTGTTCACAGAGCTGGAACAAATAATCCTAAAATTTGTATGAGACAGGGAAAGATCCAAATAGCCAAAAAAATGTTGAAAAAGAAAACCAAAGCTGATGGCCTCACGGTGCCAGACTTTAAGTCTTATTACAAAGCTGTTGTCATCAAGACAGTATGGTACTGGCACAAAAACAGACACATAGATCAATGGAACATAACAGAGACCTCAGAAATGGACCCTCAACTCTATGGTCAACTGATCTTTGACAAAGCAGGAAAGAATATCCAATAGAAAAAAAGACAGTCTCTTCAAAAAATGTTGTTGGGGAAACTGAACAACCACATGCAGAAGAATGAAACTGGACCACTTTCTAATACCATACACAAAAATAGACTCAAAAATGGATGAAAGAGGGGCTCCTGTGTGGCTCAGTGGGTTGAAGCCTCTGCCTTCAGCTCAGGTCATGCTCTCAGGGTCCTGGGATCGAGCCCCGCATCGGGCTCTCTGCTCAGCAGGGAGCCTGCTTCCTCCTCTCTCTCTGCCTGCCTCTCTGCCTACTTGTGATTTCTGTCTGTCAAATAAATAAATAAAATCTTTTAAAAAATGGATGAAAGACCTAAATTTGAGAAAGGAATTCATCAAAATTCTAGAGAAGAACATAGGCAACAACCTCTTCGACCTTGGCCATGGCAAGTTCCTGCTAAACACATCTCCAAAGCCAAAAGAAACAAAAGCAAAAATGAAGTATTGGGACTTCATCAAGATCAAAAGCTTTTGAACAACAAAGGAAACAGTCAGCAAAACTAAAAGACAACTGATGGAATGGGAGAAGATATTTGCACAATATATCTTATCAGATAAAGGGTTAGTATCAACATCTATAAAGAACTTATCAAATTCAACACCTCAAAACCAAAAACCCAGTCAAGAAAGGGCAGAACAAATGAACAGATAGTTACCCAAAGAATACATAGAAATGGCCAACAGACATATGAAAAAATGTTCCACATCACTTGGCATCAGGGAAATACGAATCAAAACTATAGTGAGATACCACCTCACACAGGTCAGAATGGCTAGAATGAACAAATCAGGAAACAGCTGATGTTGGCGGGAACTCTTTTTCACTGTTGATGTGAATGCAAACTCTGGAAGACAATATAGAGGTTCCTCAAAAATTAAAAATAGAGCTACCCAATGACCCAGAAATAGCACTACTAGGCATTTATCCAAAGTCTACAAACATAGCTATTCGATGGAGCACATGAACCACAATGTTCATAGTAGCAATATCCGCAAAAGCCAAACTATGGAAAGAGCCCAGAAGTCATTTGGTAGATGAACTGATAAAGAAGATGTGGCATATATATCTATATACATATATGTATATAGATATACATATTAGAATATAACCCAGCCATCAAAAAGAACAAAATCTTGCCATTTGCAACAACATGGTTGGAACTAGAGGGAATTATGCTAAGTAAGATAAGTCAATCAAAGAAAGACAGACACTATATGATTTCACTCATATGTGGAATTTAAGAAACAAAACAGATGAATGTAAGGGAAAAGAAGGAAAAATAAAATAAGTTGAAAACAGACAGGGAGGCAAACCATAAGAGATGCTAAACTCTAGAAAACAAACTGAAGGTTTCTGGAGGGGAGGTGGGTGAAAGGATGGGGTAACTAGATGATGGGCATTAAGGAGGGCACTTGGTGTAATGAGCACTGGTTACTATATGCAACTGATGAGTCACTAAATTCTACCCCTGAAGCAAATAATATAATGTTAATTAAACTGACTTTAAATAAATAATTAAAAAGATAAGAGGTACCCATAGAGAAAAAAAGAGTCAGGTTATTTTATTATATATATTAACAAACAAATGACATCAAACTTACTGCATAGTCCATTGACACAGTGATGAGGACAGCTGGCACAAGTTTTTCCTTTCAGGTAAGGGGTACGTATCTTGCTAATAAGATTACCACTGAAATTTGAAATACAAAATGTCAAACATTTTTCATTTTTCAGTTTAGTTTATACTTCCAAGGTAGCATCTATCATCATATATACCTGAATATTTGGTCAATGTTTTTCATCATATCAAAAAACTGGAAAACTAAAATTCTCAACATATACTCAGGTATCAGTGTTAAAGAAAATAACTTACACATTCACTCATGTCCTTGACCATAATTTCACAGCCTGAACAAATGAAATGGTATTAATAGGGTCCAAAATATTCAGAGTCCATTTTAACAAGACGTTCTTTCTTCCCCAAAAGATTTGGTCAGATTGCTAAATTAGTGAACCCCAAGGTGCTGGATAGTGATAAAACATATCCTTTAGAGAGACAGCACAACTTGGGAGCAAAAAGGTTGCAGTATGTAAATGCTTAAAGTTACATATAATTTTATATTAAAAATGATAATTTCTATAATATGAGTTAAGGAAGGCAAAGCCCCTGGGTAATTTTGCCTTCAAGATGGTGGTATTGAGGGGCGCCTGGGTGGCTCAGTGGATTAAGCCGCTGCCTTTGGCTCAGGTCATGATCTCAGGGTCCTGGGATTGAGTCCCGCATTGGGCTCTCTGCTCAGCAGAGAGCCTGCTTCCCTCTCTCTCTCTGCCTGCCTCTCTGTCTACTTGTGATCTCTGTCAAATAAATAAATAAATAATTTAAAAAAAAAAGATGGTGGTATTGAGGGCACCTGGATGGCTCATTGGGTTAAGCCTCTGCCTTTGGCTCATCCCTTCTAAACTTCCAGGGTCCTGGGATTGAGCCCTGCATTGGGCTCTCTGCTTAGCAGGGAGCCTGCTTCCCCCTCTCTCTCTGCCTACTGCTCTGCCTACTTGTGATCTCTCTTTCTGACAAATAAATAAATAAATTCTTTTTTTTTTTTTTTTTTTTAAAGATGGAGGTATTGAATTGGGGCACCCGGATAGCTCAGTAAGTTGTCTGCCTTAAGCTCAGGTCATGATTCCAAGGTCCTGGGGTCAAGCCCCATATCGGGCTCCCTGCACTGTGGGGAATCTGCTTGTCCCTCCCTACTTCTTGTTCTCTCTCAATCACTCTCTCAAATAAATAAAACATTAAGAAAAAGATGGAGGTAATAATTTTAAAGTAGTTTTTGATGTGTGTTTTTGGTTGTAGGGATGCTTAAAGGTTTTTGAATGTGTAGAGGATTTGTGTGTGAGATTTTTTTTTTTTAATTTTTATTTATTTGACAGACAGATCACAAGTAAGCAGGGAGGCAGGCAGAGAGAGACAGGAGGAGGAGGCAGGCTCCTTGCTGAGCAGAGAGCCCGATGCGGGACTCGATCCCAGGACCCTGAGATCATGACCTGAGCCGAAGGCAGAGGCTTTAACCACTGAGCCACCCAAGCGCCCCTGTGTGTGAGATTTTAATGCTTACGAAAAATGGGAATGTTAGAAAAAACAGTTTTATTAACACTAATCAGTAAGGTATATTGGTCTTACAATAACTAACCTACATCTCATTGATGAATATTATTCAAGAGAGTCAAAGTCTCAATATTACTAAGCGGGCCAAAAATACAAAGCATGCACCTGAATCTCACTCCCTGCACAGAATATAATAACCATGTGTGAGTCCCTGGAAAAATGTGAAATAAGGCACAAACATGTTCTGGAATTTCTCTCATTCCTGCTTTTCCTCATTATTCACTCCAACTCTCACTTCAGATGACTGGCTCCAGATCCTCCTCTCTTAGAGCCAGCCAGTGAGTTTAGGTGCATTCTCCTAGGACCTTTCAATTCTTTTTCTTTTCTTTTCTTTTATTTATTTATTTATTTATTTTAAATTTGTTTTTATTTATTTATTTATTTATTTTTAATTTATTTGACAGACAGAGATCACCAGCAGTCAGAGAGAGAGAGGAGGAAGCTTGATTCCAGGATCCCAGGACCATGACCTGAGCTGAAGGCAAGAGGCTTTAACCCACTGAGCCACCCAGTTGCCTGGACCTCTCAGTTCTTTCTAGTAAACCTTAATAAGTGCTTGCAAGAAAATGGTATTGGGGGTCATACTTCTCACCCTGGAGATCCATATGCTCAGGTTATCTACAGTCTCAAATAAATCCTATAGGAGCCTTGGTTCTAGGGGTCCTCCTGTCTCCATTGGCAAGAAATGTCAAACATTAAAAGAAATTGAGATTAGATCTTCAGTATATCCACAGAATTTATTGTGGGTAAGTTCAGACATAATCCTTGATGAAATAACATATTTCCTGCTATAGGTCAAGACCTTAAAGGATAGTTCATTATAGAGATTTTATGAAGACTTCTGAAAAATAAAGACAAGATTTTGTTCTCTTCTGGACCCTGAAGTACATCAAGGATCTCTTGAAAAACCTTTGAGCTGCAAAAGAATGAATAATCTGTGAGGTAATAATGTGGGTGATTTTTTAGATAAACGGGACAAAGGATATTTTAGCAGGAGAAGCTAACATCTCAATCTGCCATCCCCTACTTGCCACTCCACTACCATCACTTCTTAACCATCAAGCTGTCACCCTTCTAAAGTGTGAAGTTAGTGAGAACCGATGATATCAAATCTAGAGTATTGCTCATAGAATAGCAGTGGGCTCAAGGGAAAGGCAACTGATAGAAAAGATGCCACTTTGTAAATGAGAAAAGAGAGTTTCAGATTTTATACCTGGAATTGAGAACCTGGTCTCTTCCCTGAGGAGTTGAATGTATCTCAACTTAAAAGGCATTTCCAAAGATGTATTCCTTCTGGATGGACCCAGAAGGTATTATGCTAAGTGAAATAAGTTGGACAGATAAAAACAAACACCATATGATTTCACTTATATAGGGATTCTAAAAAAAAATAATAATAAAAAAAATAAAAAGCACAAATATACCCTAAGTACAAGAACAAACTGATGTTTGACAGAGGGGTGACAATGAGGGGGTGGGCAAAATAGTTGAAGGGGAGGGGCACATGGGTGGCTCAGTGGGTTAAAGCCTCTGCCTTCAGCTCAGGTCATGATCTCAAAGTCCTGGGATCGAGCCCCACATTGAGCTCTCTGCTCAGTGGGTAGCTTGCTTCCCCCTCTCTTTCTGCCTGCCTCTCTGCCTACTTGTGATCTCTCTCTTTCTCTGTGAAATAAATAAAAAATCTTTAAAAAAATTTAAAAAAATAGTTGAAGGGGAGTGGGAAGAACAGGCTTACAGTTATGGAAAAATTAAGTCATGGGAATAAAAAGTAGAGCATAGGGACTATAGTCAATAATATTATAATACTTATAATAGCATTATATGGTGACTGGTGATAGCTACAGTTGTGGTGAGCATAGCATAAAGTATAGACGTGGTATTATGTCATACACCTAAAATAATATGACATTGTGTATGAACTATGCATCATTTTAAAAAAATGAAAAAATGATTTATTCCTTTTCATTACTGAAATGTTTTATATTCTAGTTTGTCTACTATACAAGAATTTAAAAAATATTAAATTGCACATAGGATTATCGCATGAAACTCTAAAGTATATACTTACGCAGGACAATATTGGCAAACATAGTAGTATTTTAGAGTCTCTTGATTGGGACAATAGGCAACCCCACATCCAACATGGTAAGAAGAATACCAAACAACCTACAATTTCAAAAAGGAATATAGGAGAGTACATTAAAGAAGAGGGAAAATACTGCAAAAAATAATAGCAACTGTAACACTGAAAAAATGATACTATCATAGTGTATAGCCAAGTTCCTTTTGAAAATATTTGATACTATCATAGTTTGTTCCTTTTGAAAATATTTAATTCAGTTATTGAAGAAAATTGTAAATTTTAAAATATTAAATCTTAACATGGCTTCACTATTTTATCCATTTCTAATTTTGAGAAAATATGGAGTATGCTTCCTTACCAAGAGTTTTGCAAGTGATGGAAAAAGAAGACAACTCTAGATGAAGTACCAGCCAATGCCAGGACTATCATATCTATTCATGCTCTTACCCAAATTAAACATTGGACTTGGTCATAATTTAGAGATGCTTTCATGTTAGAGCATTTGTGGTCAAAGTATTTTCATTTGTTTGTCTTACCTGGGTGTAATGTCCAACAACTGCATTGGAACTCTTAGGTCCTACACCATAGACAAAATCATGGTGCTCATCATACCAGTTTTGGATTGCATCTGACCAGGAAGCAGGGTAACTTGACATAAAGAGATTCTCACCGCATTTTGTACCTAAAGATAAATGGATTATTCTTGAGGAAGCAATAAAACATGCACTGGCAAAAGAAATCAACTACATGGTTTCACTCATATGTGGAACATAAGGAATAGCACGGAAGACCAGAGGGGAAGGAAGGGAAAACTGAAGTGGGGGGCGGAGAATCAGAGGGGGAGATGAAGCATGAGACACTATGGACTCCAGGAAACAATCTGAGGGTTTCATAGGGGAAGGGGGTATGGAGATGGGGTAGCCCAGTGATGGGTATTAAAGAGGGCACACGTTGCAATGTACACTGGGTGTTATATGCAAATAATGAATCATGGAACACTACATCAAAAATGAATGATGTACTCTATGATGACTAACATAATATAAAAATATAAAAAAAGAAATCAACTACATGCACGCAAGGATGTTGCCCTTCAAACACAATGTCTATATTTATAATTGTAATACATAATTAAAAGGGCTTCCGTCCTTCTCAGCTCTAAAGCTGAATGGAAGACAGATCTGTCTAGGGGCACCTGGGTAACCTAGAAGCTTAAGAGGCCGATTTTTTATTTCAGCTCAGGTCTTGATCTCAGATCATGAGGTCAAGCCCTGCATCAGGCTCCCCACTCAGCAGGGAGTCTGCTTGGGGTTCTCTTACTCTCTCTCTCTCCCTCTCTCTCCCCCTCTGCCCCTCCTCCAGCTCATACTCTATCTCTCTCTCTCTAAAATAAATAAATCTTTTTTTTTT
>NW_019154112.1:26935734-27094352 GCF_002288905.1 Enhydra lutris kenyoni | reverse complement strand
CACTTCTCCGCCCGTCCTACCTTTCAGAAAGTGGTTGATTTTCTGTTTCTAGAGTTGCAGTTCTTCTTCTCTTCGATCTCCCGTTGGATTTGTAGGTGTTTGCAATCTTTAGATAAGCTATCTAGCTGATCTCCCGCTACCTGAAGTAGTCTCAGCCTGCTACTTCTCTGCCATCTTGACTCCTCCCCTCCTAAATAAATCTTTTTAAAAAGATTTTATTTATTTATTTGTGAGAGAGAGTGGGAGCACAAGCAGGGGGAACTGCAGACAGAGGGAGTAGTAAGCTGCCTGTTGAGCAGGGAGCCTGATGCCAGATTTGATCCCAGGACCCTGGGATCATGACCTGAGCCGAAGGCAGACCCTTAACCAAATGAGCTACCCAGGTGTCCCTAAAATAAATCAATCTTAAAAAAAAAAAAAAAAAAAAAAAGAAAAAAAAAAAGATTGGTCTAGGATGCAGAGACAGGCATCAACATGCAAAAGTTTGCATAGGTTACAAAGACCTTATTATTCAAAAATAAAAAATATTATTAAAAATCTTATTACTCAAAAATATTATTTTAAAAAAAGAAGGCTACTTCTCCACATTGTAATGATGCCTATGCTCTCAGCTTTGTACTGTAAATTCTCAAAAAGCAGTGACCAACTTTCATTCTTTTTCTCCACCTCTTGTCCACCGCCATCAGAGATTTTTCACATATTGGACTTTGTCTAAATGTTTATAATTAGGATTTTTGTGTGACCTTCCAAAAAGGGTTCTATAGGCAGTCTATAAGAGCCCCAATTAACAGGCAACTGACATCAGGAGGGATGGCAGATTTCAAAGCTTTTGGAGTCTCTCTTACTCACTAAATCAGAATGTCATAAGGCCAAATCTTCCTCAGAGAATTAGCCAAGAAGAGCCCTGTAGGTGACATCAGCAAGATGGGGGAGTAGGGACCCCTGGACTCTCATTTCCCTAACACACTGATCCAGTAACAATTTCCAAATAAATTGCCCTTTGTGGGAAAACTAACTGAAAGACTCCTAGACCATGGGAGAATATGAATGCAGACTCACTGAAATCTGTAGGGAAACTGAGACACCCTTTGATAGAATGCCTACCCTCAGAACAGTGCCTCCTTATGATCAGGAAGAGGTCGCCTAGCTCCCAACTTCTCCCAGGGGGAAGGAAGGAGTTGATTCCAGTGTCCAACATCCCAACTTTCCCTAAGGAAACTCCCCAGATGGCTTGCTTCTGTCTTGATGGTTTTAGAGCTCTGACAGTCAGGCACAGGCTACCCTACCTGGAGAAAATGGAGATGATGGCTTGAGCTGGTAGGTACCATATCTCCTCCCCTTGGCTCAGCACAGAGCAAGCAAATGAATAATCTTCATTCTCAGCTTCCTCCTGGGGAAGCAAAGAGTTGATTGGTGGGTCCAGTCCTCTAATTTCTCTAATGCTGCCCAAAGAACTGACATCTGTCTTGCCAGTCTTGGAGCTCTGAAGTTTTTTGCACAGTGTTGCTCCCTGAGGGAGAGCAGAGATGGTAGTTTGGATTGTAGATGCCATAGCTCTTCTCTCCAGTTCAGTATAGAACAAGCCAACTAACACCACTGCTGCCTGTTTCTCCCTAGAGTGGGGCAGATTTGGTCTATGCATTCAATGCCACAAATTTTCCAGAGGCTACCCCAAAGACTGCCAAAAACTGTCCTTGCCTCTCTGAGAATGCTAATAAGATCTAGCATAATCTAGCTTCCTGGGGCAAATGAGAAGAGATAGAGATTTGGGTTCACAGTTGCCTCAGTTTCCCTTCCCAGTTCAGCACAGAATGAGCAGATAAAAAAACAACAACAACAACAATTTTCAGCCTCTTCCTGAATAGGAAAAGAGTTGAATGAAATGCCTGAAGATCAATCTTTTTCGGGGGGCTGCCTGAGGAACTGACTACAGATCTTTTCTGATCACAATGAACTTGAATATATATTTCTTCAAGGAATATGTACAACTTGAACAACAGGTACATAAATGGCCTTGGGTAACATGGACATTTTAACAACAATGGTTCTTCTCAATGGGCAAAAAATACTTTCTTCAATAAGAGGTGATGAGAAAATTGGACAGATGCATGCAGAAGAGTAAATTTGGACCTCTATTTTATAGAACTCACAAAAATTAACTCAAAACAGGTTAAAGATTTAAACGTAGGACTTGAAACTGTCAACCTCCTCGAAGAAAATATAGGGAAAAACCTCTTTGACATTGTTCTTAGCAATTCTTTCCTGGATAGGACACTAAACGTACAAGCAACGAGAGCAAAAATAAATAAGTGGGACTGAATAAAACTAAACAGTTTCTGCACAACAAAAGAAAAAATCAAGAAAATGAAAAGGTAACCTATGGAATGGGTGAAAACATTTACATAGCATATAATTGATAAGGAGTTAATTTTCAAAGTACAAAAAGAACTCATACAACCCAATAGCAAAAATTAACCCCATTTTAAAATGGGCAGTTTTTTGTTTCTTTTTTCTACTTTTTATTTAGCATTTTACTTTTATTTATTTTTATTATTTAATTTTATTATTTCCAATGTAGTTAACATACAGTGTTATATTAATTTCAGGTGTACACTATAGTGATTCAACAATTTTCTACATCACTCTGTGCTCATCACAAATGCACTCCTTAATCCCCATCACCTATTTCACTCATCTTCCCACCCACTTCCCCTCTGGTAGCCATCAGTTTGTTCTCTTATAGTTGAGCCATTTTCTTGATTTGTCTCTCTTCTTTTCCTTTGCTTATTTATTTTGTTCCTTAAATTCCAAATATGAGTGAAATCATATAGTATTTGTCTCTCTCTGACTGATTTTGCTTAGCATTATACTCTCTAGCTCCATCCATGTTGTTCCAAATGGCAAAATTTCTTTTTTTTATGGCTGAATAATACTGTATCATATGTTTGCATGTGTATATATACATATTTATTCATTCTGTCCTATCAATGGACACTTGGGTTGCTTCCATAATTTGGCTATTATAAAATAATGCTGCTATAAACATAGGGGTGCATGTATTCCCTTTGAATTAGTGTTTTTGATATTTTGATATTCTGATACTGATACCCAGTAGCACAATTACTGGATTGCAAGATAGTACTATTTTTAACTTTTTGAAGAACCTCCATACTTTCTTCCAGAGTGGTGGCATCAGTTTGCACTCCCATGAATGGTGCATGAGGGTTAATTTTTTCCCACATCCTCTCCAACAGTTGTTTATTGTGTTTTTTATTTTAGCCATTCTGGTAGGTGTGAGATGATACACCTCACTGTGGTTTTGACTGCATTTCCATGATGAGTGATGTTGAGCGTCTTTTCATGTCACGGCTGGCCACCTGTAGGTCTTTGGAAAAATGCCTGTTCAAATCTTCTGCCTATTTTTTGAGCAGAAGACATGAACAGGTATTTTTCCAAAGAAGACATACAGATAACCAACAGGTATTTGAAAAGGTGCTCAACATTATTAATCATCAGAGAAATGTACATCAAAGTCACAATGAGATATCACCTTACACCTATTGTGATTTCTATTATGAAAAAAAGAAAAAAGAGACAAGTGTGATGATGAGGATGTAGAGAAATCAGAATCATGTACACTGTTGGTGAGAATGAAAAAATAAGTGTATCTACTGTGGAAAACAGTATGGAGTTTCCTCAAAAAATTAAAAGTAGAACTACAAAATGATCCAGCAATACCACTTCTGAATATTTATCCAAAAGAATTGAAATCAGCATCTTAAAGAGATATTGACACCCTCACGTTCACTGCAGCAGTAGTCAAAATAGGCAACATTTGGGAACAACCTAAATGTCCATGGACAAGTGAATGGATGACACGATCACACATGCACACACACACACACACACACACACACACACAAAATGGAATATCATTCATCTTTAAAAGAAAGGAGGAAGATTTGCAACATGTGATAACATGGCTGAAATTTGAGGACATGATGCTAAGGGAAATATACCAGTCACCAGAGAGATTACTGCACGAGTCCATTTATATGAAATATCTAAGAGTCAAATTCACAGAATCAGAGTTCAATGGTGGTGGCTGAGGATGAGGGAAAGGAGAAATCGGACTTACTAATCAATGCATTTCAGGTAAGCAAGGTAAATAAGTTCTAGGTATCTGTTGTACAACATTGTTCCATATAGTATTTTTAAAAATTGGTCAAAAGTGTAGGTCTCATGTTAAGTATTCTCACTATAATAGAATTAAAAAAAAAAACATTGTTGCTACAATAAAAGTAATAAAAAATAATGAAATATCTTGCAGCTCAGAAATATTTGCCTCTTTTCAGCTCTCACTTAATATTTACATTTTGGTGGCTTGAAATATAATGTCTAGATGATGCTTAAAGAGAATATAAAATATTCTTGGTACACAGTCTATGCAAACTACTTGACTATTAGCAAAGAGTAAAAACTGAATGAACATACACAAAATATTCATGATGATATTAAAAGTTTAAGTATTTTTACAACAGAATTCAGGAACTAGTCTCATAATTCAGTATATTTATGAATACAAAATAAGGAGATATTTAAACACCAAGCAGATCAATTTGCAAAAGGGCAGTGGGTTAGAAATCAATAAGCCTGTCTTTCTCTGACTGAGTTATTTCACCTAGCACAATACCCTCTAGTTCCATCCACATCATTGTAAACACCAAGATTTCATTCTTTTCATTTCATTCACTCATTCAAACACTCATATGTGGAATTTAAGAAACAAAATAGGCAAACATAGGTAAAGGGAAGGAAAAATAAAATAAGGTGAAAACAGAGAGGGTGGCAAACCATAAGAGACTCTTGACTATAGGAAACAAACTCAGGATTGCTGGCAGAGAGGTGGTGGGGGGTTGGGGTAACTGGGTGATGGGCATTAAGGAGGGCACCTGATATAATGAGCACTGGGTTTGTATGCAACCGATGAATCACTGAATTCTACCTCTGAAATTAATAATACAGTATATGTTAATTAAATTGCATTTAAATAAAAGATTTAAAAAAAGAAATCAATAAGCCTGGTTAACATTCCAGTACATGACACGACTTCAGGATGTGCTCCTTGGTCTTTTCTCCAATGTCCCTAAGCTCTGAAGCTGGAGAAATGATGCTACATGACTCGTTAACTCATGAGCTCGTTGAGAGGAACAAATGAAGTATTACTTCAGAAATTATTTGCATAATGTAAACAGTCAAGAAGCCTAAAATACTTATAATTCTCCCTCCCTCTATAGATAGTTCGATTTTAAAACAAGCAGTATAAGCAACATTTATTTACTAAATCTTCTTACAACATCCCAGAATGTTCCATTCTATTTGATTTTTCCAATGTTATTTTATTTGTTCATTTATTCAACAAATATTTACTCATTTACATACTGGTTTTTCGGTCCTCTGGCACACTGTGTTCTAAAGTGCACTTGTTTGCCCACTTTTGGGCATTTGCTGCTGCTTCTGTGCTCCATTCCTAAATGCCAAAAGAAAAAAAAAAACACCTAAACCTTCAATTCCAATGAAACATATGCTTTATAATCTGATTGGTAGGTTGATTTGCACTACTTTAAAACTTCCATAGCTATATTAATTGCCATCGGTATGATGAGATCTTTTTGTTAGGGAGGTATGTGTGTGTTTATCTGCTCCAATGCCCATTTCCACATGAAGAGAAGTTCATAAATGATGTGTCTACTGAGAGAAACATCTAATACAATATCTGACAATTTATGATAGTACAGGAGCCACACCTAGGATTTTTAGTAATAGTTCTAAATACTCACCAATAGGTGAAGTCTTTAAATTATATCTCAATAGTAATAAACTGACCCAGATTACTCCTAATTCCACTTATAGCCCACCGCATTCAAATGGGAGACATCTAGCATTTATAGATTGTGTCTTGGAAAGTGGACTATTATTTACTCCAAATGACACTGATTTTGAAAGAAAGTAGATAGGACAGATAGTGACAAAAAGTGCAATGGCTTCACATTTGATGTCTGAAAATCTGTCTTCTAATTTTGCCTTCCTGACTTAATAGCCCTTTAAACTTGACAATTACTTAACCATTATAAAGAAAAATTAATTTTTGCCCTGCCCATAATACAGTTCGAATGAAATAGCAGAATGGAAGCAAAACTTTGTAAGTACAAAGTTCTTAAGAGATGCCAGTTACCACCTGCCTGCTCTAATCACTGCTGATTCACACCACTAGCCTTTATCACTACCTCTTACCATCTTTAGCATATTGCTGGCAGGTGGAGAGACCGATTTCCTTAGTTCATTGTGTTTATTTACAATCTTTTCTTGGACTCGCTTTTGAGTGGTTAACAGAGTTTTAAAGGATGGGTCCTAGAGGGAGATAAAATTAAGGTTATCTTTTTAACAGTTGTTAAAATTGCATTTAAGAGTGCATAAGTGAACTCGAGGGAGCCAAGATCATTTTAGAAAGCATTCAAGTCAATATTAGTTGTTAAGCATTGCCAATGAACCTGAACCGAAGCTATGACAAGTAGGAAAGAAGTCATTTGAAGTTTTGAGAATGAAGATGGCGTTCATGGCATGACAAATTGAAATCTCCTCTGAGGCCACCAATGCCAATTTCTAGTTTCAAGGGGATTCTTACTGTATCTTTTCTAGCCATATGAGAGATAATATTTTATAATCATAAAGGAACACACAAACATTAAGATATTCATTCAAATTCACAGGCTGCAGCAGATGGGATGAGAGTAGACCTCAAGAGTCATCCTAGATGTTAAGGAAACTTTGACCTGATATGATCTGTATTTAGAGGAATAATGTATTTAGGGAAGGGATGCTCAGGTTCAAAGTGTATTTAGTAATCATAAAATTATTCCTCCTATTATGGTAGATTTAAGGATCTATTTTATTATGATCTGATTTCATGGGGTCACTCAAAAGGTAATTTTGCAGTATTAAAGAATTCCAAGGTCATTTAGAAGGAACAAAATCACCAATTAATGGGCCACTGCTGACTCTGTTCCTTTTTTAGTAACAGCATAAACGATTAAATCAGCTGCTGGGGACATCTGGGTGGCTCAGTGGGTTAAGCCTCTGCCTTTGGCTCAGGTCATGATCTCAGGGTCCTGGGATTGAGCCCCACATTGGGCTTTCTGCACAGTGGGGAGCCTGCTTCCCCCGCCTCTCTGACTGCCTCTCTGCCTCCTTGTGATCTCTCTCTCTCTGTCAAACAAATAAATAAAATCTTTAAAAGAAGAAAAAGAAGGTGCAGAAAAAAAAAAACATACAGGGCAGAAGGTATGTAGAGAATCTGATTAGCAAATATTTGGCAGTGCAAAAGAGAAAAATATATCTATATTTTAAATAATTTTATAAATGAAGACCAGGAGATGGACAAGAGAGATAACAAGGGATTGGAAAGGACCATGAAGAAAAATCTTTAGGGGGCACCTGTGTGGCTCAGTCTAAGTGTCTGCCTTTGGCTCAGGTCATGATCCTAAGGTCCTAGGATTGATCTCTCCTGAAGTTAGCTTCCTGCTCAGTTTCTCCCTCTCCCTCTACCCCTCCCACTGCTTGTACTCTCTCTCTCTCTCTCTGTCAAATAAATAAATAAAATCTTTTTTAAAAATCTCTAGGAAAGAGATTGGGAAGGTGGCAAACTTTTTGAATGAAGATGTAAGTGATGCATAAATTGTCTTCAGATTGAAAATTAATTATAATAACATAATGACTATATTTCTGAATACCACCTGAGTATTGGCCTAGTCTAAAGTCTGATCTGTGGAGTCTTAGCTATTCTTGTTAGCTCAGAGTTAAGGAAGAATAAGGGAACAGACAGCAATGATCAAACTTCACATTCAGGGTTTTTCTGATCAAAAGATAGACACTTTATATAGACACCTACCCACCAAACATTTAAGAGAAAGGTTAATCTTGTTCTTAAGATTATTAAAGTGAAGCAGCATATTAGAAATAATTAGATCATCTTATTCTTTATATACTAATTATAAGACCATGAAAAAAATCCAAATACTTAATCCCCTTAGCAAAGTTTATTTTTTTAATTTAAAAAATAGGTATAATAATTCTTATACAATGACTATAAAATAAATGTGATATATGTGAAGGAGTTTTTCTAATTTTAAATTATAGAAATATATTATTAATTTTCTATGAGGATCACATTGTAATGAGTTAAATAAAAGGAAATCAGAAAACAACTCTAGACAAGGTGATAGAAATATAATGATAGCATCAAACATAATTCTAAATTCTGAGTGGCCACTTTGAAAAAGAAAAAAATAAACAGATTGAATTAATATTTATGATATACTTATTTACCTAATAGATTCAAAATATGTTTTCATCATGCAATCAATATTAAAATTATTAATGAAATATCTTACCTTCCTTCTTTATGAAGTCTTGAATTCTGCAATGCATATATGCAGATCTCAGTTCCAAAATATCTGTATTTCCAGTGTTCAACACCCTCATGTGGCTAGAGGCTACAAGATTGGTCACCACAGCTTTAGACTTAATTGTGTTATGTACTTGAGCAACCAGTGAGTACTTTGTCATGTACCAGACTCTCTACTCCTTTTCACTTATGGAAATTGATCTAATAGCTTTCTATGTATAGTTTGCTTCAATTATTTTAAAAAAAATATTTCAACCTTGACCATACCTGTCCATTTACAGGAAAGAATGGAAGCAGCACAACAGCCAGGAACAGCAACTCCAGGAATAAGACCATCGCTGGGAAAACAAAACAAAGGAAACAAAGACCTGCATTGGATTGTTTAGTGTATGAACTTCTGAGGAATACAGGGGGCAACCAAAACAAAACAAGGTAGTGATTTCAGTTGTTCCAAATTCATTAGTAATATAGCCAGAGGAGATTTATTTATTTATTTATTTATTTATTTGACAGAGAGAAATCACAAGTAGACAGAGAAGCAGGCAGAGAGAGAGAGGGAAGCAGGCTCCTTGCTGAGCAGAGAGCCCGATGCAGGACTCGATCCCAAGACCCTGAGATCATGACCTGAGCCGAAGGCAGCGGCTTAACCCACTGAGCCACCCAGGCGCCCCGCCAGAGGAGATTTGTTACATGATGCCACTGAATGATAATGAATTCACCCAGAAACAAACCTCCAATAGGGACCTAAAGAACAAAAGGAAGTACTTGATTGAAGCCTTCGACGTACACATATAAATGTCAAGTATATACTGCCCATTTCACCCTAGTTCCACACTCTTGTCTGTGTAGCTACTCTTGGTTCTAGGAATGGCTTCTTCACACTGCGCACTCAGAAGTAATAGCTCCCAACTGTTAGTAATACGGGGGTACTATTGTATTAGGTCTTAATGGTTTCCTTAAACCCTTCTTAATCCTTTATAAATATACCTTCATTAAGATCTTTTCAAATCGCTAATGATCACTTGCCATTTCTTTCCTGCCATGAGTTTTAAGATAACAAAAGAAATTTTATTGCATAGTGATACTGACAACCCTCATGTGTTGGGAGATATACAAAAAGATGATCAACTCTTGGAAAAGTGCCTCTGATTTTGTCATACGTATTAGTTGCTTTTTTGCAACCTGGTGTAGCCAAAAGTTTAGGCATTATGGTGATTGTATAAGAGAAGAACAGAGGCACAGAGGTATTAAGTCACCTCCTGACGGTATTATTGCTAGATAGCATATGGCTAGGACAGAACCCAAGTTTCTCTTAACCTCAAAATGCAGTTCCCACCAAATTGTATTATACTTTTTGGGGCATGGAATTCCAGGTAAGAATGAAAGAATTTAATGAATGTACTGCCTTGACAAAAGGCTTACATTGTTATAAATATTTTCATGGCTATTAAATAGCTGGTTTATTAAACACATTTAGTAGATTACTAAACACATTTGACAAAATTAGAAATTAGAAAAAATTAGAAAAAAACACAATATTAACAATTAAGTCAATCTTTTTCTGTTATTCCTCAAATATAAAATAAAGCTCATAAAACTTAGCTCAAATAATATTTTCTTAGAATATCCATTTTGTGTTGAAAATATTGAAAAGATAGCCATTATATATGTAATCTTATTGATATAATGGAGAATTTTATTGGCATCTTAATGAGGTATTTTTGTCCATTTAATAACTAGAATAGGAAGGGAAACAATTGGAATGAAAATCACAAAATTGGCAACATATTCCTGTAGGGGTCCCATAAGGGATACAAATTATGCAGGAATTTCTACAATGCTTTGGAAATTTAAACTCTTCTATATAATTATAATATCATTTATAACAATAAAAAGTTGATTTTGTTATACTGTAATTTTTAGGTAGAACAGAGGAAGAGGTGGGAGAATAAAATGAAAACTGAAGACAGAAATGAAAGAATATGGAGAGAAAAATTAACTTAATTCTGTATAAAACAAATACATAAACCTAGTGTCCACAGAAGGCATTTTTGTTTCTCAGAAATACTTGGTTCCATACTGAGCAAACTTGAACACCTAACCTTGGCATCTGGTATGTGAGAATGGGAAGAGTGCATTATAGGTGTTAAGAAGCCTGCGTTTTTATTGTTGTCATTAATTCTATTTTACCCAGCTCCTCTTCAACTAGCTATATGAAATTGAAAATCTTTATCAAGTTAGACTATGGTGACATAGGATCACTTCATACAGTTCTTGAGAATGAGATAAGTAATGTTAGAGCAATTTGAAAATATTTTAAAAATCACCATATACATACATAAGACATACTGTCTTAGCATTAACATTAGTGTTACCATTTGGGATGCTTGTGCCCTCAGCTGGAAGCGTTGACAGCAGAAATCTCTCAGCACTTCAGCTGATTGACTGAAGCCTCCCATAAGACTATACCACAGCTTCACCTCACCTTAAAGTACCTTGGTTCTCTTTCCATCCTTCCTAGGGAATTCATCCCATATTCTTCAACTTCCTGTGTCTCAGATTTTGTTATCTGGGGAACACAACCTGGTACATTATTCATTAGATAATCTTTTTTTCCCCCATAACTCTAGTCAGGATGGGCTCCTCATTAATAACCTCATTATCCTTTGAGCATATGCCCTCTATGCCTTTGATCATGTTAATCCTTAACCTGGATTTTAGCCACATCCTTCAAGACTGTGAACATTTCTGAGTCCCCTCTCCAAAGAAAGTCATAGCTAACTCCCAAAACACTAACCTTGTCTCTGGGTAGGAACATTTAAAGCTCACCCAGTAAATTTTGATTTTATTCAATTTTTCTGATTCATGTTCATGGTCTTATTTCCCTCAATTTCTTTACATTTGATTTTTTTCTGAACTGCATTGTGAGTAGCTATGACTAAAGACATCTCACTCTGTACTTGCTCAGTGATGGAGTGATAGGAGCTTGCAAAGTCTCCAGGGGACTCTGTCCTACACTAGTCTCCTTGGGCATGCACATCCCTCTGTCATGGCCTCAAGTGGGCCTCCTAGAAAACGTGAGAGCAAAAGAGAAAAAAGGATCCTCCCCTTTTTTGCAAGTCAGTGTCAGTCAGGTACTGTTCTTTCCTTTAATAGGCATCCATCGGGTTTTCCACACTTTATCCATGATAGCATGCTTGATATTATTGAGCATGGTCAAGTGAATACGACAAGATTCCTGCCCATCCTCCATTTTGGCGTATCATTAGGGGAGCCATCATTCTAGTGCCCACACTGTGAGCTTGTTGGATTTTCCTATTTGTGAAAAAGTAAAATGTAAAGTTTTATCTTCTTTTGCCTTGATCCATTCTGGGACTTTGGAGAAGGACAGGGAAGGACCCAGGATAAAGCAAGGCTCTGGAAGTAAATATTTCAGATACAGTAAATATGATAAAAACCTGTTATCAGCTGTAAGAGCAATGCATTTAGTTCTACCTCATGTCTCTCCCTCAGGGGACTCCCTAAATAACAAGTGTAGATAGGATATGTTTTATTTGCACATCCATTTGGTAGAGTTACAGAGAAAGCATTAGGATGTATTAGGAAAGTAACTGCCTTTTCCTGTCATTTACTTACATGTAGACAATTTCTAAATGTGTATTATTATATGTCTCCTCTGTTATTTCCTTAGGAACAAACTTTGATTCTTTCTAAATAATTTCCCTAAAAAGAGTTATTTTGCTACATGCATGTCACCAACTCTCTTCTTTTATATAGTTTTTCTGCTCTGCCATTGATAATTTTCTCTTTTTCAAGAGATCATTAATTACTCATAAGTGTGACTAGAGAAAAGTCAAAGACATTTCAAAGATTTACAATTATAAGTGTTGATGGTTCACTGCTAATTACAGACAGCAGGGGAAATTGTGTCTTTCTGAAGCATAAACTTACATATACAATTAAATTATAGCATATTGCTGCTTCTTTACATTAATGTTAGGGCCACCATATCAATGCTTACTAATTAATAAAACGTATATTTACAAAAATTATACAGGCATACCTTGCCTGAGAAGTCTGTTTTATGGAAACAAAGATTTTTATGATCAAATAAATTTTATATCAGAGCTGTAAGAATAATACAAAAATTTAAAAAAGAATAATTCAAATTAGAAAATGTATTGGTCCAATTCATCACATTAGTGTACTAAATAAAAATCATGCGACAAAATATGTTGTGAAATTTAACTCCTATTATAGTTAAAAATAAGAAGAAGGAAGGTAGAGATTATTAATTTGATAATGGAAATATAACCAGATATCTCTAGCAAATACAGTTATTGGAGAAACTCTTAGGTGAATTCATTTAATATTGAGACCAAAAAAAGAGTGAGCAATGTCACTAGTACTGTTTAACATCATATTGGAGAGGTCCTGATCAAAGCGGTACAAAAAACCCCACACACTTGTAAGTCTTGTAAAGGAAGAGCTAATATTAGTATTATTTAAAAATGATATGGCCGGGGCGCCTGGGTGGCTCAGTGGGTTAAAGCCTCTGCCTTCAGCTCAGGTCATGATCTCAGGGTCCTGGGATGGAGCCCCGCATCGGGCTCTCTGCTCAGCAGGAAGCCTGCGTCCTCCTCTCTCTCTCTGTCTGCCTCTCTGTCCACTTGTGATTTCTGTCTGTCAAATAAATAAATAAAATCTTAAAAAAAAATGATATGGCCACTTACCTAGAGAATACATCATAATCAAAAGTTTGCAAGATGTAATATCAACCAATAAAAATACCATTGTCATATATTAACAACACTCAAGTAGAATATAAAATTAAAAAGAAAACATACAACTCACAAAATACAGCACAAAAACTGTATTTTATGAAATAACCAGGAATAAAAAATCTTTTCGGGAAACAATTTTAAAACCCCAGAAAGGGGCATAAGAGTAAATCTGCATAAATTGAGAGATTTTCATGTTTTTAAATAGTATGTGTTAATATAATACAGATATCAATCCTAATTAAATTAATATAAAAAATCTTTATAATCCCAACAAAAATTCTGATTGGCCCATGAATAACTAATATACTTTTTATAAGAAGGATTAATTTGGGTATCTTTTCATATTAGTTATTAAAATAGGCTTCAAACATGTATTCACAAAATTTGAATATTATATTAGAAATGGAAAAAATGGTCCAATGAAGGTAAATAGAAAATTTAAGACATAGACCAAACAAGGTAGCATAAAAAAACATTAGAGGAAGAACAGATTGTCTAGCATATGGTTCTGGGAAAATTACCTTGTTAAGCGGAGAAAATTAAAGCCAGAACCTTCTTAAGCATTACCAATAAAGGTGAATGTAGAAGGAGAGGAATTAAATTCATAAATAGATAAAATGCTTTATATGCAAATTTTCAGGGCCATATTCCTTTGCCCTTAAGTGAGCCATACAATAATGCATTCATATGGTGATTCTGGGTTTTGTGTGAAGCACTGTGTCACTTTTACGGGCTCATTAAAACTCCTAACAATCTAGAGAGTACATAATATTACTCAATACCCCAGTTTACAGATCTGCAGTCCCAATATCAGATTTTTAATAATGCAATGTCATGTGGTTGCATGCAGAAGAACCCAGGGATAAACCCAGACAGTTTGGCTTTAAAGCCCTAGTTCCTGAAAGGAGGGGATGGAAATGTTTCAGACAATTAGACCAGAAAAAATACCATTAAAGACATCAGCACAGGAACACCTGGGTGGCTCAGTCAATTAACTGTCCTACACTTGAATTTGGCTGGGGTCATGACCTCAGGGTAGTAGGATCCAGCCCATTCCCCCACCCCCATCAGCTCTGGGCTCAGCCCAGAGTCTGCTTGAGAGTCTCTCCCTCTCCCTCACCCCCTCCTCCCACTCTCTCTCCCTCTTTCTCAATAAATAAATTATTTAATTAATTAATAAAATCTTTGAAAAATAAAAGCATCAACACAATGTGTATAATGTGTGCATTATGGGTAGTCAGACATCTATGTATCAATCAGCACAGAAAAGTATTTGATACAGTCTTTTCAACCTTATATGTCATATTAATCTTCCTTCTGGTCACTTTCTTTCATCTCAACCACTTTTCTATACTACAGGAAGCGGCCGATGACACTATACAGAGTTTGCCAAACTTCTAGACGTCACCACCTAGGACATCTGTAAAGATACCTAAATAATAGTAGCCACCTTGACAGTTCCCAAAAGCAAGTTTTTTTTTTTTCATTTCTACATATGATTTTCTGCTCCTTACTTGAAATTACCAAATGGCATTATTAGAATTATTAGCACTATCTAATTTAGATCTTGAGGTCTGACACTCTTCCTCCTAATTTACTTCTTCCGTTTACAAATCTGACCTCAGTTCAGGCGCACGAACTGACCTTCCTACCCGACATTATGGAGTAGTTCCTAGCTTTGCAACTTGTCATTGCTTTAATTTCCTTTGATGATCCTCCAGAGGGTGAATCATTCAAGCAAATGTAGGCTTTGGTTTTAACTGGCAAAACACACAACACCAGATCTTCTCTGGCACAGTAAAATCCTCCCTAAGCTCCCTGGATGGCAGTTAGCCATAAAGAAGAACATTAATAAAATATTTTGAAAGTCAAATCCTCCCTCTGCAGGGTAAATAACTCCTTGTATGTTGTCACTAGTTATCACTTCTTATTAGCCAAAAAAAAAAGTTCTTTGTGGCAATTGCTTCCTTATATAAAATATCCTCAGTAGATAATTATATTCAAATCTTCATATAAATGTAGCTGCTTGTGTAGATTAACTTTTGATCAGAAAACTTCTAAGTCTTCTGTCTTATTTTTGGTTTGAGTGAATTTCATGAGGGAAATTTTATTATGCTGATAATTGCTAATGGAATTTTTTTTTATCTCTAGGTCTGTGCTATCATTTTGTTTTGATAGATTGAAAATTATTAGCAATAGCTTCTGCTCCTTATTTTAATAATGTCTGTATCTACATATATCTATATATGTGAATATTAGTAAAATTATTAAAATGGAAATACGTGACACATATATCCTTAGTTTTTCATTTTTCTATTAAAGGCAGTTCTAGTATAATTGTTTGCAAAAGTCATAGATATGGAAATTATATACTTATTTTACAATGAAAAGTGAAATTTAATTTAGATATTAAATTAGCTAAAAGTGTGTTTTGAATAGTAGAGCTACATGTTACTTTCTGAGCTTAAAAAAGAGTATAAAAGTTAAGTTCATTACTTTCAGTAAAGGTTATTAACAGAGTTTTGAAAATCATAGATTCTTATACGATATATCATTTACCACCAAAAAAGCATAAATAATATTTGCACAATAAAATGTTCACCTTAAAAAATACATTACTTACTGTTGATTCTCAGAGCTGGGTGAAGCATCGGCTTTATCTGTAGGAAGAAGGAAGGTGGAGAGATAGAAGGTCAGAGCAGTATATATATATTACCCTTATTTCCTGTTTTTGGCCAATTATGGTTGTGCAAGTAAATCTAAGTCAACAGGTCTGAAACAGGATTTGTCATACCAATAGTCTCATTGCTGATTGACTAACTGCAGTTTTGGCAATATCTTGTGATTCTCCACATGCCTTTTTTTTTTTTTAATGGCTTTTCTTCAACTCAAGTGATGTCCTTAGATGTCCCCTTTGCTGTGCATTTATTCTCAAGTACTCTTTTGGTTCCTAGAACTGAATTCTCTGCAGACCTTGGGTGGAGCATATTTAATGTTTCCTGCATCCAGAGGAAGGCAGGTAGAAGACTGTGTGCAGAGCTTTTCCTCCTGTGGAGCTGGGAAAGATGTTTCCTCATTTAAAGCAAATGCCTTTCTTCTGGATATTTCCCAGGATGCAGAATGAGTCCATAAATTGACACATTTACTTACTGGGAGCTCTGACATGACCAGTACTGTGGGAAATCTCACAGAAACTAAATGTAGACACTTGTTTGTATGCATGCATTTCTGCAAGTAAAACTAGCTTTGGTTCAGTGTGCATGCTATGTGGTCATTCTTTATTGTAACAGGACTTGATTTGTACAGGGTATCTAAAATTAATGTTGAATTTACTGTACTTATTTTTAGACTTCTAAATGTATTTGTTTATATTGCAATTTGGTCCATTTTCTAATGGAAAGAATAACCTAGAAACCTTGATTTAAGGAATGCAGGCAGGGGTGGAGGGTGCATCTCACACAGGCCTGTTTTACTGTGTTCCTTTCTTTCTTTTTCTTTTTTTTTTTTTAAGATTTTAATTTATTTATTTGCAAAAGAGAGACAGAGTTAGACAGTGTGAGAGAGAGAGAGAGTGAACGAGCATAACCCAGGAGGAAAGAGAGACACAGGTTCTCAAACAAGCACAGAGCCGGATGCGGGGCTGGATACCAGGACCCTGGGATCATGACCTGGGCCAAAGGCAGATGCTTAACTGACTGAGGCACACACATGACCTCATTTTACTGTGTTCTAAAGCAAATTGCACCTACTTTGGCATCCTTTCAGGCTTGGTCCTGCAACATGAAGTTATGAGAACATTAACCTAACTTTTCATACCGAGTTTGTACTTTTCTGACTTGGATAATTTTAAGGCAGAAAGATTTTATCTCCTTCCTGTGAAAATTTTAAGTCCTTTAAAATAGACAATGCAATGCATTCTGATTCTAACTGGATAGACTTGCTGTTTTCAAAAAACGAATTTAGTTGTTACTATGTGTGTTACATGTAGATACTGTGTGGGTGTTCCCACTTCTTTACATCTCCTTAGGAGGGTTTGGCTCCAAAACATTTTTTAAACCTCATTCTTGATTTTCTGATTTTCAGGTTCTGGATTTCTTCTTAGCAGATAATATTAGGAGTCCTGATAAAGCATGTGGTGATATAAGGCACCCAGCAGAAGGAATATCAGCCAGCGTGTCTTGAGCAATGGTTCAGATGGTCAGTAAGTAAGTCAGGACTTCTGGACCAGGTATGTACACAGTGTTCCTCACTGCTTGGACCACACCTGCCCAGTGGTTCAGCACTGTTTAGGAATATGGTTTTTGGGAAAATCCTTCCTTTCTGCTGCATTCCTGATGGGGAGCTGGTAGCTTCAGGTATTATGTGTAGTTAATGGGACCAGTGGAGAAGTTGGCTGTTTGGGCCTAGGATTTGTTCACTCTCAAGACTCACCAAGTAATTTGAGATAAATAATCACAATATGTTCACTGTACTTGTAAAGCTTGTTATAACCTCTGTACTATAAGTAAGTTGTATGCATTTAAGTTCAGGTACCAAAAGGTTGAGAGTTTCTGGAATGTTAAAACAAGGGATTGGTTCAAGGTGACACGTGGTTGAAGCAGATCATTGACCATGTTTCCTTCTCTTCCAGGGTTGTTAGGTCATAACCTGGGCCTTGGGAATCTATCATCTAAACTTTTTCATAGCTTTCCTTTCTCCAAAAGTGGATCCTTCTTTAATGTAAGATTCAGGTAGAGTAGAAACTGTCCACGTGGCTCTGTTTGTTTGGGGAGAGTGGTGTTTTGTAGGCTTCATAGGATTGCCCCTTTTCTATAGAAACATTTGGAATACAAATTTTGAAACTGCTCTCTCCGTGTTTAAAAGGTTCCTAGAACTTTGGTGATAGTCATAAATTTGTATGTGGAATGACTCAGGAAGCCCTCTTAACAACCACATGTGGTGACTGCTTCTGTTACTTCATTTTACAGATGAGAAACAAAGGCACATGGAGTTATAGGACTTGTCCAAGGTCACATGGTAGAGTGCGTGGGACCGGGATGGCATTCTTTCCTGATAGCTTCCTGAGTTCTATCTACACTTATCAGTTAGGTCCCCTTCCCACAGTAACCAGAGGTTTTAACAGAGGCAACTCTGTGACTAATTGAGGCCACTGGAATCCTGCTGCCAACAGTAGGGTCCTTTTGAAGGTGATGTTCTCTAATTTCCGAAGAGAATGAATTGAAAAATTCCTTGTTCATGCTGCTTCTGGCCAGACCTGGGCCAGGTAAGAGGGTCCAAGTCCACACGTGACCAACCAGCCTAGGAGGGGAAAGAGGAAGCTCACAAACCAATGGGAAATCAATTATTCCTGTCAGCACACCTGTTGCTGTGGTTAAACCCAGAGAGGTCCGTGCCCGTGGAATCCTCCTTCTGATGGGAAAGACACACTTTCTGTGTACAAGGTGTTTTCCACAAGACTGTTCAAATTGTGTACGTGACTTTAAACACAATTGTCATTTCAAATTTAACTATTGTGTTATTCTTTAGAGCCCTTTTACTCTTAGAATCTATCTACATTTTTGGCAATCAATACAGATATTCTCCAAACAAGACATACGAATGGCTCACAGACACATGAAAAAATGTTCAACATAACCAGCCATCAGGGAAATGCAACTAAAAACCATGATGAAATACTTTGACAATTCTTAACCAAAGTATTCTCTGTACAGCTTTAGAGTTTTCAAGATTACTTCTGTAAGAGTAAAGCTAAGCTTACATTTGTGAACTATAGATATCTAAAATAAGTAGTAATCTCTTGTACCTTATTTTGGAGAATATTTTGGTCTTTTTTCTTTGTAAATGGAAGTACATAGGGTCTTTCATAACATAATGATAAAAGACACCAAAACTCATTAGTATTTTTAAGTTCCAAGTTCTTATGATATTAAATTTTTACTTTGTTTGTATAAAATTCAGTATATAACAATGATCTACATTACATACTAAATTATCATCATTTGTTTCTGTTCATCTGTGGAGGGTTTTACTTAACTGTTCCAGACTTACTTCTATATCTCAAAAATGAAGAGAGTTAGACTAATAATTTCCAGCTCTCTCTACCTCCAAAATTTCATGATTCCAAATACTGAGTTTTATAAATGAGGGAATATGAATTACTAAATCACATAACACATTCGTAGCACTGACAGGCATTTCTGAGTGCTCATGTTAGTATGTAGATTACACAATGTGGTGAGTAATTCAGTAATTTCTGTTCATATTCATGTGTATGCTAGCTTTATGAGTTATGTGGTTAAAATGTACTGGAACTGACTAGTTCCTGCTCAACAGATATAACATTTAATTACAGTTCATAATTAAGTTACATAATTGAATATTACTCTAGATGTTCTTTATAAGAAAACTTAGAACTCAAGATAGATTGCACCATAAAATAAAATAAAATAAAATAATAATCAAACCCTGCTAACCAGCTGCCATGTATCCAGTTAGTTCCTAAAATGTATTTTATTTTTACATAAATGTGAGGTGAGATGAGAGCATAGCTGGATCAGCCACTTGGATAAAATCACCTTGGAAACATCTGTGCACCCATTTTCTATATTGGATTGGCAGTTTTACCTTATTCTTCCAAAATGTTTGTTTGCAACCACCTTTGTTCCCTCATCTGCCATGATTAGTTTGTCTTTTTCTATACTGACATCCACCATTGTCATTGTTGGTCCAACTTTATCAGTGAGTACCTTTCATCTTGTTCTTATTTGCATATACAAACTTTATGTTAAAAGAGGAAGTCATTTGCTCCTGTTTCTATATTTCAAATCCATTCCAATGATTCTGCTGGAACTTGCAATAGAGTATTTTAGTGACCATTGCTATTAAACACTACATCTTGTTTAGAGAAAACTGCATTTCTTACTCCTTAAAATTAATCTTCTATTCTTGGGTTTTACTCAGTATACTCTAACTGGATTGGCTGTAACATGAAATAAATAAAGCAGAGGTTCCCTCCATCCCTGACCAGCCCTCCTTTCATCTTAGTCACAATGACAACTGTATTGTCATTTCTATGCTGATCACAGAAACTAACTAATCACTGGAAAGATGAATAGGATTCCTACCTGAAAGCTGACCTCTCCTGGCCCAACTCTCTATGACTTTCACTTCCCAGTAAACAACTACCTATAGCTTACTGACTAAAAGCAGAATCTTTGGAAACTGTCATCTTTAAGAAATCTTCTCCAGGGGCACCTGGGTGGCTCAGTAGGTTAAAGCCTCTGCCTTTGGCTTGGGTCATGATCTCAGGGTCCTGAGATTGAGCCCCGCGGCAGGCTCTCTGCTCAGCGGGGAGCCTGCTTCCCCATCTCTCTCTCTGCCTGCCTCTCTACCTACTTGTGATCTACGTTTGTCAAATAAATAATTAAAATCTTTAAAAAAAAAAAAAAAAAATCTTCTCCAAGCCTCAGTTTTTCTCTTCTGTAAAATGTAGATTTTCATATGATAGGCTGCTTTGATGATTAAAAAAATTATTGTACATAAAACTTTTAAGACAATCCCTGACATGTAATACTTAACAAATAAACATTTTTATTATCTTCTCTCAAGTGTGATATTTGCTGACCCCATAAAATATTTATTGAACACATAAAATATTTCCATAAATGCATTTCATTTGGTTGAACAGTTAATGCAGGGGTATTTATAAGAACAATTTCTTCTTTTAGATGTCATAGGAAAGAATCAGTATAATTTAGTAAGAAGTTCAAGTGTTTACGGCCCAATTCTATTAGAGACCATTAAGAAAATGAATGATCATCTCTGTGTCCTTGCTAAGAAACTGAGGGCCATAGACATAGGTGCATTTTAAAATTAGCATTATTTCATAAATAAAGACATGTTGCAAATAATCATCTGTGATTATTTCCTTTGTGACTCTTTCCTTTGTCTTAGAAGATGTTGAGAAAGATAAATAAACAACCTAAACACCAGGGAAGGTTTTTCTGGTGTACAGGAAGACTAAGAGAGTGAGGGGGGAAAGGAAAATAGCTTGTTCATCCTCTATCCTCTTCATTAGCATATATGGGCTTCCCATTGCTGAGTGCATACTTCTTTTTTTTTTTTTTTTTTTTAGATTTTATTTATTCATTTGACAGATAGAGATCACAAGTAGGCAGAGAGGCAGGCAGAGAGAGAGGAGGAAGCAGGCTTCCGGCCGAGCAGAGAGCCGGACGTGGGGCCCGATCCCAGGACCCTGGGATCATGACCTGAGCCGAAGGCAGAGGCTTTAACCCACTGAGCCACCCAGGCTCCCCACATACTTCTTTTCATAAAAATTCATAGGTCATAGCAGTCAAACAATTTAAAAAGACTTTCGTGATTATACATTACTAATTTCATGGTAAGCTTTTTGTATTTTGAGATTTCAGAAGTGCTTAGAAAAGCTAAATGGGCCTCTATAGTATCTAATATATTAACTTATAGATGCTTGACATCCTTTATGTTTGAAAGTCCCTTAAAAGAGAGCACAACTGTTCATCATCCATTGGGGACAGAGTAGTGGAGCATGGATGACAAAGATGCACTGAGGGGTGATTGGGTCAAAATGTTTGGATTTAAAACCATGCTTTTTTTTTTTTTTTTTTTGACTATTAAGTCACTTATCTATGAATTGTACTATGAATAGTATTCCTAATCTCTCAGGTTATTACACTAAGAAAAAAGATGTGTGAAAGTAGGTATTTCATAAAACTATAATTTCAGATTAGAAAAGGTAGATATCACTGGGCAGTGTTACACAATAAGAAGCTAGTCCATCAGATTAAAATTACAGATAATTAATTTTTTCCCTCGAAGGTGAAAGGCACCCCTATAGACAGTAATCTTTTGTCTACAGGTCATTCTTTTTGTACATATTAAAATGTGTATAATCCTGACATGACAGTTTGCTCTTTTAGCTACTTCTGCCTGAAAAACACCACATTTATGCTCATCCTGTCCTTCTTAAATGTCGTTAAATCCAAGTCATTCAAAGCAGAGAGCTTGGTTAGGATAGAGGGTTTTCCACTGCAGTAAGTAATAGTTCCCAGGGTCCTCTGGAATGTTTCTGAAAACTCTGACACTGCCTTGGTGCCATTAGAGCCTCCTCCATCATTTCAGTCAAGGACAGTCCACATTCTGCTTTTTCCCTGCCTGGGTCCTTTGACTCTGACACATGTCACTTCATTACATTTCCTGAGGAAGAGCGGTCATGTTCAGAATGTGCTCAGGTGACCTGACATCTTGCGTTCTTTCCAATGGTACCAGTCACCACAGGTAGTGGGGCAGTTTAATGAACAGTCATAGCCATGTAGATTACCATGACAATTATACAAAAGTAATTTCAAGTTCTCAAGAAGGATTTTGTTTTTTAGCCAGTTTCTATAAGTCAGCTAAAAAAAAAAATGCATGTGGAATTGTCTGCAATTCACACATTACCCACTAAATCTCTTCATCTCCTTGAGTTCCCCCCACTCCATCTTGTCATTCTTTCTGTTGTCCTCACTTAACTTCCCAAGCTGCAAGAAGAGAATAATTACAATGTCCTTGAAGCTTTCTATGTGGCATGACACAAATGGTCAGGTCATAATTATTTCCCCAGAGACACTTTAATTCTTGGTTATTTTGTTCAATACATGCACAAATACCTAAGCAATAAAAGCAATATATGATGTAGTGAGCACCTATTGTAGGTATAAATTATTCCATCTTCTGTGGGGTGAAAGAGAAAAGATAGTAGACAATCCATTTGGACATATTCATCCAGTATTCCTAATGATAGAATCACAATTAACAAGGACACTGATTTTTTTTTTTAAAAAAGCTTATACATTTGTGTACTGTTGTATGTTTTGTTTTACTTTATTTCATCCTCAACATACAGAATCAGAATCTCTGGAAGAGGAGTTCATATTTCAGCATTTTTAATAAACTTCCTAAGTGATTCTTACATTTTAGGAACTCTTTCAAAGGTGATACATACAGGGAGTCACTTGAAAAGTTTTCTAAAGCTGGTTAGGATGGCCATATAATTTATGATACTTTGAAGCTAAAAGAGGACAATATTAAAAATTATTGTTCAGGGCAAGCTATGTACATCAAGTATGTATATCATGTATATCAGGGACTTCTTAGTATTATTGTTCTAGTAAGAGCTGAATACTAAGGCACATGTTTTGAATATAAAATCCAGGACAGACTAAAAATTTTGAAATGTATCATAGACTCTTAGCTCCATATTATGCTGACCCATAACGAGTTAGAACAGCAGATTTTCCCTCCAAGTTATTGCTACTCCCAGCTCATCAACTGCATTCCCAGTACCACTGTTCTAGATCAAGCCCTCATTTAGCTTCTAGATCAAGCCTTCATTTAGCTTCTAGATCATGGTGTTGGCCTTATAACTGCTCTTGCTCTCCATGTTTGTCTTTCTTCCATTCTGTCTTCCCATCTGATGTCACAATAATGATGCATAAATGATCATTTTATTATCATGCTTGGAATTTGTTTATGTTTCTATACGATTTAAACTATAATAATAAACAGACTAAAAAATAAAATACATGTCATAATAATATTGACATGAACAAGAAATTATACAGTGTTAAATGGAACACTTATTTAGCCATTGTAAACGAAAACTTGAAATACCAGTTAGCAAATTGCCACTCCTCTTACCCTTTCAAGTGCTCCTTGCTCCACTGCAGAACTTTCTTAACATCTGCCTTCCAAGCCCATGTGGACATTCCCACAATCTGGTGATAAACAAGGCTAGGCCTGGCATGGCATGGCAATGTCCTCTTGGACTCAGCTCCCCTGTTATGGCCTCAAAGAGCTCTAATGGGTCAGTGTCTGTGTGATACACTTAGAACAATCTTTTCATGATATACAGTTCTTCATGATTTGGCTCCTTCATACCTCATGTGCTCGAGGGTCCAACTTCTCCCAGTCTGTTTCACTGCTCTGAAAAGCCACATCTTCTCCCATGTCTTCATGCTTGTGTACCTGCTTTGTGGACCATTCTCCTTCCCTACTTACATTCTTCCCAAACTCTTACTTATTGTTTGTATCCTAGCTTAAATTTTTGTGTGTGTGATGGTCTTCAGTAGGTCCTATAGGCATATTTCAATATGTTTCCTATGCTCCCATCTTATTTTGTACATATTTCTAACTCAATAATTTTTTAAATGTGGCTTTTTATATAAATGTTCATTTCCTTTCTAAACAGTAATAATCTTGACCCTTGGATTTTCAAATATATTTGTCCCTAGTTCTTAGCTCTTTTACTGCATGTAGTATATGTCACCATATATTGACAAAAAAATAAAGAATTAATAAATAAAGAATGTTTGTTGGAAAGAATACACAATTTTTTTAAAAAAGTTGGTTAAGATTTGTCAGTGAGGTTTTCATGAATGTGATGCATTTTGAGCTGAACTTTGAAAGAGTAAGGGATATGGAAGGTTGGCGATGAAGGTGATTCATGTTCCCAATGAGGCCACCAACAAAAGCAAAGCACAGGAAGAGAAATGAGGATATAAGTGAGTGGAGAATGGCAACACTGGGTTAGTAAGCAAATGGCAGAGAAGGAAGAGAATTATCTCAAAACATTGTACATCAGTTTGAGGAGTTTAGAGCCATACTACTTGAACCAGTAAATCCAAAAGCTTTATCTCCTCACAATAGACTTGGATTTGTAACAATTGAAAGTTTGTTCTTCCCTGGGGCTTTGTTCCAAGACCATACAATGTCATCATCTGTGTCCCAGAAGGATGCAAATCCGTGTTAAGTATTAACTAATCTTTCTGTGCACTCATAATGAACTCTCTGAGTTCATTACGTTCACTCAAAGGTCAACTGATGGCTGCTTGGGCCTGCTGGTTTATTGTTCCTTAAGCAAATGGTTCTTTGTCAAATGTTAATCCCTCTAAATTAAGGCCCAAGGAATAAAGAAATCCATTTAGTGACCTATGTGGATTTGCTACCTCTGGCACAGTTCCTTGCTCTTTGCCATGTGACCTTTCTATGCTAGTTTTAATAGTTCACTGGTGTTTAAAGATCACCTGTGACTCAGCAGAACCCGGTTCTTATGAGTACGAAACCAAATTTCTGATTCTCTCATTCAGGAAAATACCTCATCTGCTTTTAATATGAAGCTTATAGAATAATTGCAGTTGTCTATATTATTATTTCTACCTTTCTGAGGTTAGAAATTGTCTCTAGAATACTCAGAGTGAAAGCAATCCACTCTTGATCAGGTTAAATAAATTTTAGTCCAAAATTTTATTTTTTCTCCCTAGTTATACAAAATTGTAAAGACCTATGCTCGTTTCATTTCATCTTAAGCAAAAGCAAAAGTTTTTAGGCCAATGGGATCCTAGACTAGGATTAGAAAACAAACTATAATTATAGGTCTACTCATATGAATAATTAATACTAATCTCTTTGAGTGGATTCAGATTATGTTATTTACTCAAGGGATACTGTCCTAGACAAATTTCCTTCTTACCTGGGGTAAGGACACTTCTGTTCTGCCTGCTGGACAAGTTTATAGATATAATTACCACATGCTGTTCTCTTGTATTCTAGATTTCTCTCTGCCTTGATTTGGGTCTCCAGCTCTTCTTAGTTATTTATCCATGTGCTTTTACTGCTTGAAGGATACTACCTCCATCCCCACCCCAAGCCTAGGGAAAGATTGAGTAGAACACTTTTCAAGCCATGTTTCTCAAGATTAGTTCTGAGACAACTTTTAAATTACCCATTGCTCCTCTTCATTTTATTGCCTAATCCAATTTTTTTTTTTTTTTGGACTTCCCCTCCATTAGCCCCGAACTCAGAAGGCTTCTTTTCTACTAATAGCACATGTGATTCCCATGAAAATCACACTCCCTCTCGCAATGATGCTCCAGCCACATGAGACTTCCTAACACTTCAGGATAAAAGTTCATTTCCACTCTAGACACTTTATGCTTTCTGGGCTCTTTGCCTGGATTGCTCTGGCCTGGTCCTACCCCCTAGTCATAGCTTCATGACTAGCTGCCTCATGTCTTTCAGCTTTTAGCTCAAATATTAGTTTTTTAGAAAGGCCTTTACTGACTCCTGTAGACTCTTCTGCACATACAGGCTGAATATAAATTTGTTGGATGAGTGACTAGTGAAATCTGGTATTAAAAATGTCATATTTGAGAAAATGAAAAGATGTTGAAAGTACTGGAAATGTGTGGATGAGATGAGAAGGTCAGAAATACATATTGATTTTCCACATTTGTTTAGCACTTAACAGTTCACAAAGCACCCTACATACATACATCATCTGAATTTTTGAACCTCCATGATGGAAAAGTGTTGTTCTCTCTATTTCATAAAAAATGGAGGCTCAGAAAAGTAAAATAAAGTTTTAAGATCATACAGTAATAAATAGAAGAAGTTGGAAGTTGAAGCATACTCTCATCTCCAAATTTAATGGTTTGTCTTCTGTGACATATTGGAGTCCCCTGACTTAAGTTGTGTATAGGTAAAATATCAGCAACATTAGGTGAATGGCAATTATTACAGCTGCACATTTTCATGGATGGATATTCAAATTCCTTTCCTGCTGCAGAACACCAAATGTTCCTCGTTCCATGCAACTCTGGTGTAGCCTCTTCTCAGTTCGACCACCAGCTGCTAACTCCATGCTTTAGTTGTTTTTTTTTTCCTATAACTGGGGTTAATTATGTACATATTTCATGGAGTGGTTGTGAGAATTAAACTAGTCTATACATGTAAATCTTTTTCAGAACATAGTTTAAGACATGAAAACTCTTATGATTATTGTCATCATTGTTATAAGTACAATTATATATGTTTAATAAAGATTTTCCTTCCTCTTAAGAAAACACTAAAAGCACAATATATGTGACAGTTTTATCTGTAATTAATTTTTCAGGCCTTCCATCATTAATTGAATGAAAGAAGAGTTCTTCTTTATTTTTAATCTTTAGACACTTGGTTGAACATGGCTTGGCCCTTGGCACTTTTCTTCTGAGGTTGCAGCCAGCCTTAAACCAGAAGTGTTAGAATGCATCTAACTGATCCTGGATTTGTTTTGCAATTATAAGTTGCAAAATAATAAGGTCTCACTGTGAAATACATCAGACCTTGAGTAAAATCATATTTCAGTGATTAAAAAGGCATTTTAAAAAAGGGCATTAACTATCATCTGATTTATTTATTTATTGGGGGGGCACAGAGGCAGAGGGAGAGGGAGAAGCAGACTCCCCACTAGGCAGGGATTCTGATACAGAACTCCATCTCAGGACCCTGAGATCATGACCTGAGCAGAAGGCAGATGCTTAACCAATTGAGCTACCCAGGAGCCACTTATCATCTGATTTCTAACCCAGTTCTTAACATGAGTAAGCACAGTCCTTCTTGTCACTTTACACAGAGACAAGAAATTTTCTGCACTTGGAAGTATTCTATACAGTGTGGGTTTGTAACTTTTCATAATTTGTTTTAATCGGGTTATGTTTGCTTTTTTCTCTTCACATTGCTCCAAAGCAGATCTTGCTCATGGATTTCACTAATATATAATTACATTTTGAATATTGAGGTCTTCAACCAGGAGAATAGAGTCCACTGGCAGATGCCAATGCTGTACCTTGTAGAAAGAATTCTTGGCCCGTTTCATGATTTGGCTCTATTTGCAAGGGAATTGCTAGGATTCCTGGTATGAAGGGAAGAACAGTGATTATGTTCTCCTTAGAGACTTTATACTCAGAAACTTTCTTCCTCATGCTCTGACTTTCCCTGATATCTTTAATAAGATTGCATATAGAACTAATCAATAAGAGAAGCAAGAAGAACCACATGGTCCTCTCAATTGATGCAGAAAAAGCATTTGACAATATACAGCATCCATTCCTGATTAAAATGATTCAAAGTATAGGGATAGAGGGAACATTCCTCAACTTTATAAAATCTATCTATGAAAAACCCACAGTGAATATCATCCTCAATGGGGAAAAGCTGACAGCCTTCCCTTTGAGATCGGGAACATGACAACTCTCACCACTCTTGTTCAGCATAGTACTAGGAGTCCTAGCAACAGCAATCAGACAACAAAGGGAAACAAAAGGTATTCAGATTGGCAATGAAGAACTCAAACTCATTCTCTTCACAGATGACATGATAATTTATATGGAAAACCCAAAAGACTCCACCCCCAAACTACTAGAACTCATACAGCAATTCATAATGTGGCAGGATACAAAATCAATGTACAGGAATCCATTGCTTTCTTAACAACACTAACAATGAAAATATAGAAAGGGAAATTAGAGAATTGATTCCATTTACTATAGAACCAAGAACCATAAGATACCTGGGAACAAACCTACCCAAAGAGGTAAAGGATCTGTACTCAAGGAACTACAGAACACTCATGAAGGAAATTGAAGAAGACACAAAAAGATGGAAGAGCATTCCATGCTCATGGATCAGAAGAATAAACATCGTTAAAATGTCTATACTGCCTAGAGCAATCTGCACTTTCAATGCTATCCCAATCAAAATTCCACTGGCATTTTTCAAAGAGCTGGAAAAAAACAATCCTAAAATTTGTATGGATCCAGAATAGACACTGAATTGCTAAGGAAATGTTGAAAAAGAAAAACAAAACTGGGGGCATCAAATTGCCTGGTTTCAAGCTTTACTACAAAGCTGTGATCACCAAGACAGCATAGTAGTGGCACAAAAATAGACACATAGACCAGTGGAACAGAGTAGAGAGCCCAGATATAGACCCTCAACTCTATGGTCAAATAACCTTCGACAAAGCAGGAAAAAGTATACAGTGGAAAAAAGACAGTCTTTTCAATAAATGGTGCTGGGAAAATTGGACAGCTACATATAGAAGAATGAAACTCAACCATTCTCTTACACCATACACAAAGAAAAACTCGATATGGATAAAAGACCTCAATGTGAGGCAGGAATCTATCAAAATCCTAGAGGAGAACATTGACAGTAACCTCTTCTACATCGGCCACAGCAACATTTTTCAAGATACATCTCCAAAGGCAAAGGAAACAAAAGCTTTTTTTTTACTTTTGGGACTTCATCAAGATCAAAGCTTCTGCACAGTAGAGGAAATAGTCAACAGAACAATGAGGCAACCCACGGAATGGGAGAACATATTCACAAATGACACTCAGACCAAGGGCTGATATCCAAGATCTATAAAGAACTCCTCAAACTCAACACACACAAAACAAACAATCATGTCCAAAAATGGGCAGAAGGTATAAACAGACACTTCTCCAAAGAAGACATACAAATGGCTAATGGACATATGAAAAAATGTTCATCATCATTAGCCATCAGGGAGATTCAAATGAAAACCACATTGAGGCACCACCTTACACCATTTAGAATGGTCAAAATTAACAAGACAGTAAACAAGTTTTGGAGAGGATGTGGAGAAAGGGGAACCTTCTTACGCTGTTGGTGGGAATGCAAGTTGGTGCAGTCACTTTGGAAAACAGTGTGGAGATTCCTAAGAAATTAAAAATAGAGCTCCCTATGATCCTGCATTTGCACTACTGGGTATTTGCCCCAAAGATACTGATGTAGTGAAAAGAAGGGCCATCTGTACCCCAATGTTCATAACAGCTATGGCCACAGTCACCAAACTGTGGAAAGAACCAAGATGCCCTTCAACGGATGAATGGATAAAGAAGATATGGTCAATATATACAATGGAGTATTATGCCTCCATCTGAAAGGATGAATACCCAACTTTTGTATCAACATGGAGTGGACTGGAGGAGATTCTGCTGAGTGAAATAAGTCAAGCAGAGAGAGTCAATTATCATATGGTTTCACTTATTTGTGGAGGATAAGGAAAAACACAGAGGACATTGGGAGATGGTAAAGAGAAGTAAGTTGGGAGAAATCGGAGGGGGAGATAAACCATGAGAGACTGGACTCTGAGAAACAAACTGAGGGTTTTGGAGGGGAAGAGGGTGGGGGTTCGGTAAGCCTGGTGGTGGGAATTATGGAGGGCACATATTGCATGGAGCACTGGGTGTGGTGCATAAACAGTGAATTCTGGAATACTAAAAAGAAATAAAATAAAATAAGAAAAAATAAATGCACAATTTGACCACTTTGGGGGTTGGAAAAAAAGACTGAACAAATAAGAAGCAAAACCTTCCTACAGAAATTTCAGTAATGCATAGTCTGATACAATGGATCTTAACCCTATTAGACCCAATGCTCTCATTTTGTTTATTTTTTTTTTGTACATTATATCTCCTTTACTTACTTATTTTATAACTAGAAGTTTGTTCTCTTTGTTCCCAATGCTTCTCTTTTATCACAAAATCTTTTTTTTAACATCTCCTTTATTATTTTAAAAGAAATTCAGGGAATAACATATTCAGGGAGGGTTTCCCCTAGAGTATGTGAAGCCCTGAGAAAATACTTTGTGTGGGACCCCTTTCTACATAAACCATTCAGCTCACCTAAAATCAGCATGTAAACACCATTCTATTGGCCCAATATCATTTGATCACGTAAAAAAAAAAAAATACTACACTGACAGGTGGGAGCTATCTATTCACCAGGCAGCTCACCTGGAACTAAGGCCTTGCCATGGAGCGTGAGGCACCCTATGGGTTCAGTTGTGTTTCTTTAGGGGGCACCTATACCCCATATATGGGCCTGAGCATTGGAGAGCAGCCCATAGGGGAGTAATAAGTACTGGGGCCCACACTTCTGGGAGACTTAGATATTTTCAAGGGTGTTACTCTATACCACAGGAGCACCCTTGAGACCCAATTAAAATATATCCATGGGGCAGGAACCCTGCCAGCCCATGTCTAAAAATAGTATCAACCATATTTCTAGGCATAATTTTTTAGGAGATCGTTATTAATAATGCCCATGTATAATGTAACAGGAAAATAAAATTATTCATAATAAATTACACATATTTCAATACAAAAATTTTGATGTGTGGCTATACCAGAAGACTTAATGAAATTGTCAGATGATCTCAGCTTCTTTTGAGGATACATTTGGAGTTAAAAGAATAAGAACATCATCAGCCATTCAGTACAAAGACTATAGGAAATGAAAGAACAGTTGTATAGATGGACACCAGAACAAAATAAAGTTGGGATAGTTAATGAGGAACCTGATATATCAGTATATGATCAAAGAAAGAGGTAAATAAACTTAATGAATTTATGATTATGTAGCAAGATAAAGACTGGCAAACTGAAGAAATGAAAAGTAAGAATTTCTTATATGTGAACTCAGCATTATTTGTAAATGCATTGTTAAAATAACTGTGCTATGACATAAGTCTCAGAGGACCACTCTGTTTTGAAGTGAAAATTCTAAGGCTCCTTCCTGTGCCTGGAACGCTCTTCAGTGCCATTTTGGAAGAGTGATCAAGCCAAACCAGTTCCTGTATGGGCCCCATTCCCATTCTCTGCTTTGGGTTGTTGTCCAACCCTTTACATATGGAATGGAATTGAGGAAGCATCCCAGTACTTTTACCTGTTATCTTGGGATCCCAGCACATGTCCAGGCACACTCTCAGTCTCTGGTGTGTTTTTTTTTTTTTAATTAACATATAATGTATTATTAGCCCCAAGGGCACAGGTCTGTGAATTGCCAGGTTTACACATTTCACAGAGTCTCTGGTGTTTTAAACAACCTTGCAAACTTTATTCTTGAAGAGGAAATGGGGACCATAGGATAAGTAGAAAAATAAACAGTAATTCAGGAGGCTATGGAGAATTTGTGTGACACTTTGCTTGAGATGGTATCCAAATAAGATTGAGTATGATCTCTAACTCTACCAAGACAGCCTGTATTGTATTATTAGAAAGTCGACAGGGGCTAATGATTTTAAAATTTTAAAAGAGGTGGTATGGGACAAAGGTTCAAGTATCTCCCAGTTTTATTGTTCATTCTGGTCCTGTGTAGACAGTAGAATCAGAGATTCAGCTAAGGGATGCCTAACTCACAGATAGTCTATTAATTTCATTACATATTTCGCTTTTAAACCCTGAGCTTTCCTGAACATTATTTAATTGGTAGCATATTATTAGCATACAGTACTCATTGCACATGATAAAGAAACTGCATTATTTTTAAAATCAGAAAAAAATGTTATTTGCATAATTTGTTTTTATTCAAATGAAAATATTTTAAGAACTGGTGGTAAAACAGAAAAGAAAAATAATGAATATTTGTCTTCAGGATATGATGTTCTTCATGATATTAATTATTGTACTTTTAGAAAAGGATAATTTCCAGTTATTGAAAATTCTTTGTGGAAATAAATGACATAAACTGTTCTTTATATATGTCAGTCTGAAGATCTAGACAAATAATTGTCTGATTTGATTCTCTTTAGTCTCATTCTTGTCCCAGTTGTAGAAAATGTCTTTGAGCTTGGAAGCCTTGTGATTCTTTGAACCATAATCATTAATTATTGACCAGGTAAAATAGTATGTCATATTCTTGCAAAAAATACACTTTTATAAATTTTTCTGGCCTTTCCCATGTGTTTAGTGAACCTGGCTGAATTTTGCCATTACTTTGGGACTTTCCAAGTTTGGTATATCTTCTAAAGATCTACTGGCATTACTCTTCTAGAATATTTGTTCCTGTTTAGATAGAAATGTGGGAGGTGCAAACACATACTTTTCTGCATTTCTGCAGACAGAAATGTTGCCTCAAACTATATAATTGACATTATACTATACCATCTAGTGCATTCCAGCCTCAGTTTATATAATGCAAATCATACAGAAAGAAGGAAAGGAGGCATAAATGGTACTTCCTAGTTTAGCATAAACATGTTTTAAGATGTGTGTAATACTGTGGTCCTATAAAATCATTATACTAGTACTTAAACAGTGTGGTTGACTCAGGAAGAAAGACAGTGTTTTCTTTAGTTAGTTCCACTTGGAGTCCACTGCTAAAATAGAGAGTATCTCCATACCTAAGAAATGAGATGAAATGACACCAACATTAATGACTTTATACACATGTAATACTGTCATTATAATGTAATGGGTAAGCATGTATCAAGAGTTTGGAATATAAACTAAGAAACAATTGCTTATGTTATTATAAGTGATTGCAAGAATGAGTTCTGAAACACCACTGGGTGCCTCCAAGATGTTCACAACCCAAATATTGACACGTTAGGAGTAAATGCTCTAAATGCTCTAAATTAATTTTTAGTATCATTCAAGCCTCTCAGTTATTTTTTATCTTGTTCCCACTGTAGTCTTGGCTCTGTCTGCAGAATCTCGGTATATTTAACTACGTTTGGCTTACCTTCTCAGTTTGACCCTGCTCCAAATAGGATAGTGGAAGTGTGGATTTCTCTTTGGAATATCTCCTGCAAGATAATAACTCTTGATCACCTCCTTTCAAATTATTTCTGTCTTGTTGGCAAGATTTTCTGCTGAGTATCACCTTTAGATTTGAAATTCTTAGTCCTCCTAAACATGTAATCAAGCCTGTACTAGTTATAATGTTCTTTCCAACCTAGGAAACCTCAATCATCATGAACTTCTTAGAACCACAGGACACACTCCTAGAGGACAACTAGTTATTTATTTTGGATATTTTAGCATTCCAAAAAATTCATAGGCATAGTTTATGTCCATTTGGAGGGAACAATTCTAATTTCTCATGTCCTATAGATCTTCAGTTTCCTCACTAAGCACTAAGTCTAAGATTGTTCTGTTTGCTAAGTAGTTTTTTTCTCTCCCATTCTGCATTCATTTCTGAATCTAAATTCTTGAAGCTAAATAAGTGGTTTGTTAACATTCTCTGATGCAAATGTGGATAAAATCACATGTATGAAATAGAAATAGATCAGTTTGGACCACTGACAATGGTGTTTTCCAAAATGCAGTAAATATAACAAGACTAGATGAATAGTTTTGAGAGAAGTGTAGATCCATGTAGTTTTATGGGAATCCTCCAATGCCAGATGTGTACTCTTTCCTAAAAATGATCTTTCTGAGACTGTATCTACAGATTCTTGCTGATTTTGTGTTGATTGAAACTTTGTGTTAATTTGCCTTCCTTAAATTTCTGCAAAGTGTCTCTTGCCCATCTTGAATGGTGAATTGCTTCAAGACGGAGAACCTCTAAGGACTCTGCAAAAGGGTAATCTAAATTATAGGTATCAGGGAAAGCCTTCTTTAATTAAGGCACCAAAAGGAAGGTGTAGAGATAATTTTATATTTTCTTGAATTTCTACACTCAAGCATTAAATATTATAAATACTGTAAAAAATCCACTTTTTCCTGAAGTATACTTGCTACACAATGTTACATTAGTTTCAGGTATTTCTACATTAAAAACCTTGCTCATACTTATGTGGTGATGTTTAAAAGAAATTATTAACCTCAAGGGGCCTAGTCTGTGAATATTTTAACGAGAAACTTATTTTTCACAGACAGTGGAAACCTCCATTCTCAAAAAATTATAAAGGTAATGGCAATCTCAAAAGGTAATTCTTTCCCCCAGAACAAAAAATAAAACCTCTCTCAATGGAGCCATATGAAAAAAATGATCAGTTATTATCAAAACTAATAGGAAATATTGAAAAACAAAATATAGATAGAAAAATATAGATACCTACATATGTATCTATATATGACTTATTTTTTATGCTTTATTTTTATTTTTTATTGATGTATAGTTGATACACAATATTAGTTTCAAGAATATAGCTTCTTAATTTTTTCTCTCACATCTCTAAAAATCTTTGTGGATCATTGTTTTAGCCTGCCTGAATGAGAAAAGACCCTATGAGGGGCGCCCAGGTGGCTCGGTTAGTTGAGCACCTGACTCTTGATTTTGGTTTAGGTCATGATCTCAGGGTTCTGGGACAGAACTCTGGGACTTCATGCTCAGTGGGGAGTCCACTTCAGGATTTTCTCTCTCCCTCTACTCCTTCCCACATCTCTCAAATAAATAAATCTTTTTTTTTAATAATTAATAAATAAATAATTTTTTTTTAAAATAAAGATCCTATGGGATCCTATGGTTAGAACACAGGCTATAGTCTCCAGTACTCAACCCTAGACAAGATGCTCATTCTCTCTCAGCTTAACATTTTTTACTTGTTAATGGGATGACTTTACCTGGTAGTATAGTTCTAAGGATTAAATGACTTACCCCTGATGAAGTGCTTAGTCCAAGGGTTAAAGTAAGTTCTCAATAAATTGAGTCTATTACTAACCCATGTGAAAAGGAAGGGTAGTTATAATTTGTCATTTAATTATTGGTTCATTTAATAAGAACTTGTTGAGCTCCTACAGTGTATCAGATAAGGTTTTATGTGTTGCAGATGCCCAAATCAATAAGACATAGTCTCCTCTTCAAAGAAATTATTTGGAATACATGCAAAACCAGGTTAAAAAAAAAAAGGGTAATGTACAGCAAGATATCACATAAACAGCTCTCTACTAAACTATAGTAGTCCTTGCTCTTCCCTTGGCTATAGATCAATGGAAGTTGTACTACACCTTCAAGGTATCAGGTAAAAGAACTAAAACCAAAAAGAAAAAGAAAAGATAGTGTATGTCAGAACTTCAGTAGTGATATAGTGGCCCTTTTCATTATGAGGGAACAGGATGTGTTAGAAATTTGACAGTCCAAGCAGGTGTTAAAAACTGAGCAGATGCCTGGAGCTCAAGGAGAGTAGACTTCAGTGTACTCCAGAGCATATGCAGTCCAAACATTGCCAAGGATAGTGCAAGACTACAGGTGAACAAAGGGCTTGACATGTTTTATGGCACCAGACTGAATTTATTTAATATATATGGTTTCGTTGAAACCATATATATTATTATTTTATTTTATATCTATATTTATATTTATTTCATATTTTATATTTAAATATTTTATATTTATATTCATATTATTTTATTATATATTATTATATTATTATACATTATATATATTAATACTTCTTTCCAATGGAACTCTGATCTCCTGAAATGTTCTTAATCCTAAAAGTGGCAGTATAGATAAACCACCTTTCTACTGTTAATGATAGAAGTGTTTAGAACTTTTGTCAAACACTGATGAGCACTGTAGAAAGACGATCACTGTAGAAAGACGATCTCCTGTAATCTTCATATGCACACACACACACACCCCTGATCTATCTTAATATAATTTCCATTTTGTAGACAAGGAGTTAAGGATGTGTCTGTCTTCCCCCTGTTAAAGCTTGCAGAATATGCATTATCAACTTCCTGTGACTTTCCATAAAGACTTCCCACTTGTTATATAGAAATTCTACTTTTTGTGTTTTCTTTAATAAACTTATATCTTGAATACCTTGTATCCTGACTAGCTTGCTTTCTTTTCTGTAATGTGTTATGTTAAATGGAATATTGAGTTTCTTTTGACAGGAAAAGAAACTTCCTGGTTGTGAGAACGGAGTTCCTGCTGCACGGCTGTTCACATCAGGACATTTATGTTCTCGTTGTGCAACTTCTACTTTATAATTTGTCTTTGAATATCATGTGAATTACACTTTCAATTTACAAAGCTCAGCATCACCAAGAGAAACCTCCTATGTGCTTTGTGCTAAATACTGAGCTAGCCCTGGAATAGAGCCTTGAGTAAGATGTAGTCTCTGACCTTCAAGATCTGGAGGAAATGGATGTGTAAGCAAAGAATTCCAATAATATAAAAGAGTAAATCAAGAAGTTTGCATGAAGAAGAAAACACCCCAGAGGTGTGATCCATTCGTCTGATTGTGTGGATTGGGGGATATTGAAGTAAAGCTTCTTGTAGGGTAATATCTGGCCCTAGCCAGATAAATCCACTTTCTTCTTAATTGTAGATAAAATTTTCTTGTTTGAAAAAATGATCAACGACCAATTTAAACTGTACAAGAATATACTATGATTATTTTTTTTTGCTATCTGCACTAGCAATCAAATGATAGCTTCAAAGAAACAAACAAAAATAAACCAGATCCTTAAATGTGCAGCTCTTCCTGAACTATCAATTTTCTCCTATAGACACAAACTTCAGATTTACCTTCCTTTTATCTAAATGAATCTAATAAGGTAAAAAGTAATTGAATCTATTTCATTTTATTTTATTCTATTTATATATTTTTAAGTTCTCAGACACTGTAGTTTTGGGGACATCGGCTTTCATATATAGGAAGTAAGAGTCAAATTGCAAAAGGAATGGATAGCCAGAGAGCCAAAGTTCTGGTGTTCTGGTGTTCTTGTTTTTTTGTTTGTTTGTTTTCTTTTAATTTAGACCTCTATGTCATTTGTCTATTAGCTTCTGAGCCACTTTTCTCTATTTGGCAAGAGCCTTAGATAAAAATTGTAGCCTATAGTCTCAAGTATACCAATCAGGGTTTCAGAGACATAATTTGGAAACTAGAAATAATCTCAGATTATATATAGATATCATTTTTCAAATGAAAAAGTCCAGAGAAGTGAAAATGATTTGCCATAGTTAAAGCTAGATAGTGACATGATTATCCTTAGAACAATTCCTGTTTCCTTTTTTTTTTTAATGCCTTCACATGTTTATTGGTCATTTCTTTTTCCCTTTATAGTAAAACGTCCACATCTTTTGCCCATTTTTCTTTTTCCTTTTAAAGTGATCTTTGTTCTATACCAATGGTTCTCAAATTTTAACTGAAAGAAACACATTGAAGAACTTCTCAAAGCAGACAACAACCCCCAGCAGTTGTGATTCAGTAGGTTTTAAGGATACCTCAGTAATCTGCATTTCTAAGAAGTTTTCTAACAAGTTTCTGGGTGTTGCTGCTGCTGACTGGGAAGCACACACTGAGCACACACATTGCTCTAACAGCATATATCTGAGGCCTCTAGTGTACCTGATAGTATTTTTAATCCCAAGCTTCTGAGAACCCACTACTGGGCATTCCTCACTACAAATCTATATTGCCTTTTTCCTCCTGATGGGACATATCATCTTTAGGTAGCATACCTAGAGGCTTTATTTGCTGATGGCTTGGTCTAAGAACTGAAGATTTTCTGGGCAATTAGTTGTTTATCTAATTATAGACCAATAAATGTATGCATGCTTCTTTAAATAGACCACCATCTTGTGGTAACACCTTAATTTTAAGTTTCTACTTTGAATTGGTTTTAATAAGTAGAAAACTTTTAAGTATTTTTAAGGTACATAATTACAAAATGTGACTATAAAAATAGGTGAAATAGGTGATGGGGATTAAAGAATGTACTTGCTCTGATGAGCACTGGGTGCTGTATGGAAGTGTTGAGTCACTAAATTTTTATACCTGAAACTAATATTACACTGCATGTTAACTATCTGGAATTTGAATAAAAACTTTAAAAAATAAAAATAAATTTAAACAATAAAATAAAATTAATAAAATAAAATTTCAATTATAACTCTCTCTCTCTCTCTCTCTCTCTCTCTCTATATATATATATATATATATATATATATATTATTTGTTTTTTGAGAGAGAGTATGAGGAGAAGGGGCAAAGGTAGAGGGAGAGGATCCCAAGCATGGGGGCTCAATCTCACAACCCTGAGATCATGACCTGAGCTGAAATCAAGAGTCAGATGTTTAACCAACTGAGCCACCTCGTCGCCCCCAAAATATTTGGGTCTGTGTGTGTGTGTGTCATATGTGTATGTATGTGATATGTAAGTATGTGTATATATATTCACACACACACAAGTAATTATTTCTTACCTTGTAGGTCTTTACCGAGTTCAGGTTTTTCAAGGCACTGATTCTTTTCCCTACAGTTTCAATTATTTTATTTAACTCTTCTAACACCATCTGATATTCTGTACTAGCAGTACTTGAATTTGTCACCTCTTTTTTTTTAACCTTTTGTCTGCTTTTCAATCTCATATTATTGTCTTCTTAACTCATTTTAATTTCTTTTATAATTGTTTCCCCATGATGTGTACTTATTCTCTAAATGTTCTTCTTTATCTTAGGTTAAATCAGGTACAAAAGGGGCACCTGGGTGGCTCAGTCGGGTAAGGGTCTGCCTTGAACTCAGGTCATGATCCCAGAGTCATGTGATCAAGCCCTGAATCAAGCTCCTTGCTCAATGGAGAATCTGTTTTTCCCCCTGCCCCTCATACCACTCGTGATCTCTCTCTCACTCAAATAAATAAATAAAATCTTTTTAAAAAATCATGTACAAAAACATGATCTCCAAGATCTTTTGGTGCCTTTTAAGATTTTTAATAGGTTTTTCTGTTTGATGCTGTCTTAAATTCACCTTTATTGTCTTGTTAGTAATAGTTTTTTTTTTTAAAGATTTTATTTATTTATTTGACAGACAGAGATCACAAGTAGGCAGAAAGACAGGCAGAAAGAGAGGGGGAAGCAGGCTCCCTGCTGAGCAGAGAGCCCAATTCGGGGCTCAATCCCAGGGTCCTGAGATCATGACCTGAGCTGAAGGCAGAGGCTTAACCTACTGAGCCACCCAGGAGCCCCAGTTAATAGTTTAACTAAGCCCATAATCACCCAGTCAAAGAATGCATTGTTCTTGTTTCCTATGAGCTAGATATGATCATTTGGCTAAGTTCAGGCCATAAGAACTTCCAGTTCTCTTTCTCAAAGACATGGCGCTTGCTCTGGATTCCTCTTTCTCTACCCAGTTGCCTGGAAAACATCAACGATTGAATTGATCTTCCTGCTTGTAGAGATGGAAGCTGGGTGTCTTGCTAACAGAGCCATTTTGCTAGCCTGAGTCCTTGGATAAACTCAAGACGTGGCTACTTTCCCCTAATGACCCTGGAATGTCACATAAGAAAGAAAGACACATTTTTGTTGATATTTTGGGCTAGATGGTACCTTGTTGTGAAGGTTGTGCTATGCGTCATAGATTGTTTAGTAGCACCCTTATCCATAGCTATAAGATGCCTATAGTACCTCTTCTCATCTCAGCTGTGATTAATAAAGATGTTTCCATTCTTTGGCAAATGCCCTGTATAAGTAAAAATTGTCCCTGATGGGTGCGCCTGGGTGGCTCAGTGGGTTAAAGCCTCTGCCTTCAGCTCAGGTCATGATCTCAGGATCCTGGGATTGAGCCCCACATCAGGCTTTCTGCTCAGCAGAGAGCCCGCTTACCCCTCTCTCTCTGCCTGCTTCTCTGCCTACTTGTGATCTCTGTCTGTCAAATAAATAAATAAAATCTTAAAAAAAAAAAAAAGTTGTCCCTGGTGAAGACCACTAGTCTAGAGACTAACTAATGTAGCAATTGTTACCTGTAAGTGAGATGCCTTAAAAAAAAAACAACTCAAAAAACACGGCATTTGCTTAGATGTCAGGTGGAAGGAAATGGGTAAAGTGGCATGGAAAGCTGGAAGGTGCTGATAATTTTCTGCTGTCTATGGTACTGTAGTAGGCAGAACACATTCCTATAGAGCCTAAAGCTATGGGGAAAGTGTTTAGAAAGAGGCAAAATATCAGTATGTTTGGGATGTTACATGCTGTTTTAAGCAAAATACCACAATTTAAAAAAATGAGCATATCCAGGAAATACTGGACAATCTCCTTGTTGCCTGAAACCTATTTTAGGTTAGCCAATACACCAGGCATCTGAGTTTTCTCAGAGTTGGAAAAATTAACTCTCTTAATCTCACAAACCACAAAAGAAAGATTATCAGAGTTTTACTCAAAAGCCTCCCATTCAGACTCCTCAGCCAAAAATATGAGGAGGTCACAGATAAATAATCAAGTTATAGGTGTTGCCTTCCCACTCCTGCCTACTTTTTTAGAAGGTCATAAGAAAATGAAGAAAAGGAAAGTAAGCCCAACAAAGCCACCAATTAATTATAAGCAAGAGTCAGAGGATGAAGAAACATCACTAGAAGACATTTTTGAGTGAGCTTCTTCTACACAGGGATCTTGATTCTTCAGAAAGTTGAAAAGACAGTAGCTTGGCCTTCAGAGGTTTTCAACTGTGTGATATATGAAGAAATCCTTGATTTCTTAAACTGCCCCAGCAGAGAGGAAGCCAAGAAAGCTGTGCAGTAGCCCAATATGGCCCAACTCAACAACTGTTTTGACAGATGGTGGGGAAGATGAGGAAACAAGGAAAATTTCCCAGGTGACAAAACATGGGGCCAAAAGAGGACAATGAATAAGAAACTTCGTCCCAGAGAACAAAACCAGTCTGACCACGGAAGTTCTTTCACTGCTGGTTCAAGGGGCTTTTGAAATTCTGAGCCAGTATCATTTATTTCACAATTGCAATGAACTAATGACTTTTTTAGGTCAGAGTTTTTAATTGCTGCTTTTCTATTTCTTTCCCACCATTGTATGTTGTGTATGGGTGTCAGAGGTAGGAGAGAAATAAATGACTGCACTTTTCTGTTCACTAGACTGTTGGGCTCCTCACTGGACCACATGGAAAGATTATGCATCACCCAGAGGTACCCAATTTTGAGTGGGATGCAGTAACTGGACTTTGATGATACCTCTTGGGGAAATGGTGTTTTCTTTATCTAGGAATGATATATGGATACTTGTACATGGGTACTGGGGGGGGCCAGAGTGACAGTCTATTGGAAGCCATTACTGTCCCCTCAGTCTTTGTGACCCCTCCACTTTCTTTTAGTAATAGACTCTATTGATTTTTAGTTGTGCATTTTTGCTCTTAAATTAACGGCACTGCCTATGGCAGCTCTTTTTCTACAGAACTAGACAAAATATTTTCCAATAAGTATTTTAATTTCTTCTACATTTCTGAGTATTTTCTTATTCTATCTTCTAATACAAAAGAATTTTTATATTTCTTTTTTATGACTATTTACATATTTTTTTGTTTATCTTTAAAACCCAGTTTTAAGATTTAGTAGTTGTATTATCTATTTATTAAACAATATCTGCTTTAAAAATAAAATAATTTCTTCTTTATTTAAAGCCCAGATTTGATCTGTAGCTCCCATTCTTACAGACACCTATGTATATTCTCACAGACACATATGTATATTCTCTTGTGTATCCACACACACACAGACATAATTCCTTTCTTGGGTTTAGTTTCTTTCCATTTTTTTTAACTTCTTGAGTTTGATAAATACCTCTAATTTTTCTTCTTCCTTATTTAGTAAGAAATGACCTTTTAGCAGAGCTTTGTTACCCAGGAATTCTTAAATGTAAATATTTTTTTTGATTTATTTGAGCACTTTTATTGTTTAAAAGTTTGTTAGCTTCTATCCCAACCTTCCCCAACAACTTGGGTTTTGTCTTATTTTCCATGTTTCAAGTAGTAAAACAATAACAAATCTGGAGTAAAATATAAAAGAGAGATTAAGCTTATTCAACTCACTTTAATATGCAATGTAAGAGTATATCCTACCTATGAATCACAAGTTCAACTGAGATCTTGAAGAGAGCAGGCAAATGCATGACAGAACTAAAATGAGTTGCATTGTTGTATTGATGATAAGAGTTCCTGATAACTAATCCCTTAGTCATTGCCTAGGCCTTGGTAGGCATAAACTCTAACAAAAGTCAAGATGTAATGTAGAGCACTAAGTTGAATTAAAGCCTACGGACAGGAAATAGTGGAAAAGAAAATTGTCAGCTATAGGTTGCTGAGGGCTTCCACTCCAGGAAGGACTTTACCTTCCAGGAGTTCCAGACTAGCACCTCCTCCAGTGCTCACATGGCTGACTTTATCTTCAGTGTTCCATTTGGCACAGCAGGTAGCAGTGTCACCACCTCCTATAATAGTGATGCAGCCCCTAGAAGTGGCTTTCACAATTTCATCCATAAGAGCTTTTGTTCCCTTAGCAAAGGCATCCCATTCAAATACGCCTACAGGACCATTCCACACAATTAGCTTGGCTTGGGCCACAACTTGAACATTTTTCTTATTGGTCTCAGGACCACAGTCCAAAGCCATCCAGCCAGCAGGTATGCCTGATGCTACAGTGGCGTAGCCAACCTTAGCATTCTCCTCAAATTTGTCAGCAGTGACAAAGTCAACAGGAAAGGTAATGTTCACACCTTTCTCACTGGCTTTTGCCATGATATCTTTGACAATCTTGGCCCCCTCTTCATCAAAGAGGGATGCACCAATCTCCATGTTGTTTAGTACCTTAAGGAAGGTAAAAGCCATTCCACCGCCAATTATCATCTCATTGACCTTATCCAGCATATTTTGGATAAGTTGGATTTTATCTGCTACTTTGGCTCCACCAAGTATAGCCAGAAAGGGTCTCTCTGGATTTTCCAAGGCTTTGGCAAAATAATCCAGCTCTTTTTTCATCAGGAATCCAGATGCCTTCTGGGGCAGATCCACTCCCACCATAGAACTGTGGGCCCGGTGAGCAGTGCCAAAAGCATCATTGACATAGACATCCCCTAGTTTGGAGAGTGATGCTCGGAAGGCTTTTATTTTATCTAGTTCAGCTTTAAGCTTATTTCCAGAAGGATCTTGGCCTTTTCCTTCTTCCTCCACATGAAAGCGCAGGTTCTCCAGTAGGATAACTGAACCAGCAGCTGGGTTGGCACAGGCTTTCTCCACTTCTGGGCCCACACAGTCCTTTAGAAACAAAACATCCTTGCCCAGTAAGGATTTGAGCTCAGCAGCAACAGGCTCTAGTGAGTATTTATCTGGCATGGGAACACCATCAGGTCGACCTAGATGACTCATAAGAACTACTGACCTGGCTCCATTATCTAGACAGTACTTGATGCTTGGGATGGAAGCTTTGATTCTCTGGTTATTTGTAATCTGGTTCCTCTTCATGGGGACATTAAAATCTACTCTCATGATGACTCGCTTGCCTTTAACATCTAGCTTGTCCAAAGTTAACTTCTTAGAAAGAGACATCTTGACAATATAAAGACAGAAGCTGAAAGCTAGATCCCAATGCTGAAGAATCACTTTACTGCTGATGGGAGGTTGGATAGGTGGTGCTTTCCAACGCCTTTCCCTTTGGCCCGCCCCTTTCTTCTCATCACTGTCTTCCATAGGGCAGACATCATTGAACTCCGGAAAAGGAAACCTGGCTCTATGATTGGTTAATGGTCTTGTCCATTTGGATTTGGAACGTGTGGCCCTTGCAGATTCAAACTGCCAGTGCTGAGCGTGACGCCGGAGTAGCGGTACCTGGCTTGGAGTGAGAGCTGGGGAAGTGAAGAAACCGTGGAATAAGAATGTTTCTGAGGGCGAAGGTTCCTGCAGGTTCTCTATTGCCACATCTTTTTTGACACTTCCTCTTATTATTAAAACAAAATGAAGCGAAACGAAACAAAAAATCTTCAACCAGGTCAAATCTTAATTATATTGAGATACAAAAACTATAGTACCAATAAAGAGATGGTTCTATGACTCCTTGTTTATTCAAGGCAATGTGGTATGCTTCTGTTTTTATATTTTTAAATATTTCTGTTATCAGCATAGCTTAGTGTCAGCCTTTGTCTTAAATATAATCTAGGGTAAGCAGGAATGATCTGTTTTTATTACCTTACTCTATTGTCAGACTACTGAGAAATTAGAAAATGCTAATGAAAAGAGATATAATACAATTAAATTTATGGGACACAAAAATGCAATGTTAAATAAGTTAACTTTAAGATTTCAAATTAATCAAATTAATCTAACTAGGGACTAGATAAAAACAAACTAAATTCATAGGTTGCAGAAGAAAGGAAATAATAAAGATTAAGACAGACGTAAATGAAATTTAGGATAGAAAAAACAATGGACAAAATAAAAAAAAGTTATCCTTTGAAAAGATAACAAAATTGACAAACCTTTATCTAAATGGCCTAAGGGAAAAAAAAGGACTCAAATTACTAAGATAAATGAAAGTAAGGACATTACTACTGATTTTATAGAAAGAAAAATGATTAGAAGAGAACACTATAAATAATTTTAGGTGAAATGGACAAATTCCTAGAAACACAAACCATACCAAGACAGAATCATGAAGAAATTAAAAAAAAAAAAATCAATGGATTTATAACTAGTAAGGTGCTAGAATCAGTAATCAAAAATTTCCTGATAAAGAAAAGCCCTGGACTTGATGGCTTTACTGGTGCATTCTACCAAACCTTTGAAAGAGAACTAGTATGAATTCTTCTCTAACTTAAAAAAAAAAAAATGAAGAGAAGGGAGCACTTCCTAACTCATTTTAAAATGTCAGTATTACTCTGATACTAAAATCAGACGAAGGCAATTTTAAAATAGAAAACTGTAGATCAATATCTCTTATGAATATTGAAGCAAAAACCCTCAACCAAATACTAGCAAACAATTCAGCAGCATATTACAAGAATTAAACACCATGATCAAGTGGGACTTATTCCTGGAACACAAGAATGGTTCAATATATGAAAATCAATCAATGTAATACACCAGATTAACATAAAGAGGGAAAAAAAAACATGATTATCTCAGTTGATTCAGAAAAAGCATTTGACAAAATTCATCACTGTTTCATGATAAAAACATGCAACAAACTAGGAAAAGATGGAAAACCACCAGAATATTATAAAAGTGATATGTGAAAAATTCACAGCAAACATACTCAATGATGAAAGACTGAATGCTTTTTCTCTAATATCTGTCATAACACTTTATTAAATGTAGTACTGGAAGCTCTAACTAGAGAAATTAGGCAATAAAAAGAAATAAAACTTACCAAATTGGAAAGGAAAAATTATCTTCCTCTCTTTATAGAGGATGCCATTTTGATGCAGAAAACCTTAAATAATGCACCAAAAACCCCATTCAAACAAACAAAAAAAATGAATTCAGCAAAGTGGCAAGATACAAAGTCAACATTCAAAAATCTGTTGTATTTTATACACTAATAATAAATAATCTGAAAAGGAAATTGCAAAGTAATTGCACTTATAATAGTATCAATAAGAATAAAATACTTGAGAATTAACTTAACCAAAAAGGTCAAAGACCTATAAAATAAAAACTACAAAACATTGCTGAAAGAAATTTAAAAAGACATAAATAAATATAAACAGAAACAAATTTTGTGTTCTTAGTTTAGAAATTTTAATATCGTTAAAATGTCAATGCTATTCAAATTTATCTACAAACTCAAAGCAATCCGTATAAAAATACCAAGAATGTTTTTGCAGAAGTAGAAAAACCTGTCCTTAAATTCACATGGAATTGTGAGGGACCCCAGAGAGCCAAAACAATTTTTGAAAAGAATAAAGTTGTAGGAATTGCACTTCCTTTCAAACTTACCACAAAGCTATAGTTATCTAAACACTGTGGTACTAGCATAAAGAGAGACATATAGGCCAGTGGATTAGAATAGAGATCCCAGAAATAAACCCTCATATGTTTGATCAAGTAATTTTTGATAAGAATATCAAGACCATTAAATGTGGAAAAAGACAATTTTTTCAATAAATGTACTGGGAAAATTGACTATCCACATGCAAGAGAATCAAGTTAGATCCTTATCTAACACTATACAAAAATACCACAAAATGGGTCAAAGGCCTAAATGAAAAACTTAAAACCATAAAACTCTTAGTAGAAAACATAAGGGCAAAAGTGTCATGACACTGAATTGGTAATAATTTCTTGGATCCGACACCAAAGTCATAGACAAAAAAGGAAGAAAAGTAAACTAGACTTCACAAAAATTAAAGAAGTTTGTTCATCAAAAGACATTATCACACAGTAACACAGTAAAAATGTAACTCACAAAATAGACAGTATTTTCAAATCATGTATCTGCTATTTACCTAAATATTCAGAATATAAATAGAACTCCTAAAACTCAACAACAGAAAAACAACCTTACAAAAATAGTCAAAGGACTTGAATACCCACTTTGTCAATAAGCACCTAAAGAGATGCTCAACATCACTAATCCTTAGGGGAATGTGCATCAAAACTATAATGAAGTGCCACATTTGCCCCTGAGGTGGGGAACTACCAAAGGAAGAAAGGATAAAAGGGAGAAAGAGGGAGGGAAGAGAGGAAAAAAGGGAGGGAGGGAGGGAGAGGCAGGGAGGGAGAAGTGTTGGCATCAATGTAGAGTAAATGGAACTTTTGCACCGTGTTGGTGGGAACACAAAATGAAACACCTCCTGAAGAAAACAGTATTCTAAAAATTAAACATATAACTACTATGTGATCCAGTAATTCTTCTTCTGGGTAAATATCCAAGATAATTGGAAATAAGATCTCAAAGAGATATTTGTATCTATTTTTATAGTAGCATTATTCACAATAGCTAAAATATGGAAGCAATCTCAGTGTCCATTGATAGGTAAGTGAATAAATAAAATGTTGTATGAACATATAATGAAATAAAAAGGAAGGGAATTGTGACACATGCTACAACATGGATGAACACAGATTTGAAGATATTTGCTGTGTGAAATAAACTAGTCACAAATAGAAAAACAATGTGTGTTTCCATTTGTATGAGGTACCTAGCACAGTCAAACTGATAAATACAGAAAGTAGAATGTGATTTCCAGGAGCTGAGGTCCCAGGGAAACGAGGAGTTAATGGTCTTCTGAGTACAGTTTGAGCTTGGAAAACTAAAAATTTCTGGAGGTGATGGTTACACAATTATGTGAATATTATGCCACTGAGCATAAATGCCACGTAATTTTAAAGTGATAAATGTGGTATACTTTATGGGAATCTCTGTACTATGAACAGAGTAGAGGTTATTATTTGTATTATTTATAAATATCACAAATGTGATTTACAAATAAGACTGATATTTTATGGTTTTGTGACTTCCTAGAAAATCAAATGTGTAAAGAGAGGAACTCAGTGGGCCAAGAGTACATGCGCATTAAGATGGCAGACTTTTAGTTGTTCCCACCTTTTTGTCACTCATGCTGTATCACTTAAACAATGTATGTATTTTCCAGCACACGAGTTACCTGTTTATAATAGTTAGTTGCTATGTTCTCATCTGATGATGTCCATTCCTTTTTCTGGAAATATTTAGACTTATAACACGAGCTTTTAATTACATTTGACCTTGAAACTGGATAATATGCCAATTTCATATTTTCTCCACAAATAGTCTCTGAAAAAAGGAAATAGGGATTATCATGCTCTCCCAAACTTGTAAATACTGTTCCAGGTTATTTCCTTTTTAAAATGTATCTCTGATCATATAAACAGCATCCTATAAAAAGAGGCAAATTCAATAGTATTTTTGCCGGCAATGTTTTCTCTTAAAGGTGAGTGAACGTGGGGGCTCAGGTTTGGTGAAAAGCTAACAGTAGGAAATGATGTGCAAACTTTGAAACCAAATGAACTAACATTTTAGTCTACGCTGCTGCAAGCTGGTAGAGAAGAGTGAAAGCAAATCAGAGAAGCCTATGGGTTGTAACAGGGACCATGACTCGTAAGCAGCCACAGAGGGTGTTCAACACCCAAGGACCTTGGGATAAACATTTGTTCATTTAGCCATTCATTCACGGTGTAGGCTCTTGATCAAGCATAGTATTCAGGAGTGATCTGTCTTGCCCTAGGACAAAAGAAGGTTCACATTGCTAATTTACTGCTCAGTGTCTCCACAGTGTCCCCCAGGTCTACAGCTGCATACCAGTTTCTCACCCATTTACTCTAAACGCAGCCCCCTCCTGCATCACAGGTACTTAGAGTAGTTGAGCGGCCATGAGCCTCAGTTCAGAATGGCCCAAAATATGTGGAAATCAAATCCAGGGGGTCCACCTGATGGTCGTGCCTGCCTTCTTTTGCATTGTGTTTTATGTCTCTCTTCTCAAAAATACCTCAACTCTTGGGGCATCTGGGTGGTTCAGTTGGTTAAACATCTGCCTTCTGCTCAGGTCTTGATCCTGGGGTCCTGGTATCAAGTCCCATATTTGGCTCCCTGTTCAGCAGGGAGACGACTTCTTCCTCTTCCTCTACTGTTTCCCCTGCTTGTGTGCTCTCTCGCTCTCTCTGTCAAATAAGTAAATAAATAAAATCTTAAAACAAAAACAAAAACAAAAAATCCAAACCTTATCTGAACTTCCACACCAAAGAAATTAAAACAGCTTAGGAAAACCCAGGAAAGAGTATTCATCTCTGGTCCTTGACACATTAAACAGCAGCAATGGCCAGCTCAGGTACTGAACTGCTTCTCTAGGGCAGGTAATATAGGCCACCTGGATTTCTGCCTCACATCATGAATATGAATAATTAAAAAGCATGAGGTGAGCACGTTATGTCCCCAGAGAGAAAATAAGACAGAGCACAGAAGTTAAGCAATGAATGAGTACAAAGAGACTTGATAAAGAAGGAAAACACATTCCATTAATTCATGTGGGACTGATTTTCATAGATTTGTAGAGGTTTTCCAATAAATAAATTGATACTCAGAGTTCTGTCCCTTCGCTTTGTGACTATGGAATGTATGAGAATATCCACAATGACATTTCCTGACACTTTTAAATTTTGCTATTTTTTTAATATTGATACTCATCAGTTACAAATAAAGATTTTGCTAGAGCTAACACTTCAAGGAGGAAGTCCAAAGGAAAACAATGTTTTAAACAGAAGTTATTCTCAAATTGAACTTATTTGAGTATACAGGGAAAGGAAAAATTATTTTATAGAGATGATAGTAAAATGTCTTGTGTCTTCTCTCAAGGTCTTGTATAGGATATCAATCCGGAAATATATTCCCAAATTAGAGATCTGCAGATAAGTTAATATGGAATTTTATGGAATATAGATGAAGTCAGTGTCCAAGGACAAGGAAAAACCACTAACCTGCTAAGGAGAGTTAGTTATTGGCATTATTTTTTTTAGAAAGTTTGATCTGTTTAATGAATTTAAGAATCCACAGGTAATTTAAAGTGTATCTTATAAATGAGCTCTAATTGCTTCAAAAGGAATTCCTTTGAGAACATACAGTATTTTCTCTATTATTGAGAAGATTCTAGATATCTGCAAGTTTTACATACACATATAGTTTTCTTTTTTTGCAATTGTTTGAAAAACTTTTATTTTAGGGTAAGAATGTGCGTAGGGAATTAGATAACATTATTACACATTGCTTATGCATGTTCAACTCCAGCTTCTGCCAATGTTTTAACAACAATTTATTTAATTCACTCTGTTTTGGTGGGTTGTGTTACAACTTTGCAGTGATAAGTTGATTAACTGCTATTCGTTGTTTTGAATATCATGCTTACTTTTCTGTTACTCACCTTCTACACCCTAATCTAGGAGACACTTAAAGATTTCCTGGCTTTGGCACTATTTCTATTGTATCTCCAACTGTAGTCACAAGCAGGGGCTCTATGGATATTTTTTGACCAGCTGATGTACCCATGCTTCCAAATCACAGCTATGTGTACATAGTAACTTTTCAAATCCTTGTTCAGCTGAACAGAGGGGAAACTTACTTCTAATTACTTATACTACCTAGAAAATCAGATGGCTCTTATTCACCTGCTGATGTGTTTAGAGTAGTTTCTGGCTTTTTACTAACAAAGAAAAACTTGTTATGAATGTTCATGTGCAAATATTTGTGTAGATATAAGATTTCATTTTTCTTGGTTAAATCATTAGGTGTGGAATGGACAAGTCTGTTGGTGGTTAATTTTTTTTACTTCTAAGACTTACCAACTGTTTACAATATGGTTGCCCCATTTAACATTTCCACCAGCAGTACATTCGAGTTCCAATTGCTATTCTTTCTTGCAGACATTTAGTCTTTTTAATTTTTGTTCCAGTGGGTTATAGTTGTATCTCATCATTTGGAGTTCTCTAATAACAAATGATGCTGAACATCTTTTTATGTGTATATTTCCTGTCTTCTATGTGAAACATTTGTTCAAAATTTTGCAAATTATATATTTTTTGGGTTTTTTTTATTGTTGGAATTTTTATGTAAATCTGGATACAATTCCAGTATCACATATGCAATTTTGAAATAATTTCTACAAGTTTTGGAATTGTGTTTTTCTTGCTTAACAGTATCTTTTAAATATCAATTGTATATTCCTAATTTGGAAAAAGACCAAATTATCAACTTTTTTTCACTTTTGAACTTCATTTTTTGTTGACTCTAAGAAAATTTTGCCTACTAACTATCACAAATATTTTTGTTTGTTTCTTCTGGATGTTTTAGCTGTTACATTTAATGTCAAAGATCCATTTTGAGTTAACTTTTTTATAAGTTTCAATGTATGGATCAAAATCCAGTTTTTATGCACGTGGGTACCAAACCATTGCAACATTATTTGTTGAAGGGCTTTCTTTTTTCAATGGAATGTTTTGCAACTTTATTGAAAATAAATTGATCACTTATGACTATATCTGTCTCTCCTAGACTCTGTTTATCTTGATGAAAATACCATGTTGTCTTGATTACCCAGAATTACAAAAAATTACCTAGAATTATAAGAACTTCCTTCTTTTCTAACATAGGCATTTTGTAACATAAATTTCCCAGTTGGCACTGTTTTAATTTTATCCAAAATTATTGAATATTTGTTTTTATTTTCATTTAGTTCAAGTAGCTTCTTATTTTCCATTCATCTCAGGTTTCATGAGTTATTTAGTTGTGAGTTATTTAGTTTCCAAAAAAATTGAAAATGTTCTAGATATATTTCTATAATTGACTTATAATTTATTTCCACTGTAGTCAGAGATCAGTATACTTTGTGTGCTGTGAAGTAGTTTTGAAACATTGAGATATCTTAGAAGGACCAGAATACATTCTATCTTAATAAATATCTGTGTGTACTGAAAAATAGTGTGTATTTGTACCAGAGAGGGTCAATTTAAGAAAAATAGTATAAAAATCAACTTTGAGAAAGGACATAAGAAATGGAAATAATCTATTACCTGTCCAATTAGTAAGTGGTTGAAAATTTAGTGCAGTTTAGCTTCAATTCACATTTCTATTGAAAATTTACATGGCATGTGCATTCCACTATTCTATGTACAGGGTCTTGGTGCTGAGATGAGCAATAATCTATATGCCTATAAGCAAATTTAATCATTTGTTCTATGACCACAATGAATCAATTTCTTGTTAAATAGTAACACTTCGCTTTTATGAAACAATAATCTCCATTAGGAAACTAGCCATGAGCTACTAATCTTGCATTGTAAAAAATTTCCATGAGCTTTTATTATTGTTATTAGAGGTAAAAACGTGGTGACACAACTTTGTTTCTTGATTATTCAAGCAGAACCACTTTCAACAAGCTGAAAGACTCATAGAGTAACAGTGTGGAAAGAGGAACAATACAAACATTTTAAAGTACTAGTTTCATCTTCCAAATATTTTATTGATTTATCTATTTATCTATGCTTTTCATTAACATACTTTTATTGCATAAATATTAAAACAAATTAATGTTAAGACAATACAGTATTGTTAAGTTTTGTCAAATAGGGACTCTTTTCTTTTTTTTTTTAAATGTTTATCCCAACAATTATTATTCATTGAGCAGTTTTGATGTTCTAGGCACAATGACAGCAGTTTAACATGTGAGATCTCATTTAATCCTCCCACTGAAACTGCTGCAATCTGTCCACTGTCCCTTTCTACAGGTGAGAGAGCTGAGATTTACAAAGAAGCAATTCTCTTAAGGGCACATGCCACAAGTGGCAGAGTTGGAATCTGAGCTGAGGACTGTGAGACACTCAGCTGTTAGACATCAAACCACAAGGACACATTTCCCCATTGTCAGTACAGATGAGTTGATCATGACCTCCCGAAAGCAAACAGGAAATCAAGGAAAGGACTAACATGATTTGTGACATTGCACTGATGATTTCTATTATTTTCAGGTTTGAGATTTGGTGCCTGAGCTGTTTTTTTCTTCTTAATGAATGTAAAGGGCTTCAGATAACTATAGGGACAAAACAAAATGACTAAATCACCCAGATCACAAATATCTACTTTCTATAGGATCTTTGCACACTGAATTCTTACCGAACTCTCTTACTAGTTACTAACTCAGGGAAGCATGGAATAGGACAAACCCATAATATGAAGACTAAGACGGGGATTTTAATTTTAGTAAACTGATGTAAACAAGAACCATTTAAAAATAAATGAGACAAATCATCTCCAGCTCAAATTAATCCTAAGGAAGGATTGGTGTATTGCTGAAATTAGATTGTGTTTCATATTCACTTAAGAATCCAACACATAGATTCATCCTCAGAGTAAAGAAAATTGTGATCTAAAACTTTTTAATTTGTATTTTAAAGTGATCCTTTCAATTAAATCTTTAAAAAAGTAAGGAGTTAAGGAGTCCAAATTCATACTAACAGTTCTTTTTCTTTTTCTTTTCTTTTTTTTTTAAACTAACATATAATATATTATTTGTTTCAGGGGTACAGGTCTGTGATTCATCAGTCTTACACAATTCACACCAATCACCATAGCACATACCCTCCCCAGTGTCCATCACACAGCTACTCCATAGCTCCCCTCCCCCTCCACTCCAGCCAATCTCAGTTTATTTCCTGAGATTAAGAGTCTCTTATGGTTTGTCTCCCTACCCAGTCCCATGTTGTTTCATTTTTCCCTCCATTCCCCCTACAACCCCCATGCTGCCTCTCAAATTCCTCATATCAGAGAGATCATATGATAATTGTCTTTCTCTGACTTTCTTCTCTTAGCATAATACCGTTTATTTCCAACCACGTCATCACAAATGGCAAGAGTTCATTTTTGATGGCTGCATAGTATTCCATTGTGTATATATATATATATATATATATATATATATATATATATATATATAACACATCTTCTTTATCCATTCACTTGTTGATGAACATTTAGACTCTTCCCATAGTTTGGCTATTTTGGACATTGCTGCTATAAAGATTCAGGGGCACATGCCCCTTTGGATCACTACATTTGTATCTTTAGGGTAAATACCCAGTAGTGAGATGGCTGGGCCATACAGTAGCTCTATTTTCAACTTTTTGAGGAATATCCATACTGTTTTCCAGAGTGGCTGCACCAGCTTACATTCTCACCAACAGTGTAGGAGAGTTCCCCTTTCTCCGCATCCTCACCAACACTTGTCGTTTCCTGACTGGTTAATTTTAGCCAATCTGACTGGTGTGAGGTGGTATCTCACTGTGGTTTTGATTTGTATTTCCCTGATGCCCAATGATGTTGAGCACTTTTTCATATATCTGTTGGCTATTTGGATATTTTCTTTGGAGAAATGTCTGTTCGTGTCTTCTGTCCATTTCTTAATTGGATTATTTGTTCTTTGGGTGGAGTTTGATAAGTTCTTTATAGATTTTGGATACTAGTTATTTATCTGACATGTCTATGATAATTCAGTTAATAAGATTTTTAAAATTTAGCTTTAAGATTATTTCTGTCATAAAATAAAGTAATATATTGGTTATCAAAACTTGAAAACACCTTCTAAATGCCTGCACAGGGGCATCTGGGTGGCTCAGTCTCTTAAGCATCTGCCTTCAGCTCAGGTCATGATCTCAGAGTCCTGGGATCAAGCCTCATCTCTGGGCTCCCTGCTCTGCAGGTGGCCTGCTTCTCCCTCTTCCTCTGCCCCTCCCTTCCCCCACTCCTGCTCTTTCTCCCCCCTCAAAAAATACATAAAATCTTAAAAAAAAATAAGCCTGTGTAATTTTCTTCTAATATACACACTCAGGAATCTCATTTGCTTACTTGAATTTTGCTACTGCAAAGTTTACAAATTCTGATAGGAATTAGAAGACTGTGCCTAGGGCAATTACTCACTGACTTCTCACAAAACAAACCTTTCCATCTTTCAACACGATTATGCTATATCCTCTAGAGGTCTGCAAAACCTAACACCTAGCAAATTGAAAGACAATGAGAATGTTTGTCTTTGTGTCTACAGCATTAAGTAGAGGAACTAAGGAGGTTATTAGATAGACCATGAAGGAGACAGGGATAATTAATTCTGACAACCTTAACAGGAATATCCCTTAAGAATATATACACTCCAAAACATGGTCAGACAACACCAAAGTCCTTATAAGGTGGAGACACAAGCTTGTTCTCTGTTCTTCATCTAGCTCTGGAGATGACAGAAATGAGACAGGAATTTTAAGAGGCACTTTTTTTTTGCAGTAAAACAGATGTAATGTAGCTGGATCCTAAGATGGGTGGATCCTTTTTGGCAGGGGTTGGGGAGGTGGGGGAGTGGGCACAAAAACATAGCCTCAGCAGATGTTGAAAGTCCAAAGAGAAGAAATGGGCTGCTTTATAGGATTATTGTTACATTGTTTCTCTCTCTCTTACACCCTGTGGATGTCAAGATCCAGTGCCTGTGGAGCCATTGACTGAGAAAGGATGGGTTTCATTGTGGTAATAGTTAGAAGAGATGTGAAGTTTGATGAAATTCATTCTGATTTGGTTTAAAATTTAGATCAGAGCAGTCATCAAAATCAGGCATCAAATTAAAAGATACTGCAAGAACTTAGAGGAGAAAGAAGAAACATATACCCTAATCTTGAGAAGAGTGTTCTAGAGATAGAGATAGATATGTGTTGCTCTTCCTTTGCCAATTATGAGTAACATTGAGACAATGCTGGAGGCAGGTAGAGTGAAGAGCCAAGAATGCAGAAAAACAAAAATACTTAGTACTGGCAGCCTCTGGTCCTTCACAATTAAAAGAGATGCGGTCAGCCAGGAAGAGAAGTTGTGAGATAGAGCTGCAGAAATGTCATCTTGAAGACAGAGAATTTCCATTTGTGGGGACAGAGGGTAGGGAACAGATGACCATGGACTGTAACATAAAGCTTCTCAGAATGAATGTCTTTTTCCAATTCCACCAATCACACTACAAAAAATAAAGTCAGAATAATGTCGTTCTGATCCCTGGAGTTATAAGTAACTAAATAACAAGTATGTCCCTAGGGAAAATTCAATACATCTGACTATTCCCAGTATTATGAAAGAAAGACAACAAAGGGACAAAACATATTAAAACAAGCTGAGGCATTAAAAAGTCAATACAAGAAAATGAACTCAACACATATCTTTAAGGGAAATAAGTATAATGAAAATCTAAACAACAGGGTGCCTGGGTGGCTCAGTCATTGGGTGTCTGCCTTCAGCTCAGGTCATAATCCCAGGGTCCTGGGATTGAGGCTGGCACCAGACTCCCTGCTCAGCGGGAAGCCTGCCTCTCCCTCTTCTACCCGCCCCCCTCCATTTGTGTTCCCTCTTTCGCTGGGTGTCTCTCTGTCAAATAAATAAATAAATAAATAAATAAAATCTTTTTAAAAAGGAAAGAAAATCTAAATGACAATCAAGTGATTATAAAACATAACTAGTTGGAGATAACAGAAATAAAAAAAAAGGAGTTGAAATGAGAAACTCAAAAAAGGGGGTTACATAGTAAATTAGATATAAAAATAGGTTGGGAATGAATTAATGAGTAAATATATTGGTGGAGAAACTCAGAATGAATTAGAAATGGACCAAATGTTAGAGGGCTGAGAACAAAGTTAAGATATGAAACTAAAGGGAGTGTCAATATTCATTATAGAAGGTCATAGAAATCAAGAAAGTATAAAGAAATATGATAAAATATTGGAGAAAATAATATGTATGTAAATAACAACATATGATCTCAAATTAAAAGTGTTTATAATATACCATGCAAAATAACTGTGAATTAAAACAAACATATACTTAGAAACAGTATAGTGAATTTAAACAAAATCAAATGCAGGAAGAAAATGTTTAAAATCTCCATAATGGAAAAGCAAATCACATGATAGGATAGATTGAAATTGATACCTAACTTTTCAACGTAAAAATGGGGAAATAGGGAAATCTCTTTTAAGTACTTAAGGAAAAGTACATTTTAATTATTTTTAATTTTTAAAAGATTTTCTTTCTTTATTTATTTAGAGAGCAAATTGTGGGGGAGGAGGAGGGGGAGAGGGAAACAGAGAATCTCAAGCAGACTCTGAGCTAAGTGAAGAGCCCAACACAGGGCTTTATCTCACAACCTTGGGATCATGACCTGAACTGAAATCAAGAGTCAGACACTTAACTGACTGAGCCACTCTGACACCCTTGGAAAAAAACATTTTAAACAAAAACTTTATGTCTTGTATTTGCAATTAAATGAAAGAATAAAATAAAGATACCTTAAGTAATGAAAAGAGTTAAAATATTTCTGTTGAGACTGTTTTAAAAAATAAACAACACAACACAAAACAAAAACAAACTCTGGGTAGATTCTTTCACCAGGAAAAAATTATACTCTCAGATCAAATCAATACAATCACAATTTTTAGAATTTTCATGCAGTAAATGGTATATAGCTAAATTTTAAAAAATATTTCCTTGTAGCTCTTGCCTGTTTATTGGAATACTGCCCAGGTCTGTTCAGATTGCCATAATAAAATACCACAGACTGATGGTTTATAAATAACAGAAAATTATTTCTCACATTTCTTGAGTCTGGCAGTTCAAGATCACAGCATGCTTTATTGGGTCCTGGTGAAGGATGTCTGGTTCACAGATGGCTGACTTCTTGCTATGTCCTCACATGACTGGAGGTGCAAGGTAAGTTTCTATTAGGGCATTAATTCCATTTCTTGAACATTCTGCCCTCATGACATAATCATCTCCTCAAATCCAATCTCTTAATGCCATGGCATGGGTCATTAAGATTTCAATATATAAATTTTGCAGGAAACCAACGTTAGGCCAAAGGAAAAAGCATCTTTTGTGATTGCCTGACTTTTCGTATGGTTTCCTTGATGAACTACCTAATAAATTTAAATATAAAATTCACCTAAAAAACATACAAAGTATGGAGCACCTGGGTGGCTCACTTGGTTAAGCAGCTGCCTTTGGCTCAGGTCATGATCTCAGGCTCCTAGGTCCAAGAGTTGTGTCAGGCTTCCTGCTCACTGGGGAGTCTGCTTCTGCCTCTCCTTCTGTTCCTCTCTCCCACTAGTGCTTTCTCTCATGATCTCTCTTGCTTTCTCTCAAGTAAATAAAATCTTTTAAAAAAATTCAAGATGATTCACATTTAGCCACATCAATATCTACATATAAAACCGATGTAATTAGGTATTATTTGTTAAAAATATTGCCTTGGTTTTGATTGTAAGGAAGATGTATGTGCATGTGTGTGTGTGTGTGTGTGTGTGTGTGTGTGTGTGTGGTATCTTACCACTTTTGAGATCATCTTTTCCAATATACTATTTCTATATTTATACTACTGATATGATCGTTAAAGTTGCTATGTGACTTCAGTATTTCAGAATTTTCTGAAAGCATCTGGAACGGAGAGAAGAACTTGATTTGCAAAGATCACACACTGTGAAAGTTTTCTCTTACAACACCTGCAATTTTTATAGAGTATGAAACTGGGCTGTAACTTTCCATAACCAAATGCTAACACTGTTAGCTGAAACCAATCACTGCACCTGATAATATTGAAGTGAATTAAGATATCCTATCATGCATGTGTTTGATTTCTAAGAACAAATTATTACTAATTGGTTAAATTCTTCTTATAATGAGTTCCAGTTATTAAATTTTTTTGTTGTAAAGTACTATCCTACTTATAGTGTCCTAGGGATGAAGATAAATGTTCTTCTGATGCCTGATGACTTCCTTCACAATTACTCAAAATCTCAATACAGTCAATGGATAGAACAATAATGGATAAACCAAATATGATCAATAGATCGATCCAATACAACCAATGAATATTCTATCCATGGACTGTGTATGTATGACACAGAATGGGAGAGAAGTGTGTTTTACTTTTGTGATGCACAGAATCTCCTTTTATCCAAATAGTGACTTAGAATGAGTGAAAAAAATATAAAAATAAGTAGGACTGGAGTATTGATTAGTCTCAAAATCTTAAAATTAGAGCAAACATTTCTAGCATTCTCTATCCCCATATCAGTATCCTCAATATTCCCTAAGCCCTCCATGCATTTTGAGTTGGTTGATCTTGTACTGTTCCATTGTCCTCAAGTAATCTTACCCCTTGAAATTCTGTTCACTTGCAAAATCTTTCTCATTCTAACCTCTGGCTTCCTGACTCTCAAAAGCAATTGATGCTTGTCTGGCATTAATAATATACTGTGGGTATGTCTCTAACATTGCAGTGTTTTTCCTATCCTGGCTCTTTTCCTATCCTGGCTCTTTCCCATGGACAAGCACACACAAGCTTCCTTTTTTTTTTTTTTTTTTTTTTTTTTTTTTTTTTAAACTCAGTTATCCATCATTCTTCCAATAACTTCTGCTATGTAGTATTCTGGAGAAATCTAAAGTCAAACGAGTTTTTTATTTTTCTTTATAAGTAACATTTTTATTTATCTCTTTCTTTTATTGTTCACTTTAAACTTACATAATTTCCACAATTTTTTAATGTAGGAATGCTGTTCTCATAAATTTTATTTCATATGCATTAAACTGACTTCATCTACAGATCCAGGTGTTACATTTTGTTTGTTTGTTTGTTTGTTTATTATGTTCAGTTAGCCAGCATATAGTACATCATTACTTTTCGATGTAGTGTTCAATGATTCGTTAGTTGCATATAAAACCCAGTGCTCATCACAACGGGTGCCCTCCTTAATGCCCATCACCCTGCTACCCCATCCCCCAACCCCACCCCCCTCTACCCCCTTCTGAAACTCTCAGTTTGTTTCCCAGAGTCAATATTCTCATATGGTTCGTCTCCCTCTCTGATTTCTTCCCATTCAATTCTCCCTCCCTTCCCCTGTTGTCCTCTGTGCTATTCCTTATGTTCCACATATGAATAAAACCATATGATAATTATTTTCTCTGTTTGATCTATTTCACTTAACATAATCCCCTCCAGTTCCATCTATGTGAATGTAAATGGTAGGTATTCATTCTTTCTGATGGCTGAGTAATATTCCATTGTACATCTGAACCATATCTTCTTTATCCATTCATCTGTTGAAGAACATCCTGGCTCCTTCCACAGTTTGGCTATTGTGGACACTGCTTCTATGAACATTGGGGTGCATGTGCCCCTTCTTTTCACTACATTGTATCTTTGGGATAAATACCTAGTAGTGCAATTGCTGAGTCATAGGTTAGCTCTATTTTTAACATCTTGTGGAAACTCCATACTGTTTTCCAGAATGGCTGTACAATTTAAATTGTTTCTGCTCCCACGTGTCCCATTCTTAGAGTTGTGTAAACCAAAAATTTAAATAATGAGATTATTCTTAAATATTCTGATTGGAAGAGGAAGAACAATATTTCAATTTAACATATTACCCATTGAATTCACAAAATCAAAATTTGGCAATCATGTTCAAATATAGTACAAAGTTGGTGGAAATGATTCCAGTCAACCAGAACAGGGTTAGAAACCCAGCCCAGGTATTTATTAGCAGTTTTACTTCAGGCACATTTAATTCATCTCTTTGTATCTCAGTTTCTGCATCTATAGATATGTCCCATTATTCACATCCAAAGTTTGTTCCAAAGATTTAATGTGCCATGCAATACAAATGCAATATATTGAGTCTTTAACCATGTGCACAATTAATAAATGATAAATTAGAAGCAAATACGGTGTCAGGCATCTCGATTACAAATTATGAATAATATAAATTAATAGTTAATACCACATGGCAGGATCTGTTATGGATTCAGTACGTATTTTCCCTTACTTTAGCCTCACAAGCTTCTCTACAAAGGAGGCACTAGTATTATTATCCCTAATTGCAAGTGAGGAAACTGAGGCACAGACGTTATCAGGTGGAGGTCAGCGGTAGATTCTACAAGTTAGATAAGGGTAAAACCTCTCTAACAGAAGGTGTGGGACAAAGGATCTCCCTTATACTCCCATCCCCTCATTGTGTAAGAACCCTTGAAGGACTGCAACAGACTGTCGACAAAGTGTTGGAAGTTATTTTGTTCATTCGTTTACTTTAAGCTTTTATGAAATCCTTCGGCCACTCATTAGAATAGGTTTAGGCTATCAGTCTGAGTTTAATTCTCCTTGGTTTCTCTTAAAGTTTAACTATCATATGGACATGCTGCCATCTTGTGATCATTTTCTAGAATTATCCTTCATGTGAATAAATTTTCTGAACCATGGGAATGAAGTAAGAAGAGCCTGGCACAGAGGGGGGAAAAAGAGATTTTTCAGCTTTTAATTATTTCATAACAAAGATCCATATTCTATCAAAACTATGCAACCAAAGGAATATTATTGACAGAACACTCTCAATCCAGGAATGGGCTCTCCTGGCAATGATAACAGTAATGTACTCACTGGTGAAGAAATCTTATCTGTTATGACCAGGTTTTCAAGTGCTTAGATCTGAAATTTACCTGGCTAACTCAGGGATGATTGCATCCATGCACACTGTGATGCATTATCCAGGTCCCTTTCTGCACTGAAAGACTTATTCCTGCAACAGCTGGAGGTCCTGACCAGAGAGCTCTCTTGTCTGTTTTCTCTAAAAATTGCCCTTATTCATGTCCATAAACTCTTGCAAGTGGCAACCCATATTCAAGAACTGGTAGATGTGGTAACTGTAAATGCCAGATTATATATATATATATATTTTTCTCCTCCCCCCCCCCCAGTTTTATTAAGGCGCAATGGACACAAACTCTATATAAAGATTAAGATGTACCCACAATGACCTGACGTACATATATTGTAAAATGTCACCACAATAAGTGCAGTTAACATTCATCTGCACATCTGGTTAAAATTTTTTCCTTGTGATGAGAACTTTTAGAACCTATTTCCCCAGCAACTTTTATATCCCAGGTACTGGGAATTGGCTCCTTTGCATTTGTATGTGGGTTCCAATACTTACAACTTCAGATAAGATACCTAATTTCTCTGAGGTTCAGATTTATAATCTTTAAAATAAGGATGTTATTACCTACATTATAAGATTATTGAAGAAATTAAATGAGTTAATTTAAGAAGGTTCTAGAAGAATGTTGATAGTAAGCACCATATGTGTGTCAGCTAACAACACTTGTAATATAAGAAGGCCTATGATAGTTACTAATTTTTTTTAATGTAGTGTTCCAAGATTCATTCTTTACATATAACACCCAGTGCTCCATGCAATATGTTTCCTCCTTAATAACCATCACCAGGCTCACCCATCCCCCCATCCCCCTCCCCTCTAACACTCTCAGTTTGTCTCTCAGAGTCCACAGTCTCTTATGGTTCATCGTCCCCTCTGATTGCCCCCCTTCACTTTTCCTTTCTTTCTCTTAATGTCCTCCATGCTATTCCTTATGTTCCACAAGTAAGTGAAACCATATGATAATTGACTTTCTCTTCTTGACTTCTTTCACTCAGCATAATCTCCTCCAGTCCCATGCATGTTGATTCAAAAGTTGGGTATTCATCTTTTCTGATGGCTGAGTAATATTCCATTGTATATATGGGCCACATCTTCAACCATTCATCTGTTGAAGGGCATCTTGGCTCTTTCTAGAGTTTTGCTATTGTGGACATTGCTGCTGTGAACATTGGGGTACAAATGGCCCTTCTTTTCACTACATCTGTGTCTTTGGGGTAAATATCCAGTAGTGCAATTGCTGGATCATAAGGTATCTCTATTTTTAATTTTTTGAGGAATCTCCACACTGTTTTCCAAAGTGGCAGCACCAACTTGCATTCCCACCAAGAATATAAGAGGGTTCCCCTTTCTCCACATCCTCTCCAACATTTGTTGTTTCCTGCTTTTTTAATCTTTGCCATTCTAACTGGTGCCAGGTGGTATCTCAATGTGGTTTTGATTTGAATTTCCCTGATGGCTAATGATGCCATTTGTATGTCTTCATTGGAGAAATGTCTAATAGCTACTAATTTTGAATGTTTTGTTCCAGTAACACTTTAGGCAGAGAAGTCCAAGAGATAAGTTTCAAAATCATTTCTCTATTCCTCTGCTTCCTCCTCTTCATCATTTGCATGAGGAAGATGTCCTTTAGAATCACTCCTCAAGGCCTGCACTATTACTAACCCCTGTTACTCTAGGCTGATGCAGAGTTAAAGAAACCAGGATAAGGTTGCACAAAAACCTGAGTGATACTTCTGGGAGATTCATAGGAGGCTAATCACCTGGTATTTCTGAGACTGCCCTAAATTTGTTTTGTTTTGTAGCACCTACTCTGCTCACACACCAGGTTTATAGTGGAAAGACAATTCTCTTTTTATGGGGTGCCAGGGAACTGGGAAATAGGTTTGTCAATATTGGTTTATCTGGCAGGACCCCCTGACTTCGAATCTGGACAGCTTGATTCTCAGATGACAGTCTAGCCTCTGGGCTGCTGCCCAATGAAGACAGTTATGAATTGCCTCTATAACTTAGAGCTCGCTGTGCGGACAGTACTGGCCGGTAGCATCAGCTTCAGCTGGGAGCTTGCAGGGGTCTCCACCGGAGACTTTCCAGATCAGGATCTCAGACAGTGGGGCCCAGGAATCTGTGTTTAAAAAAGTTCTTCAAGTAACTCTTAGTGCTTTCAAGATTAGGAAGCACTGTCCTAGGGTACATTATGAATGAAATTAGAGTGACTTGGAACTGTTGGTCTGTCATTTAATAACTATATGATTTGGGGAAAGTTGTTTACCACCTCTGTACCTCCATGTCTTCTGCTACATTATAGGTTTGTTTATGAAAGCCAAACTTTTGGCATATTAAAAGTGCTTAGAACTTGAAAAGAGTCAGGAAACACTATTAGTATTATTGGCAACATTGTTGCTATTTAATAAGATGATCATCTTCAACAGGTTATGGCCTGATGGAACTATTTATTTCTTGACAGTGTAATGTAGGGTAGCAACTTCTGCTTGGATAGCTGGTCAATCAGTGGACAGTGTGTTATATAGGTATCTTCTTATTTTGCCTGTTACCAGAAAATTGCTACTTAGTCTTCCTTCAGACAGAATTTATCACATTAAATACAGAATTTGGATTCCTATAGGCAATTTGGGTTCATAGCTTAAAATGAATAAATAGTAGTATATAGTGTGTTTTAATTAATGGTTTCTTAGTATATTAGTTTTCATTTCTCCAGGACTAGTTTTGAGAATTTCTGAATCACTGGCATCATATTGGTCCAAAGCATAATGGACTGGACATTCTATGGATAGGAATTTTACACTAATGACGGTTCTTTTTAACTGTGTGAGGTGATCATTGTTAACCAAATTTATTGTGATATATATATATTATGTTTTCACTCATACATGCAATTTAAGAAACAAAAGAGATGAACATTGGTGGGGGAAGAGAGGCAAATCAGGAAACAGACTCTTAATCATAGAGAACAAACTGAGGATTGCTGGAGGAGAGGGGAAGAGGGATAGGCTAAATGGCTGATAAGGATTAAAGAGGGCACTTATGATGAGCACTGGGTGTTATATGTAAGTGATGAATCATTAAATTCTACTCCTGAAACTAACATTATACTGCATGTTAATGAAGTTCAATTTAAATAAAAACTTAAAAAAGAAAAAAATATATGTATAAAATACACACACATCAATTACGTTGTACACCTTAAAGTCATACAATGTTATATGTCAATTAAATCTCAATAAAACTGGGAGGAGGGAGGAAGCATAGACATAGAAAATGTAAAGGTAAAACACCTTTCATCTAACACCTAAATCATCTATAAAGAAAATCCCACAAAACCTGTATACAAAAGCAACTAGAATTAATAAGTGATTTAAGAGAGGTTGCAAAATATATATCAATATACAAAATTTATGGTATTTTTGCATATTTGCACTAACCCATTAGAAACTGAAATTTTATAATCTAAATATTATAGCATACAAATATGAAATTCTTGTTAATAAATTTAACAAAAGACATTTAAGACCTGTATTCTCATAACAATAAGACATTTTTATGGGGTAATGAGATAAACCTAAATAAAGACGAGATATCATGGAGGATAAAACTCAATATTGCACTAGCACATGCATATTTTCAGTGCAATATCACCAATAATCCCAACGTTAGGAGAGTACTTCTTTTTTAGAAATAAGCAAGCTGATTTTGAAATTTACATCAAAAAACAAAGGATGAGTATGACCAAGATAATTTTCACGTAAAAGACAAAAGTTAGAGGTCTTATACTACTTGACTTCAATACTTATTATAAAGATGTATAAATAAGAAAGTGTGCTATTGGAACAAAAATAGTCATGTAGATAAATGAATCAAAATACAGAGTCTAGTAATAGATGAACACATATCTAACAATTGATTTTCAAACAGGTATCAAGTAAATTCAATGGATGAAGGACTATCTTTTCAAAAACTGAAGCTGAAACAGTTGGTTAGGCATACACCAAAATATCAGTCTCATCCCTTACTTTGCAAAGTATATGAAAATCCACTCGGGGGAAAAAAAAAAACTTAAAATTCATCATAGTTCTAAATATAAGACATAAAACTCACCAACTATAAGATAAAACTTAACAAAAATAAATTAGGCTGTATTATACACGTATAGATATGTATAAATACATATAGATGTGTACATATATATATACACATATATTTATAAAACTCTAACTCAATGCAGTTGTGATATAACAATAATACTAATCCTGGATTTAAAATACTAGAGGTTTGGCTTCAGTTTTCTTATTATCTTTTTTAATATTAACATCCTGATAAGTCTTATATCTTCGAAAAATCAACTTCCTTATATTTAGAACGAAGTATGAAATGATTTCAAAACTCTATGTCTGTTACAGTACCAAAGGACAAAAAGCAACTTCATGACTATCATTTACTAAGTAATTTTTTTTTAAAAAACAACCAAAATTATTTCTACTTTATTAATACTATTGTTAATTTTTATGTCTGTGCTTTCAGAAAGAAATGTTAACAGGTCAAAAACCAAACAAAACCAAGCACTGAAAGAGGAAGAATATTCATTTTCAAGATAGAAAATATACAAATATGTCTTTCATAATCTTATTCTGTTTCTGGGGAACCAAAGACTTTGAAGCTGAAGAAACTTGATTAAGGAGAAGGAATTCTCAGGGTCAGACAATTCCTAGCCCTTGCAAAGCATCTCCTCTGTGATGCTCTCAGAGCCCACCCCCCATCCAGAGCATTTCTCAGGGCCCTGGGATCATGACCTGAGCCAGAAGGCAGAGGCTTAGGGACTGAACCACCCAGGTGCCCCGGGAAATTTTGATTTCTGTTCTCAAAATGTTTCTGCTCCCCACTTCCTTGGATGACAGGAAATTTAAGGGAAACTGTTAAAAATATTTACCCCCTGAAAATACTGCAATCAAGAAGCAGTCTGAGAAACCGTCTTTCAACAATTTTCATTCTTCATGAGATGAAGAATCTGCTTTACCCTTTTGTAGTTGTTTCCCTCACTTTCATTCCCAAATTGAAAATTTGTGGTTATGTTAATTTGGAATTTTTGGATGACAGATTCAGTCTTAAAAGGGTAGAAAAGTGCAGAGCTCATTTTAGACAATAGGCTTAAGTAATGCAATGTAGAGGGAAGGAAAAGGGCCCACAGCGCCCCCTGGCTGAACGCAGACAGGCCCGGCAGGTGACCAACCTCAAAATATCAATAGGCTCTGGCCAAAGGGCTACTTAACAGCCACACTTACCAAGAAAGCGAAAATTCCATAGGACCCCACGATGCCTCACCTTCCCCCTTTAAAAACAGCCCAAATCACTGCGGCAAGTCAGACAGCCTCTCCTCTGCTGTCCTGCCCACAGCTCCCCTGAAGTGAAGGCAATAAACTTCTATCTCCTTTGTTCTGCCTCAGGTAAATTTTTTTTTTGCCTCCAGCACCACTGGCTTCCACCCTGTTTGTAGTCCCACATTTGGGGGCCCCGATCTGATCATGGAAGACCCACAGAAGGCACTTCTAACTCTCTAGAGAGTTAGCTGTTGCCATTTTTCAGAAAGTTGCAATCTGAGTAATGGACTTCAGAATCTGAAAAGTCTCCTAATAATGGGTCCATGATTAAAGGAGTGAGACTGATAGAAAGCGAAGGTCAAGCAAAGCTTTATGTCGCGCCAAGCATCGAGAATCAAACTGACCAGCCAGGGCTGTCTCTTACAAAGAGGCGACCCCTCCTGGCCTCACAGACTAACTTTTATAGAGCAAAGGCTGTGTGGTTGGGCCTGGCCACACACAGGTGGCCAATGAGATTGTAACGCACAGAGAAAGCTACACAGTCAGGCTAGGTCCCACATAAGTGACCAATTGAATTACAATTTACCCTGTAGTAGCTATTTGAACTAGCCTATCACCTTGGTCAGAATTGGTGCCCAAAAGGCGCCCAAAAGGCAGAGCCCACACTCCTTGTTAGCTAGGGAGACAGTATGCGCCCCCACTGATTGGATACCTCCACCTGGCCTGACCCACCCTTATATTTGGGCTTTGTTATCTGGGACTGGTTTTCAGGACTTGTTTTTTTAGGTAAGTCCCCTGGGGGGAAGAGGGGGACAGGGACAGTTTAAGTTTTACTGTATAAACAACAAAGTCATTCAAGATCATTGTTTAACTGGATGGACTTGCTCTGGCTAAATAAGCCCTTACAAATCCACTGGCAACTTAAAGTATATTTTGTTTTGTAAATGGACATTAATTCTTTCAGAAGGAAATCTTTTGCGAATACATAATATTTTGAGCAGATGGAATTATGTTTCAGACATTTCATATAGTCACAAGGTGAAGTAAGACAACTGTGAGTGTGTAATATGTCTACAATGTATGAAAATCAATCCTACATGAATTTAATGAAACTGTTGTGCCATCTTGTCAAATCTCTGCATACCCATTTCTTACTTCTGCTGATATTTTACCAAAAATTTATTTGAACCACTCTCTTTTGATAAAGCATGTTATAATTATGCAGTGGTAAGCATGTTTATTTTTATTCTAAGTGGTATTCTGCATACAAACTTTTTTTTAATGGGCTTCTCTCCATTTTGCTTCTCAAATACCATGTTTTTTTAATACATTGAAGGTTTGTGATGGTTGTGTTCAGCAAGTCTTATTAGTGACATTTTGCCAGCAGCATTTGCTCACTTTGTGTCTCTGGGTCCCATTTTGGTAATCTTGGAGTATTTCAAACTTTTTAATTATTATTACATTTGGTATGGTAATCTGTGATCAGTGATTATGACTTGCTGAAAGCTCAAATGATGGATGAATTTTTAGCAATAAAATATTTTTAAAATAAGATCTGTACTTTTTTTTAGACATAATGCTATTGAACACTTAATCGACTGCGGTGTAAACATAATTTTTATGTGCACTAGGAGACCAAATAAATCATTTGACTCACTTTGTTGCTGTATTTACTTCATTGCAGTGGTCTGAAAGCAAATCCACAGTATCCCTGAAGTGTGCCTGCGTAGATAATCATGCTTGCTTTTTTGTCATTCACTTTCTATGTTGTACTCTTGGAGAGACTTATGGCCTTAGCTACATCACTATCGGAACCCCAATTTTAATACCAAACAGTAGATCTGTAGTAAGTTTGACAGACATGTTTTGTCCTTATCCTCGCTTCCCATACAGTACTGGGAGATGTGGGAAACAAAGGCAGAAGGAAAGTCATTGAATTTCCTTACTATGTATAGCCCATTGATAAGTCCTTGAAACAGGCAGAGTGACATTCCTCTAGGGACTCAACTGCCTAGATGTTAATACTTTGCTAAGGGCAAAAGACAATCCTAGTCTGACCCCCCCCCCCCACAGCCCCACCCCAGGATCCTGTAAATTTACTTTAACATATAAAAATTCCTTTGGAAACTTCCTTTATCTCTAAACCCCTCAAGCATATGGATGGCCCACCGATATATATCTAAAGGGTCTCATGACTAAGGTTTTATTAGATGGTAATAAATGACCTTTTCCCAGCAACATCTAGCCCCCTCGAGTTCCTGGAAACCTTGTTTCCAAAATTCCTTAGAAACTTACGCTGTCCCTAACCCCCTCCCAACTTGAAAGTATATAATGGGCCACTCCTCATGACCCCAGTGCAGTTCTTTTCTGCCCAGGGGTCCTGTGCCAGTGCCTTAGTAAAATCACCTCTTTGCACCAAAGACATCTCAAGAATTCTTTGAGATTGGCGTCAGCTTAGAACCCTAATGTCATCTTTCCTACATCACTAGGTTCCCAGTAATTTTTCAAATCCTTCTTCAATTTAACTAAAAGAAATCTCATAACTCTGAAAAATTAATATTTTGTAGAAAATCTGAAGGCTCTTATTTACCTGTTGATAGACAGTTGAGTGATTTCTAATTTTGGGCCAATAGAACAAAATGCTATGAACATTCCTGTAAAACTCTTTGCGTGGACTATGATTTCATTTCTCTTCATTAAATACATTAAGAGTGGAGCCAAGTCCTATGGCTGGTTAATTTTTAACTTCTAAGATGCTGCCAAATTATTTTTGAAAGGTTTTGTACCCTTGTTAACATTTCCATCAGCAGAGCAGGGGAATTCTTGTTACTCCACATTCTCACGGGATTGTGGTCTTTTTAATTTGTCATTCTAATGGGTGTGTAGTGGCATATTGTTTTGATTTTAATGTGGTTGTCTCTAATGGTGAGTATTGTAAAACATCTTTTCCTGTGTGTGTGTTTTTTTTTTTTTCATCTATATATCTTTTTTGGTGAATTGTCTGTTCAAAACTTTGCAAATTATAATTTTTTTGTCTTCTAGTTGATGTGTGGGAATTTTTACATGAATCTGGATACAGTTCCAGTATTACACATGTAATTTTGAATTAATTTATACCATTTTTGAGTTGTGTTTCTTTAATTTAATACTGCCTTTCCAAAATCAAACACTTCTAATTTTAATAAAGAGTAAATTATCAATTTTTAAAAATAAATCTTGTTCTTGGCATTCATTCTAAGAAATCTTTGCCTGCCAAAGGTTACAAATATTATTGTTTCCTTCCAGACATTTTAGAGTTTCACATGTTACATTTATACCAAGCAATCATTTTGAGTTAATTTTTAGTAAGTTTCCATATATGGATCAAAGTTAAATTTTGTTATATATGCACATATGCAATATTCCAACCTCATCTGTTGAAAGATATTTCCCCACTAAGTGCAAAGAGGTTGAAAATAAATTGATTATTTATATATCTCTTTATCTTGAGCAAATACCATACTGTCTTGATTACTTAGAAGTATAATGATAATAATTTCATCCTTTTCTTATGTAGGCATTTAGTCTTATAAATTCCTACATATGGTTCCCCTGGGTGGCTCAGTTAGTTAAGCTGCTGCCTTGGGCTCAGGTCATGATCCCAGGATCCTGGGATCAAGTCTCCCATTGAGGGGAAAAAAAAAATCCTTGCTCAGCAGGGAGCCTGCTTCTCTCTCTGCCTCTGCCTGCCTCTGCCTGCTTGTGCTCTCTCTCTCTCTGAAAAATAAATAAATAAATAACGAATTTTTAAAAATAAATAAATAAATAAATAAATAAATAAATAAGTTCCCACATAGGCACTTCTTTAATTTCATCCTGAAGGTATTTGAATGTTATATACATTTTTTATTTCATTGAAAATGCTTTCTAATTTTATTTAGAATTCTCCTAGATGCCATGACTTTTTAGATATGCATCCACCGCTTAGATCACAAAAATTTGAGAATGTTCCAGATGTTTGTGTAATTGATTTTAATTTGTTTTTATATTAGATATCAGTGTAATCTGTAAATTTTTTTTCAAAGATTTTATTTATTTATTTGACAGAGAGAGATCACAAGCAGGCAGAGAGGCAGGCAGAGAGGCAGAGAGAGAGGAGGAAGCAGGCTCCCTTCTGAGCAGAGAGCCCGATGCGGGGCTCGATCCCAGGACCCTGAGATCAAGACCTGAGCCGAAGGCAGTGACTTAACCCACTGAGCCACCTAGGCACCCCTAATCTGTAAATTTTTAATTAGCTTTAAAACACTGAAATTTCTTTTTTTTTTTTTAATTTTTATTTATTTATCAACAGAGAGAGAGAGCACAAGCAGGGGAGTGTCAGAAGGAGAGGAAGAAGCAGGCTCCCTGCTGAGTAGGGAGCCTGACCTGGGGCTCATTCCTAGGACTCTGGATCATGACCTGAGTGGAAGGCAGATGCTTAACTGACTGAGCCACCCAGGTGCCCCTGAAATTTCTTATAGGGACCAGAATTTGTTCCATCTTGATAAGAATTTACTTGGACTATTGGATTATTTTGAGTTAGACATAATCAAAAGCCAGCCAGTGCAAGAAAAGCTCTTTGCTGCCCCTCCACTGCCTAAATTTACATTGGAATGGAGAGCTATTAACAGAGACTCCTCTCTTTACTTAAGAAACTGCATGATAGATCAACCTTTGATTTTCAAAACATCTCCTTTCACCTTCCTGCTAATGACCTTCTCACCTTTGTCTACTCAGGCTCTACCCCTCTGCCTACCTCATATAAACTTCCTGTCCCTTCATGTCTTTGGAATTCCATGTCTTTGTGTATGTACACCTATTAAATTTGATTTTCTCCTGCTAATCTGTCTCTTGTCAGTTTGATTCTAAATCCAGCTAGAGGGGCCATGGGGGTGAAGAAGTTCTTCCTCCCCTACAGTACTGGAAAAGAGTGTGTGCTGTACCAGAGATGGGTTTTGTTTGTTTGTTTTTTGTTTTGTTTTGTTTTGTTTTTGAGAAGCCACATATGCATAGATTTGTTGCAGGTATTTGATCTTACACAATTGTGGAAGATGACTAAGGTTTCAACTGTAAGATTGAATTTTAACTGTAAGACTCATTCTGCAAGGCTTATTCTTCACAACTCCTATTGGAGATTAAGGCCACTGGAGAGGCAGCTGGGAAGAATGACGGATTAAAGAGTGAGAGACATCCAGGACAAATGAGCCAACCCAGAATCTGAAAATCATGTCTGTTCTTGTTATCTCTCATACAGTGGAACAGATGCCTGGCAGAATAAGACCCTTCATCTTGGAGTTAATTATGTCTACCCACCCCAGATAGTGTAGAAACTGAAAGAAGATCCAGGGGAAGATTTGCCATGCATTTGCCTCTTCTTCTTCTTCTTCTTCTCCTTCTCTTCCTCCTCTTCTTCCTCCTCCTTCTTCTTCTTCAAAATTTGATTTATTTATTTGACAGAGAGTGAGGGAGCATGAATAAGTGGGGAGAGTGGGAGAAGCAGGCTTTCTGCTGAGAAGGGATCCTGCCATGGGACTGGATCCCAGGACCCTGGGATCATTAACTGAGCCAAAGGCAGATGTTTAACTGACTGAGCCACCCAGGCGCCCCACACTTGCTGCTTCTGACTAACAAGTTAACTTAGCAGATCAGCAGCAATATCCCAGAGCTACAAAATGGCTCTTCAGTTCTGCTTTCCAAATATGCCACAGGAATCATTCTCATGGCCCCAAATAGCCAGAAATTCATAAGAATGACCACTATTGGAAGTGTATTTAAGTCTATTCATGTTGGCATATGACAAAGCAGCATCATGTTTTCTGCCAACGTTGGTTAGAGCTCTAACAGATGTCCAATGTGCTTGGACAACTGACAGTGTTATATACTTTGTATTGACATTATTTTCTATATAGGTTATCTCAAGTTTTGAGCGAGGAGTGTTTCATTCTCTATATTTGTGGGATATTGTTTTCTGTTTCCCCTTGCTGTATATACCATATTTTTTCTAATAAAGTATATAAAATAACCACTTCAGTGTAATTTTAGTAGTAAACTTTTTTTCAGTAAATGTATTTAATATTTAAATATGAAGGATGGAACCACCAGGAACAACGTGAAAAAATAAAAACACCACATATCAAGGAACAAGTCGACAGAACTTTTTAAAAAATCACGGAATTTATAGTAGCGTTTGTATAATCAGGCTTGTATTTTCTATAGATACACTTAATATCAGTTATAAACATAGATATTTTGCATAGTTAAATATCCACACATTTAGTTTTTTTTTTTTTTAAACAGGTTGATGAAAGGAAACATAGCAGTGCCCATTTCTGTTAACCACAGAAGCAGAAAGTGGATTCAATGTTTACTAAAGTTGATTCTATTTTCATCCAGACTCTAGGCATTTTTGCTTTAGGAAGCTTAAAAGTATCATATTTCTGCTGAAATTCTGAGGTGTTGAAATGTTCATAATGCTGTCTTATTACTGTTACCCAGTAGGAAGGTTTAATAACATGGTTCTTTTAAAAACATCGGTCTGCTGGCTTCTGCACACAATGCTACTTTTTATCTAAAGTTTTGTAAGAGCTCATTTTTTTTTCTGCTGTGTATTAATAAAGTGGGCAAATGAGGGAGTGGGAAAGACATGCATGTGCTATACACAACAGGAAATTTTAAAATAACACTTGACACGTGACCTATGTTAAAGTATACAATATAAAAAATTATTTTCTGCTTATCATTCACCTGTTCTTCCAGTCTGTCTTCTGGCGGTCTGTCTTCTGGAGCCTGCCATGAAAGACTCTGGAATCCAAGAAACAAACTGAGGGTTACAGAAGGGAGGGGGGTGGGGGATGGGGCAGCCAGGTGATGGGTATTAAGGAGGGCACATGTGGTGATGAGGACTGGATGTTATATGCAACTAATGAATCATTGAACACTACATTAAAAACTAATGATGTACTATATGTTGATTAGTTGAACACAATAAAAAAATAAAAATAAAAAAAAGTTTGTGGTGAGTAAAACACTTTAGTTTTCAATTTGCCTGTTAATTAATCTTCAACAATATTGGGCTAAGATGTCCAATAATCTGTGCATATGAAATTTACCTCAGCACTTTTTTATTATGTGGTAATAAAAATACTTTTGAAAAAGCTATTAAAAAGTGCTTGTGTAGAAAATGCTAATGGCTTTTCTGGAAATAAGCAGCAAACACTTATTTTTTATGGTCTTCATGTTGCCACGAGCTGGGTTAGTTTTACAGCACTGAAAATTGTTCTTATGGCCAACTTAGTATGGTTGTATATCACACATTTCCCAAAGCGAAAGAAATCCCTGAGGTGATACGGCGGGCAGCTGAGAATGTTACCCAGAGTGGAAACCTACCATCTATCTGTCATCAATCTGGTCATCATTGTATTATGCAAGCATTCTATAACTTTCAGCTTTTTCTTTTAGATTCTTTTCTCTTGGCGATTGAGATCTCTAAGATTTAAATAACCAGATTTTAAAAAAGAAAAAAAAAACACACGGAAGCAGTGGTCACATTCACTGTCACATTCACTGTCATGAATGGGTACAAAGACAAATACTGACTGGATGGCAGACGTTATCATTGTCACGTGACCCCGTTCCTGTGATTCTTGAGCACAGACTTGGCTCAAATGACATACATACAGTTACTAATAATCTACCACTCCTTTGTGTTGTTCTCTGAGTTCACACTGCTTTGACAACATTTTGGAATTTTGTGCAGTTTCACTCGACTCTACAGTACAAGAATAAGAATCAAGCACACAGTCATATTAAAATTTCCAGAAGATTCTAGGGTGTTTTTTTTTTTTTTCCTCTAAAAATCCAGTACTAGCAATATAGGTTTCTCCCAATATCTGAAAGTGGAAAGTTTCTATGAAATTTTTCATAAGCCAAAATAAAGGGAGGAATAAATAAAGTAAAATAAAGTAAAAGTAAAAAAAAATAAAGTAAAGGGAGGAAGCATTACTGTTAATTTATGGGGAGAAATTTTTAAGCAGCCCCAAACCTAAAAAATAACCTCCACTAGGATTTTCTGATACCTTAGGTTGCATCTGCTAATGGGTGCAGAAAATAAATGCAGATAAAGCCCAGATGCTCAGAGGATAGTCAGTGCTTTGGAAGCTTGATGCTGAGATGCTGGTTTCTTCCTGCTTGGGGTATGCTCTGCCTCATAAAAGGTTAAAGCAAAATGAATGCTGAAAGCTATTTTTGCCTTTTTTCTATAAAAGCGAAAATCCTCTGGATTTCTTTCAGTTAGTGAAAACAGGTACTAATGTAGTTCTTTTACACACGTGAAGGGGTATAATGCAAACTCAAAAAGAGGGGACATCGGTATCTTCAATCGTGCAAGCTAAACTTTTAAATAATCATATTATTCTTAAATATTCTGGTTGGAAGAAGAAGACCAATATCTCAATTTAATGTATCAATGGTTGAGTCACAAAATCAAAATTTAGTAATTTAGTAATAATATGCAGATACAGCTTTTCTTTCAGATGCAGTAAAGAGTCGAAGAAAATGCTTCCAGTAAATCAGAGGAGGGTTAGAAATCCATCCTAGTCATTTGTTCACAGCTTTCCTCAGACATGTTAATATCTAGCCTCTCTGTCTTTCAGTTTCTACATCTGGAAATGTGACCCATTTCCACACTCCCAATTTTTTCCAATTATTTAATGAAATGCCCTATGTGATATAGTTGTGATATGCTAAATCTTGTACTACTTGCACAATTAATGAATGCCAGTTTAGATTAAAATTAGGTGCCTGGCATCTCATTGGTAAATTGCGTGTAAAAGTAAACATTAATAGCTAATATAACATACCAGTATCTGTTATAGATTCAGTGTAGATTTTCTCTCTAACTTCACAGTAACTCACAAGGGAGACAGTAGTGTTATTATCCCCATTTAGAAATGAGGAAACTGAGGCACAAATGTTATCAGGTGGGTGTCAGCAATAGCTATTCTATAGGTCAGATGAAAGGCAGAACCTCTCTATCAGAAGCTGTGGGACAAATAACCTCCCTAAGCCTCCCATTCCCTCATTGTGTATGTCCCCTTGAAGGACTACAACAGACTGCCAATAAAGTGTGGAGGTTGTTTTTACTGTAAGGTTTTTTGTTTTTTGTTTTTGTTTTTGTTTTTGTTTTTTTTTTGTAAGGCATTGATCTTCTCTCTAAAATAAGTTTAAGATAGTCATCTAATAGAGTTTCATTATTTTCCTTGGTGCAAATAAAAATATAGCTATCGTATGTATATGCTGCCATCTTGTGCTCATTTCTAGGATTACCCTTCATGTTATTGAATATTCTAGATGAATTAATAACTCAATAGCCTGGCACAGAGTAATAACGTGGTTTTGCAGCTTTTGATTATTTCATACAAAGATACACATTTCTGTCAACACTATATGTAACTGAAAAATAGAGATGACAGAACACACCCCATCCAGGGATAAGATCTCCTGGCAATAATTATACTAAAGAAATCTTGTCAGTTATGACAGGTTATCAAGTGCTTAGATCCGAATTTATCTGGCTAACTCAGGGATGATCACATCCATGCATGCTGTGATGTATTAGGCAGGTCCCTTTCTGCGCTGAAAGACTTATTCCCCCAACAGGCTGTCAGTCCTGACCACAGGCAGCCCTCCTGTCTATTTTTTCTAAACATTGCCCTGTCCATCATAGTAATCCCTTCTTTGGGAAAACCCACATTCAAGACAAGTAGGTGTGGGGACTGTAAATGGCAGGCAATGTACATTTTTGTGGCACTTTCTGTAGGGGTTGTTGGGTCTCTGACTCCATCCTAACTCATCTTCTCTGTGTGTCCAATCTTGCTTCTCTCACTACCTCCACAAGAAGATGTAAAACTGGAGATCTTCTCCCCAGTAAACACCATACATGCTAACCTCTATCAGTATGATTATCTTAATTGGGCAAATTACTTGCAATATGCATCATTTAGTTTGCAATTCATGTATCTTTTTAAAAAGGGTCTCTAGATATTACCTCTATTACTGTTAGTATGCTACTCCCTTTTTGTGATACATCCGTGTTTAAAATTGCAAGTGATTATTTATGTTTGTAGTAAGCCATAAATGCTGGTTTTAACGAGTGGTTCTATTTTATCACATCCTAATGCTCTGTACTGACCTTTATTCCTTTTTTTTTTTTTAAACCTCTGCCTGGCAGTTGTGTTTGTCTTTTCAGTTCTATTCCTGTTCCTTTAATTAGCTGCTGCTAATTCTATCAGCTTCGTTATATTCATTGCCCTGTGCATTGTTCCTGGAAGAGTTCAGCTCTTCTATCCCCCTTGCAATGCTAGTCAGTTTTACTGTGCTCTTAATCAATCATACTGATCTCCTACATTTGTACCTTACCACTTAAATTCATTCCCTCATTACTTCCTAATGTTTTCTTTTTATTTGTCTTTAATTCTCAATACTAAGGTTTTTGAAATCAGAACTATACTGTCCTTATATTCTTTAATTGTATAGCAGCTCCTGGGCACACCAATTGCTGATCTGAAAACTAAAAATTTTAAAGCCTTTTTACCCTAACTGAAGTGAATAATTAAGAGGAGCACCCCTTGAGATGGCCTACTTACATTCTAATCTGAGTTCCAAAATTTAAGACTTTGGATAAGTTACCTAAGTTCTGTGGGGTTCCGATTTATAATCTATAAAATGGAGATAATAATATTATCTACCCTACATGATTATTGAAGGAATTAAATGGAAATTAAATGAGTTACTATAATAAGGTTCTTAGTAAGCACTGAATGCCTGTCAACTACAAGAATGCTCATGATAGCTATTGGTTTTTGTTTTCTGTTTAAGCAACACATTGGCCTTTTTTTTTTTTTTTTTTTTTAGAGAAAGAGAGAGCATGCACCAGGAGTAGGGCCAGAGGGAGGGGGAGAGAGAGAGAACCTTGAGCAGGCTCCACACCCACTACAAGGAGCCTGACACGGGACTTGATCTCAAGACCCTGAGATCACAACCTGAGCTAAAAATCAAGAGTCAGATGCTAAAGCGACTAAGCCACCCAGATGCCCCTAAATAACACATTGGCTTTTAAGATAACTGAGAAACAAATTTTGAAGTATTTTTCTATTTACTTGCTTTCTCCCCTTTGTCCTTTGAGGGAAGAAGCTTTCCCTTACAGTCACCATCTATAGCCTGCATTATTTCTAACCCTTCTTAGTTTAGGACACTTTAGGGTTAAGGAACAAGCTTTAGGATCCCCAAAATCTGAGTGATACTTCTAGGAGATTAAAAAAAAAATGCGAGGTTTATCAATCCCAAGCACCTAAGGTTTCCTGAAATCTTATTTTTAATAAAACCCAGTCTGTTCACACAGCAGGTTCATAGCAAAAAGGCCATTTCTCTCTCATTATATGGGATATAAAAAAACTGGGATGGAGATTTGCCAGTATTTATCTGCCCAGGGAAGACAGCTATGGAACCCCTCGCTTAAAGTTGTCTATAGTGATGATACTGGCTGGCAGCATCAGAATCAGCTGGGACCTAGGTGTGGTCTCCATCCCAGATCTTTTGACCCAGGAACTCAGAGGACCCAGGACGCTACACTTTATAAAAGTCCTCCAGCTGATTCCAAAACACACTCAAGTTTGAGAGACACTGTCCCAGGGTTCATCAAAAACGAAGCTAGTCTGTCTGAGTTGGAATTAGCGCTCTGTTCCTTACTTACTGTATAATTTCAGGGAAGTCATTTACCTCCTCTGGGCCTCGGTTTCTTCTTCTGAAGCAAGACACGTCATCAAGGGCTCCTGTTCCAATGACTGTGAGATTTGGGGCATGGGCTGAGAACTCTACCAGCCACTTGCTTTGGGAAGACAGATGAATGATGGAAGCCTCAAAATCTACCTGATAACCTAACACATGGTGGGTTTCTTTCATTCAGAGAATTAAACTGCTTTCTACTTTATTCTTTCTTATTTGGCATTTGAAAATATGAATACCACTCATTTCTCTATTAAAACTATTGACTGCAGGGCACCTGGGTGGCTCAGTCGGTTAAGTGTCTGCCTTCGACTTAGGTCATGATCCCCGGGCCCTGGGATGAGCCCCACATTGAGCTCCCTAATCAATGGGGAGACTGCTTCTCCCTCTGCCTCTCCATCTGCCTCTGCCCCTCACCCCTCTCATGCTGTCTCTCTCTCTCAAGTAAATAAATAAATAAATAAATAAAATCTTAAAAAAAAACCCAAAAAACTATTGACTGCAGCTTCTCTTAAAAATATGTTTTGTAAAATAAATATAAAAACCCATGTAGAAAAATAATCAAAATTTTGTTTTGATTTCAAAATGAAGACAGTGTTTGTTCAATGAGTATATATATATAGCTTCAGTTTTTAATAAGATGAAATGTTCTGTGGAGCTGTTGCGCAGTAATATGAAAACACTTCACACACAGAACTATACAGTTAAAATATTTATGTTATACATTTTTACCACAATTAAAAATCAAAAAAATAAACGTATAATAAAACAGATAACAGGCTTTGTGTAAATGATGAAAATGCTTTTTTTATAGCAAAGCTTAGATTATTCATAGTGAAGGTTATTATTGAATTTTAGCAAATTATTATAGTTATATTCTTTGGCATACTTTTTAGCACTTTACTTCTGCCCTGTGATTGCTGATGTTGTTGTCTTCAATGAGGAGTGAGCATCAGGGCTCATAGATTGATGCCATGCTGACAGTCTGTCACACCCCTCCCCATCTGGGACAGCTTTCCATTTTATATTTAAATTTGATATAAAAGTTCCTGTCATAATTTCAAATCAGGTATCTATATTGGATTATATATTTACCTGATAAATGCTTATCCTCTCATGGAAGAAAAAAGTGAAGTATTTTTTGTCTGTTTAGTCACAGAAAATTAATGGACCCATTGTAATGAAGTAATTTCTGAGGTTTTCAGCATGTTTATGTTAGCCAGAGGAGCTCTATTAAATAGGCCTGGGTCCTTAGAGCCAGACTGCTAAAGTTGTGTGACCTTGGATACAAGATTTAGCTTCTTTTTGCCTTGGTTCCTTCATTAGCAGAATAAGATAAAGAGTAGAACTTGGCCAACAGGATCTTTAGGAGAATTGGTGAGCAGTGTGCCTTGTGTCAACAAATGTCTGTAACATAGTAAGGTCTATTTAAGGGTTAGCTCTTATCCTTACCTTGAAAGTAATAAGAAAACATAAAATCTTTACATATTCTTATCATCAGGCAGGCAGGAAGACAGCAGCAGGTGAAAACAAGAAAAATTTTAACGTCATCCTGAATAAAAATTAATATAATTTTAGAGTTATCCTCCATTTGTTGGGCAATGTTTTGTGATACAGTCTTTTCTGAACTACTTTCTGAACTACTGATGGGTGTTTGTATTTTCTACAAAGGAGACCTATAGGGCAAGAAAAAGCCTTGATACACAGTTATTGGGACAAAGGGATATGCACGGAATACAGCAAGTACATTTTCCATAATTTGAAGCATTTGGTAACAGTGAGAGATGCTTTTGAGAGGCAGCTTATTCTCTCATATTACCTAAAAGTGTAACAAATTAAGATATTTTTCAGTCATATGGGCAAAATCTCAATGTCAGCAGATGAGTGTATTAATGAAACCAGTATCAAATTTATTTTATTTTTTAAAGATTTTATTATTTGACAGAGAGAGAGAGAGAGAGCACACAAGCAAGGGGAGAGGCAGGCAGAGGGAGAGGAAGAAACAGGGATCATGACCTGAGCAGAAAACATATGCTTAACCAACTGAGCCACCCAGGCACCCCATAAACCAGTATTTTAATGTATATGATGTGTCCTTTTAGTGATTTTGGCAGAACGCTACACTTTGAAATTGCTCCACACTTATGCACCAACTCTTCTCATAGAACTGTAATTAAATTTTCTAAATGAATTACATCATTATATCTAATGTGTTTCACTGTGTATTATATATCAGTAGGGAATAAGAAAAGTTTTGGAATATCTTAATAAATAATGGAATAAATATAAAAAGCCTAGATTTTATTTAAATATTTTGAAAATCTTCACCCGATTATTCAAAATGATAGCGTTATTAGGGAAATGCTTTTTAAATACAATTTTCATCTGAAAAGGCATTTATTATTTCCAATTTTCTCTTTAATTATCTAGTTACATTCATTGGTATCGTTTTCATTCTTTAAAAAAAAAAGCTTCCTTTTAAAAATTTAAACATGAGGGGTGCCTGGGTGGCTCAGTGGGTTAAAGCCTCTGCCTTCGGCTCGGGTCATGATCTCAGGGTCCTGGGATCGAGCCCTGCATTGGGCTCTCTGCTCAGCGGGGAGCCTGCTTCCCTTCCTCTCTCTCTCTCTGCCTGCCTCTCTGCCTACTTGTGATCTCTGTCAAATAAATAAATAAAATCTTTAAAAATAAATAAATAAATAAAAATAAAAATTTAAACATGAAATCCATGGTAGAAATCATAATGGAATCCTGAAGGATAATTATGCCTATGTAAGTCCATTCAAGGTTTATGGTTTATAGCTGAAATACTTTTCTATGTAAATGAAATGAATGTTTGAGTTCCTCAAGTCCCTTTCAGAGTATATGTATTTCTTTACAAATTTTCTTTATAAAGGCGACTCCTTAAATCAGCTTTCCTCATGTCCAGGACGCAGAAGTTTTATCATATCATCTCAAAGGAAGGATATAGTATGATGGTGAGCAGACCAGTCCATAGGAACAAAGGCCAAACATAAGCAACTGAAATATATCTTGTAGATTATTTATCTTTGTGAAGTAGAGATATTCTACAATCTCTGATAAGTACAGACAAACAGAGCAAATCTGTATCCATTTTTAAGTCAACACAGTCAAAATTTCTCAGACCTTAATGAAAACATGTCATAAAATTGGCTAGCACATAGGTTCTACAATATGACAAGTTGCTTATTTCTCAATCAATAATAGAGTGGTGAGCAGAGAAGTCCAATAATTATTTTACAGAAACTGTCAAAGAGAAGCTAAAAAGTTTTATAAGTTAAAAAGGAAAAATAAAGACACATCAAAATTTGTAGGATGCCCCTAAAGAAATGTACAAGTAAGTTATTTATAGTACCTGATGACTATTTAAAAGGATCAAATAAAAATGACCTTCACTTTCACTCTAAGAAACAACAAAGCAACCCAACAAGCAAAACCTCAAATTAAATGGAAAGCATGTAGATGGGATAGAATAATAGAGTAGAATAAATGAAATTTTTAGAATACGATAGAAAAAAAAATCAATGACCAAAGCTAGTCCCTGGCAAAGATTTATCAAATTGAACAGGTTAAGGAGGGAAAGACAACACATCTTAATATCAGAAAGCAGAGAGTTAACATAAGAGAATAATATAAGCAATGTGTTCAATAAATTTAATTACCTAGATAAACCAAATGGATTTAAAAGTCCTAAATTTCTAAAGTTCATTCAAGAAGAGATAATAACATGAAAAGATGTAAAAATAATAAAAACACTTGATTTGTATTTAAACATTCCAAATGAGAACTTCTGGTTTAGATGACTTTACTAGTTATGTTAATATTTAATTTAACATTTAATTAAGAAGTGATATTTATTTTATATAAACTTCCTGAAAACTGAAGCACAGATAAGCTTTGGTACATGTACTATGAGGTCATAATTACCCTGATTAAGAAACCTCCCCAAGAGTTTTCATGAAGAAAAAATTCTGTAGTTCAATATCTATCAGAAACATAGACTAATATTTTTAACATGAGTATGTCAACTACGATAATACACAATGGTTAAAACATCATAATATGGGGTGCCTGGGTGGTTCAGTGGGTTAAAGCCTCTGCTTTCGGCTCAGGTCATGATCCCAGGGTCCTGGGATTGAGTCCCACATCGGGCTCTCTGCTCAGCAGGGAGCGACTTCCCTCCCTCTCTCTCTGCCTGCCTCTCTGCCTACTTGGGATCTCTGTCTGTCAAATAAATAAATAAAATCCTAAAAAAAAATCACAATATACTGTTGTGCAACCCAAAAATGCAATTTTGTGTCAATATACAAAAATCAACCAATGAAATTCAACATATATATTATTTGCCCAATGTTGCTATAACAAATTACTACAAAATTAGCAATTTAAATTAAAAAAAAATTTATCAAATTACAATCTGGAGGTCAGAAGTCCAAAATGAGTTTTAAGGATTTAAAATAAATGTGGGAGAGGTGCATTTGTTTTGTGGAGTCTAGGAGAGCATGCACTCTTTGTCTTTTCTAGCTTCTATAGACTTCATATTTCTTGGCTCATGGCCCCCTTCTAACAATAGCAATAACAATAGGACATTACTAAGATAATAAGGAAGACCTAACTAACTAAAAAGGACAGATCATGGATGGTAAAACTCAACATTCTTAAGAAGTTATTTATACAAACTTAAATGTATATATAACATATTTTCAATGCAATGCCAATAAAAACCTCAAATTCCTGCAGGTTTTTCCTTTTATAGAATTTGACAACTTAATCTGAAATCTATATTGAAATTCCAAAGATAACATAAGGCAAGACAATTTTGACACTGAAAACAATGTTGGAGAACTAATACTACCTCATTACAAAGCTGTATAAGGAAGAAACTGTGCAACTGGAATAAAAATAGTCATATAGATCAATAAATCAGAATAAAGAGTCCAGTAATAGATGAAGACATATTTTGTCAATTGATTTTCAGAACAAGTAGTAAGGCAATACGAAGGAAGAAGAAGAATCTTTTAACAATTGAGGTTGAAAGAACTGATAGTCATATACAAAAAAAAAAAAAAAATTCTCATCCCTTATGTCACAAACATATGGAAATTAACTTGGAAGCCATCATACATCTAAATATAAGAGACAAAGAAAACCAACAGTGAAATAAAATTTAATAAATTAGACTCAATGAAAATTAAAAATGTTTTCTTTTCTAACATCACTGTTACAAATGTAAAAAGCAAGTCATAGACTGGAAAAAAACCATTGTAAACTATATAAAGTAGGTTATATAATATATAACAAATACTTGTTTCTAGAATATGTAACAGACTCTTAAAAAGTCAACAGTAAGAAGGTAAGCAAAATCAAACCAAATCAAACCAAGCAATATTTGAACACACATTTCACCAAAGAGGATACAGGACTGTCAGTAAGAAAATGGGATATGTTCAACATAATTAGATATCATAAAATTGCAAGTTCAAACCACATGGAGAAACTCCTCCACAATGCTAGAACAGTTAAGATTTAAAAGGCTGACCATTTCAAGGGTTGGTGAGGGTGAGGAGCAACTGGAATTCTTATACATACATTTTTTTTCTTTTAAGATTTTATTTATTCATTTATTTGAGAGAGAGATTGAGAGAGAGAGAAAACACAAGCAGAGGGGAAAAGGGCAGAGGAAGAGGAAGAAGCAGATCCTCCCTGGAGCAGGAAGCCTGATTCAAGGCTCCACCCCAGAACCCTGAGATCATGACCTGAGCTGAAGGCAGATAACCTGACTGAGGCACACAGGTGCCCTTCTCATATATTGTTAATGGAAATTTATTTGTTGTTTAAAGATTCCATTTACATCTTTAGAGAGAGGGGGAGAAGGAAAGAAAGAGAGACAGAGGGGGAGTGGTGGGGGAGGGGCAGAGGGAGAGAACCTCAAGTGGACTCCCTGCTTGGCTCGACATGGGGCTCAATCCCACAACCCATGAAATCATGACCTGAGCTGAAACCAAGAGGTGGATTATCAATCAACTGTGCCACTTAGGTGTCGGATTAATGGAAATTTAAATGGTATAATCCCTCTAAATACATTTGGCAATATGTTAAAAGTTAAAATTATTCCTACCATATATTTCACACATCCATACTTTGTCTTTACACATAAGAAATAAAACCATGTATCAGCCCCAATCCCTGTGCATGAATATTCACAGTGGTTTCATTTTTAGTATTTGAAAACTGGCAAGAGATCAAATATCCATAGATATATGAGTAAAAAAAGGAAAACAAATCTATGGTATATCTCTGTACATGGGATGCTAATCAGTAATAATAAAATCAAACTATTGTATGCAACAAATAAATCTGTTTTTTTTTGTTTTTATTTGTTTTTTTTTTTTAATTTTTTAAAACATCTATTTATTAGAAAGAGAGCGAGAGGGGGAGGTGTTGGGAGCCATGAGGCCTGGTGGAGGGCATTGCCTCACTAGGTTAAGGTTTGAACTAATGCAGGCTTAACCTGCTGAGGGCGGGATCACCCCGCAGGTGACCACCGAGGGTGGGATAACCCTGCAGATAAGCATGGTCTATTATTCTCTTGTCTTTTCCTCTGATCCCTGTATCTCTCTCAAACAAAGAGCCCCTTGATAATCTGAGGCAAACATCTCTCAGATTTATGGGCCAGAGCAGCTCCAAGGAGATACATTATTCTGTACCTAAGACAATGGGGAACTTCAAATGTGTACTGTAATAAACGGTTTCCTATTTAAGTTGATGTTTGTCCAAGGCTTTCACAAGTCAAGAAATTAAAATACACCCTGCCTCACATCCTGCCTCCTACAAAGGTAACGCCTTCTCGTTCCTACTTCTCTCCTATATATAGTTTCTTCAGATGGCTTCTCGTTTTCCATTAACCTCTCTCTTGTTTACCTACAGTTCTTTGTTATCTAGTTCATCCCTATAGCTTCTCGTTTTCCATTAACCTATATCTCATTCACTGCAGACCCCAAAATAAGTTACTAAAAAGCACATATTTGTGCTACTTCCCATGGCTTTCTGAAGGACATGATTACTCAAGAAGCAAGACCCTCTTCCCCATCCCTGGAGCCATGGCTTAATTAAACTAACTAACATGTGGTGAACAAAGAGAAATTATCTGATGGGTGCTTGTAACCCCCTACCCCAATTAAACTGCCCATATAAGAAGCTCGGTAATCAGAATAAAGATGGAGATGCCTGACTACTGACCAGAACTCGCTGTGTGGTTCTCCCATTCATCTCATCGATGTCACCCCTCTTTCTGGGACACCTGTACCTGCCAAGGCTAGACACCGGTGGGAAGGGTCAGAGGGAAAGAAAGAATGTTAACTTTCATGGACCCCCATGCAGGGCTTAATCCTATGATCCTAAGATCATTAACTGAGCTGAAACCAAAAGTTGGACGCTCAACCAACTGAACCACCCAGGGGCCCCTAAATCTGATTTTCTTAGTAAAAAAGTAGGATACATAAGAGCAGATATAATTCTATTTACATAAACCCAGAAAATACTGATTAATGTACAATGAGAGAAAGCAGATCTGTGATTTTCTAGGGATAACAGATGGGAAGAAACTGATTAAATAAAAGACCAAGAGAACATTTGAAGTGAGAAATACGTTGATTATCTTCTTTTTGTGTTTTTGTTTGCTTGTTTTATTTATTTATTTGAGAGAAAGAGAGTGAGTGACGGGAGGGGCAAAGGTCGAGGGAGAGGGAGAATCACAAGCACATTTCCTCTGAGCTTGGAGCTCAGCTTGGGGCTTGACCCCAGGACCTTAAGATCATGACCTGAGCTGAAATTAAGAGTCAGATGTTTAACTGAACCACCCAGGTGCTCCAATATATTGATTATCTTTATAGTTATGATGTTTTTGTCATACACACATCTATTAAAACTCTTCAAAATGTACTTTTTAATATGTGAATTTTATTATATGTAAATTTAAATTTAAAAAGTTTTTAATAAAAAAGGTATAAAATATCAATAACAATTACCAGTATTTTCAGCATCCAACAAAACTGATGTTGACAGTTAATTGATATCCTTCAAATCTATTTTTGTTCTGTATATGTTCAATACTTTCTTGTTTACTCAATGAAAATATAATGCATATAAAATGTTTTATCATAGTTTTTCAAACCACCCACATTTCCTTTATTATTGATTTGTTATGCAAAAGACAAATAGAGTGTAAATATATATATATATGATACATATGACTAAATGTTTATATAATACTTAATAATTCAATGTAGCTAATAACAACTCAAATAACCTATTAACTCAATAAAGTATGATATAATAAAAATAATACTAATCCTGGCTAGATTTAAATACTGGAGGTTTGACTTAGGTTTTCTTATTATTTGTGATATTGATAAATAACACATTTTCTGGAAACCCACTTTCTCATCATTAGAATAAAGAACAAAATGTTCAAAATTAACTGATTTCAAAATTCTGTGTCTGTTACAGTACCAAAGGACAAAAAGTAACTTCATGACTATCATTTACCAAGTAATTAAAAAAAAAAAAAAAACAACCAAAATGACTTCTACTTTATTAATACTATTATTAATTTGTATGTTCTGTGCTTTCAGAAAGAAATGTTAACAGGTCAAAAACCAAACAAAACCAAGCACTGAAAGAGGAAGAGTATTCATTTTCAAGATAGAAAATATACAAATATGCCTTTCATAATCTTATTCTGTTTCTGGGGAACCAAAGACTTTGAAGCTGAAGAAACTTGATTAAGGAGAAGGAATTCACAGGGTCAGACAATTCCTAGCCCTTGCAAAGCATCCCCTCTGTGATGCCCTCAGAGCCTATCCCCCATCCAGAGCATTTTTTTCACTCCCAGATCTCCCCAAGGTCAATTAGTTCCTTTTGTTCCATTTTTTCCAATTCTTTCAATACGGAGATTTCCAACTAGAAAATCATGATCCAGGCCATAAAAGCATGGCTGTATGCCCTTCTAGGGTCTCTCTGACATTCCAGTCCCTGAGTTCTTACCTGCACATGGGTCAGTTCTTGAGTGAAAAGGCTTTGGTGCTGGAGTCCCTGCCTGGCTCTGCCACACAGAATAGGTACACATGGGGAAACCACATTTCTGTCAATACCATTACAAAAGCTACTGTTTGATCAGAGACTGCAGCCAAGCAAAACAAATTGAAAGAGAAATTTGAAAAGGAGTTGGGAAATATTTGCTTTTAATCTAGATGGGCATGGCTATTTCGACTTCCTCTTATTATTATTATTATTATTATTTTATTGTGTTATGTTAGTCACCATAAAATACATCATTAGTTTTCGTGCAGTGACTTCTGTTCACAAAATGTTTCCACCCACCACTTCTATTGCATGACAGGGACAATTTAAAGAGAAACTACAGAGAGTCCCCAATTTATGATGGTTCAACTTACAGTTTTTTTGATCCTTCAATGTGCAAAACTAAAATGCATGAAGTAGAAACTGTACTTTTGATTTTGAATTTTGTCCTTTCTGGAGCTAGTGATATCGTCTATGATCTTCTCTCCTGATGCTGAGCAGTGGCAGTGGCTCCCAGTCAGCCATGTGATCACAAGGTTAAAGAAATGATATATTTGCTATCGTTTTGTGCCCATCTGTTTTTCACTTTCAGTGCAGTATTCAATAAATCACTATATTTATTATTATAAAATAGACTTTGTGTTAGATGATTTTGCCCAACTGCAGATTCCTAGTATTCTATTGATTTCCTCATCTATTTATCTTTCCCTCTAATATAGCACTACACAAAAGATTAAGACAAGTTAGTATTTTCACATTTTTATGTTTCAAGTATTGACTGATGTTTTGTTAGTGACTCCAAAGGATATCCGGTAGAGGGACAAAATAAAATGACTAAACCATTCAAACCACAAATATATATTTTCTTAGGGTATTTAACACTGAGTTCCTTCTAAACTCTATTAATTTAGATAAGCAGGAAATAAGACAAATCCATTATGTGAGGACTTGAATGGGAATTTTAATTTTGTTAAATTGATGTAAACAAAAGTCATTTAAAAATAAACAAGATAAATCATCTCCAGCTCAACCTAAACCCATGAGAGCATTGTTGTGTTGCTGAGATTACATTTGCAATTTGCACTTCATATTCACTTAAAAGCCCAAATTGTAGCTGCAAAAAATGTGAATAATGTTCTATTATGTTCTAAAAATATTGTTCTAAAAATATTTGTTTCAATGAAATATTTCAAAAGTGAACCCTTAATTAAAATGTTAACAAAACCAATGAAATATTTCAAAAGTGAACCCTTAATTAAAATGTTAACAAAACAGTGATTAGAAACTATAGAGTTCAAGTAAGCAGTGTTATTTTTCTAATGATACTTTAAACACTAAGATTTTTCAAAATGTAGTTTTAAACATTTTTTGTATGATAATATCTATCTCTATGAGTTGTTCATTTTTTTATATTTTATTTTATTTTATTTTACATATAATGTATTACTTACCCCAGGGGTACACTACTCTGAATCATCAGGCTTACACAATTCACAGCACTCACCATAGCACATACCCTCTGCAATGTTCATAACCCAGCCACCCTATCCCTAATCCCCTACCTCCCAGCAACCCTCAGTTGATTCTGTGAGATTAAGAGTCTCCCTCCTAATCCTATCTTGTTTCATTTCTCCCCTACCCCCCCACGAACCCCTGCCCTGCCTCTCAAATTCTTCATATCAGAGAGATCATGTGATAATTGTCTTTCTCTGATTGACTTATTTTGCTTAGCATAATACCCTTTATTTCCAACCATGTCATTGCAAATGGCAAGATTTTATTTCTCTTGATGGTTCCATAGTATTCCATTGTATGTATGTGTGTGTGTGTGTGTGTGTGTGTGTGTGTGTGTGTGTGTGTATATATATATATATATATACAACATCATCTTTACCCATTCATCTGTTGATGGACATCTAGGTTCTTTTCATAGTGTGGCTATTGTGGATATTGCTGCTGTAAGCATTCTGGTGCGTGTGCCCCTTTGGATCATTACATTTGTATCTTTAGGGTAAATACCCAGTAGTGCGATTGTTGAGTTGTAGGGTAGCTCTATTTTCAACTTTTTGAGGAACATCCATATTGTTTTCCAGAGTGCCTGCACCAGCTTGCATTCCTACAAACAGTGTAGGAGGGTTTCCCCTTTCTCCGCATCCTCTCCAACATCTGTCATTTCCTGACTGGTTAATTTTAGCCATTCTGACTAGTGTGAGGTGGTATCTCACTGCAGTTTTGATTTGTATTTCCCCAATGCTAAGTGATGTTGAGCACTTTTTCATGTGTTAAACATTTTTTTTTAAATCATAAGACAAAGTAATAAATTGATTAATCAAAACTTGAAATCAAGGTGCCTGGTTCACTCAGTTGGAAGAACCTGTGACTCTTGATCTCAGGGTCATGGGTTCAAGCCCCATATTGGTGTGAAGATTATTTTAAAAAATAAATAAACTTAAAAAAAAAAAACCCTGAAATTAAATTCAACATGCGTGTATAAATGTCTTCTAATATCCAGTCCCAGGAGTCTTATTTTCTTATGTAAATTTTTATCACTGAAGAGTTTACAACTTCCCATAGATAATAGAAAAATGTCACCGAGGTAATTTCTCAGTGAGTTTTCATAAAACATATCTTTTTATCACTATCATAGATAGGCTTTATTCTTTAGAGGTCTGAATAGCGTAAAATATGTTTTTTCATTAAATAACTTTATTATTCTTTATTATACTAAATTTTATAATGTATTATCAAATTTATTCATTATTATAAAGATTTATTTATTATAAGAAATATAGATTTGGTTTTCATCTCTGTTTCTGGTTCACAGTTCTCAAAACACTTGGAATTTCATAAGTGTTGGGAATGAGAAAGGTGTCTTTCATTATATTAATGAGGTTTCCTTTCCAAAGAAACTTTATTAGGTCTCACTGCCTGGAGGACCAACTAGGTGATTAGAAGGTTGGAATTTTCAGTCCCACCCTGAGACCTCCAGGGAAGTGACAGGGACTGAAGGTTAAACAAGCCAATGGCCACAATCAGACCTCTTTCATGAAGCCTCCAAAAAACCCAAGAGGGAAAGCTTTTTAGTCGTTCTCTTTTGAAGCACTCCCAGGTTTAGAGAACCTGAACACTCTTGTGTGTCACTGAGCCAAGGACCCAAGTTCCAGGAGGACAGAAGCTTCTTTGTCCATAACCTTGCCCTATGTCTCTCTTCACCTGGATGTTGAAACATTAAGTGTTTTCCTGAGCTCTATGGGGCTCTTAGCAAATTAATCAAACCTAAAAAGAAGGTCATTGGAACATACAATTTGTAGCTTGTAGATCAGAACACAGGTAATAGATACTGGGTTGCCTCTGTCATCTGAAATTAGGGGTGAGGGGCAGGCTTCCAGGACTGAACCCTTAACCTGGGAAATATGATAATCATTCAAGTAAATAATGGCAAAATTGAGTTGAGACACTGTGGTGTCTGAGAATTGTTAGGTGTTGTATATGAGGGAATCCCCTACCCCACTTCAGCACTTGGTCCAGGAATCCTAAAAATAATTGTATTCAATTGACTAATTTTCCCATTGTGATGTAAAATGTGGATTCATCCATTATAACATGTTGAATATAGCAGTGCCATAGAGAAGATGTAAAGATTTTGGAGAAGAGAGTTGTAGTCAGTATAAAGTCTAGTAAAAGGAAAGACAAAGAATAAAACTATATGTCTTTGTGTTTCCAGCATTAAGTAGGTCTGAGAGTTTTTAGATTATGATTAAGGATAATTAACTCTAACAACCTTAACAGAAATATCCTACAAAAATATAGATACTGAAAACATGGCCAGAAAACATAGTTTCTTATAAATTAGAGACTTAAACAATACATGCTTCTTTCCTGTTCCTCCTCTAGCCCTTGAGATGACAGAAACAAGACAAGAATTTTGAAAGCCTCTTTTTGCAGTTGTAAAACAGAAGTAATATGGATGGATCCTAAGATGGTTAGATCAGTACTAACTAAACCTGGAATTTATGTCAGAGCAGTCAGCACAATAAGGTGTCAAATGAAAGGAAATTGCAAAATTAAAGGAAGAAGAAGAAACCTGTACCTAGTCATGAGTGTCCTAGAGAGATTTTAAATATGTGTTGCTCTTCCTTTGCCAATTACAGAGTAATGTTGAGTGTTGAAACCATGCCTGGGGCAGGGAGACCAAGGAGCTAAGAACCTAGAACAATAAATATACTTAGTTCTGGCAGCCTCTGGTCCTTTTTAATTGAAAGTGTTGCAGCCAGGAGGAGAAGTTATGGAACAGAGGAGCAAAGGTGTTATTTTGAGGATGGAAAACATCTGCTTGTGCGAATAATTGGGGAGCAGATGACCAGTGATTGTAACATAAAGCCTCAGACTGAATGTCTTTTTCCAACTCTACCAAAACACACCATGAAAAAATCGAGAACAAAACCCAATCTGATCTTTGCAGACTTAAGAATTCAAACTAACAAATATATTCATGGCAAAAATTTCAGTATACCTGAGTTACCTTCAGTATTGTGGGAGAAAGATAACAATGGAGCATTTGTTCAGGAAGCTGAATTATTGAAAAGTCAGTACACATTTAAAATAAACACAACAAATATCATTAGAGAAAAAAACAAAATGAAAATTAACTAATCAAGTGTTTATAAATCATAACCACTTGGAAATAATGGAAATAAAAAAATAGTTGAGATGAAAAACTCAAAATGAAAGATCGCATAGTAAATGAGATACAAATGTAGGTAAAGTATAAATTTGTAAAAAGAAACATTGATGGAGATATTGCCTATGTATTGGAACACCTTTTTTTTTTTTTAAGATTTTATTTATTTATTTGACAGACAGAGATCACAAGTAGGCAGAGAGGCAGGCAGAGAGAGAGAGAGAGGAGGAAGCAGGCTCCCTGCTGAACAAAGAGCCCCATGTGGGTGCAATCTCAGGACCCTGGGATCATGACCTGAGTTGAAGGCAGAGGTTTTAACCCACTGAGCCACCCAGGTGTCCCTGGAACATCTTTTTTGATTGTTGACTTTTTATCTGGTTTCCTTGACAAACTATCTAAATATAAATTTTAATAGAATAACATAAAAGTAACATGGGTGATCATATGTTTTTGAAAATTTTAAAAATTAGCATCACAATCTTTATCTTTTAATCCCCTGTTAATTCTTTGTTAAGTACTTCTAGCCATATTTTGAACACTTGCAGTAATGACATGCATATTTTAATTTTTTAATATATAATATTTTTTATAAGTTTTTTATATTCTCTATCAGTTTATCATATCTCTTAATTAGGTCTAATAATTTTCCTTCCATTTCTTAATACATTGGGGAAATTGAGAGAGTTACAGGCTAATCTAAGAGTAGGAGACAAACCATACTCCTCTAGTATTTGAAGGTTCAGGGTATATGATCCCTGAACTGCCCTGAGATCTCTGTACCCTCACTGGTGAAGGAACAGTGGTGCCTTTCCATATTAGGGAAAAGAAGTTCATGTCAATGCTGTTCCTTGGGCACATTTTGAAAATTCACAATGATCCCTGAAATTTAGGCCAGCTGTTAGTCTGCACATCTTGGATTGTTCTATTGCTCATGCCCCCATATAAATCTGTACAGAGCCCAGTTTTTAATATAGAGTTCTTATCGTTGAGAATCAGGAGTGTGTTATCTTTGCTCATGGTATCAAATAAAAGTCATTCAGTCTGGCTTTTCTTCATGTTTTCCTGTAATCTGGATCCATTTTTGTGCCCATTTGTTCTCCACTGTGAACCTTACAACCTAATCAGATCTGTCATCAATGCCGCACTTTACTATCCTTGCTTCACGGGTTTTGTGGACATGTATTAGTATATGTACACACACACACACACACACACACACACACACACACACACACACGTACATGCACATATGTGTTCCAGCTCTTTAATCTAATCATGACACTTCCCCTGACAGTGACTCTGAACTTAGCATGAGATTTCTTTCTATGAGTAAGTGTGTTGCTTGTGCATAAACTCTCCTGATAAGCTTTACATGGGAGTAATGTTAGGAAGCATTCAACAAGTTGCATTATAATTTATATCACATTTCCTTGGAGATGTTTAGCATATGAAATTTTAGAAGGGTGTCACACAAACAATTCTCATCCTTGAAGTAAAACTTGGTTTCTATTGCGTATTTCTTCCTTTCTTTCCTCCCTCCCCCCTTTTCTCTCTTCCTTCTTTCCTTCCTTCTTTCCTTCCTTCCTTCCTTCCTTCCTTCCTTCCTTCCTTCCTTCCTTCCTTCCTTCTTTCTCTCTCTTTTTTCTTTCTTATTTTTTAAAGATTTGCTTATTTATTTTAGAAAGAGAGAGAATGAGCAGGAGGGGCAGAGGGAGAGGGACAGTGAATCTCAAGCCAACTCCCTGCTGAATGTAGGAACCTGACCTGGGCTCAATCCCACAGCCCCAAGATCACAACCTGAGCTGAAAACAAGAGTCTGATGCTCACTGACCATCAGACGCTCCTCCACTGCTTCTTATAAATGACATGACAAATGATGAGAACCTAGAGAATTTTAGTTTATATAAACTCTTAGAAAGAACATAATTACGGGGCGTGAGGGGGGAAGCCCTGAAACTGAAAACAAAACAACAGGTACTAGAATTTCTGTGTGGTCATACACTTCTCCAGGTTACTTTAATATTCAGACTCACTAATATTTATGTCTTCATTTGAATATGGCATACAATGTCCTCTATAGATGCATTACATTTTGTATGTAATCAGTGCTGAGCACATATTTTGTTAATGTAAGGAACAAAATTTTCCCCCACTTTACAAATGTTTACAGATATAATAATAAAACAATGAGATATTTAAGCCTCCTCCAATTAAGCACTTTGCCTTGCAAGTAGTAATATTTGACTCTTCATTTGCTTTGTGGATTTTTTTATTGCTCAATTTAAAATAGAAATAAGGTTATGGAATGAAAAATTACACTGCAGGTTAGTTGGAATTTTGAAAGCTTCTTTTTGCAGTTGTAAAACAGAAGTTAATGTTAATGGGTCCAAAGATGGTTAGATCCTTTTGTTTTCTTGTCTTCTTGGGAAGACAACATCAGGAAGGTTGGAGACATGGGGAAGCAGGGGAAGGACCTTCCTCTAGCAGAGGTTATTGTCAAGGTGGCCAGTTAAACCATCAGTTGAATTTTGTCAACCTGTTTCAGGAAGTATCAGGACAGGAGTGGGTGGAATTGATGTAATCTATGGATGCCCATATATGATTAGTAAAATTTAGCATCTCTAATGTAATTAAAACCAAATGAAACTTAGCAGAAGCTACTGAAGCAAAGTAAAGTAAAAGATGTAATCCAGTGGACATTTCCCCAACAGCACATTATACCTGCAAATAACCAAGATTATTTTATCTCCTTGTCACAGAGACAACTAGCTTTGCAGAATTGTTGAACTGACTGGGACCCGCATCCGAAACTTCGTTTTTGTGTCTTACAGTTACTATATTCATCATAGTAGAGGCAGGGGTTAGCTGGAAGGAAAAAGCATATTTATACTATATTACCTCCAAAATTCACCATTACTGAAAAACGAGATAATCTTCTTAAAGACTTCAATGGAACTATCCACCCTCACCCAGCCCCCACATCCCCAATGCCTCTGAAAATTACCAATCTGTTTCCTCTATCTGGGAGTTTGGTTTTTTCAGATTCCACATACAAGTGAAACCATACGGTGTTTGTCTATGTCTGACTTATTTCACTTAGAATAATGCCTTCAAGATCCATCCAGGGGTGCCTGGGTGGCTCAGTGGATTAAGCCTCTGCCTTCAGCTCAGGTCATGATGCCAGGGTCCTGGGATCAAGCCCCACATGGGGCTCTTTGCTCAGCAGGGAGCCTGCTTCCCCCTTTCTCTCTGCCTGCCTCTCTGCCTACTTGGATCTCTGTCTGTCAAATAAATAAATAAAATCTTTCAAAAAAAATCCACCCATAAAAAAATAAAAAATAAATAAATTAAAAAAAAAATAAGATGTGGCCCATATATACAATGGAATATCACTCAGCCATCAGAAAGGATAAATACCAAACATTTGCAGCAACATGGTTGGAACTGGAGATTATGCAAAGTGAAATAAGTCAAATAAAGGAAGACAATTAATATATGGTTTCATTTATTTGTGGAACATAAGGAATAATATGGAGGACATTAGGAGAGGGAAGGGTATCAGAGGGGAAGAGGAACCATAAGTGACTATGGACTCTGGGAATCAATCTTAGGGTTTTATAGGGGAGGGGGTGGGGGGATGGGTAAGCCCAGTGATGCGTATTATGGAGGACACATATTGCATGGAGCACCGGGTGTTATATGCAAAAATGAATCATGGAACTCTATATCAAAAACCAGTGATGTACTGTGTGGAGATTAACATAACATAATAAAAATGATAAAATGAAGAAAAAAAAATCCATCCATGTTGTCATAAATGATAAGATTTCCATTTGTTTTATAGCTGAACAATATACATTATCAATGTGTGTGTGTGTGTGTGTGTGTATGTATATATAGATAGATAGATAGATAGATAGATAAAATACTTTCTTTATCCACTAAATCTGTCAATGGATCCTTAGGTCATTTCCATGGCTAAGTTACTATATCTTCTTGAGTTAATGTTTTTGTTTTCCTCAGATAGCTATCCAGAAGAAAAATTGCTGGGTCATATGACTGTTATATATTTAAATTTTTGAGTAGCCTCCATAAGTGATGGTGCCTATTTACATCCCCATCAGCATTGCGTAAGGGTTTCCTTCTCAATACCCCCTTGCCCCTACTTATTACCTCTTGTCTTTTTGATGATAGACATTCTAACATATATGCAGTATATACTTGCATTCTCTGATGATCAGTGATACTAAATACCTTTGCATGTACCTGTTGGCTATATGGATATCTTCTTTGGAAAAATATAAATTTAGCTTCTTTGCCAATTTTCTAATTGGAATTTTTATTCAGCTTTTTAAGTTCTTTATATATTTTGGAGATTAACATTTTATCAGACATAAGATTTGCAAATATTTTGTCTCATTCAATGTGTTGTCTTTTCATTTTGTTGATGGTTTTCCTTGCTGTGAAGCTTTTTAGTTATATACAGTCTCACTTGTTTATTTTTGCTTTTGTTATTTTTCTTTTAGTGTCAGTTTGCCCCATGTTTTCTTTTCTTTTTTTTTTTTTTAAGATTTTTATTTATTTATTTGACAGACAGAGATCACAAGTAGGCAGAGAGGCAGGCAGAGAGAAAGGAAGGGAAGCAGGCACCCTGCTGAGCAGAGATGACTCCGGGCAGGCGATCCCAGGACCCTGGAATCATGACCTGAGCTGAAGGCAGAGGCTTTAACCCACTGAGCCACCCAGGCACCCCTGCCCCATGTTTTCTTCTCATTTTATGGTTTTAGGTTTTGTATTCAAGTCTTTAATCCATTTGAGTTGATTTTTGTGTGTGGTGTAATATATGATTCCTGTTTCATTCTTTTGCATGTGGCTGTCTGTCTAGTTTTCCCAGCACCATTTATTGAAGAGACTGTCTTTTCCCTTTGTATGTATTTGGCTTCTTCGTTATAAACTAATTGACCCTATATGTATTGGTTTATTTCTGGGCTCTCTATTGTTTTATATATATTTTATTATGTTCAGTTAGCCATTCTGTTCCATTGATCTGTGTCTGTTTTTATGCTAATACCATACTGTTTTGATTACTATATATAGCTTTGTAATATAGTTTGAAATCCAGAAGTATGATACCACGAGCTTTAGTCTTCTTTCTCAAGATGGCTTTGGCTATCTTTTGTTATTCCATACAAATGATAGGATTATTTGTTCTAGTTCTTGAAAAATGCCTTTGGAATTTTGATAGTGATTGCACTGAAACTGTAGATAACTTTAGATAGGGTGGAAATTCTAAAAAATATTAATTCTTCCAATCCATAAGCATGGAATATATTTTCATTTATTTGTATCTTCAATATTTCTCAGCAATATCGTTTAATTTTCAGTATATAGGTCTTGGTGAAATTTATTCTTAGGTTTTTTTCCTCTTTTTTATGCAATTAAAAATAGGATTTAAGAAAATTTCTTTTTCTGATAGTTTGCTGGTAGTATACATAAAATAACTGATTTTTTTAATATTGATTTTGTATCCTACAATTTTTTAAAATCAGTTATTAATTCCAATAGTTTTCTGGTGGAGTCTTTATGGTATTTTATATATACCATCATGTCATCTGCAAGTAGAGACTGTCTTATTTTTCCTTCTGATTTTAATTACTTGTATTTCTTTTTCTTGTCCTACTACTCTGAGTAGGACTCCCAGTACTATGTTAAATTAAAATGGTAAAGGTAGGCATTGTTGTCTTGTTCATGGTCTTAGAGTAAAGGCTGTTCAATTTTGATTGATGAATATGATGCTTGTTGTGGGCTTCTCATATCTGGCCTTTATTATGTTGAGGTAATGTGATACCTGTGTACCCAGCTTCAGGTTTTTATCATGAAAGAATGTCAATTTTTTTCAAATGCTTTTTCTGTTTCTATTGAGATGACTATATGATTTTTATTGTTCACATTGTCTCATTTGTGGATGTTGAGCCATTCTGGCTATCTTAGCATAAATTCCACTTCCTTGTGGTGTATGATTTTTTCATTGTATTGTTGCAATTGGCTTGTTAACTTTCACTGAGACTTTTCCATCTATGTTCCTCAGATATATTGGCCGGTAATTTTTTTTCTTTTCTTTTCTTTTTTTTTTTTAATTGCAGTGTTGTTTTCTGATATTAGTATCAGGGTAATGCTGGCCTCATAAAATGAGTTTGGAAGTGTTCCCTTCTCTTCTATTTTTTGAAAGAGTTTTAGAATTATTGGTACTAAATATTTAAATGTTTGGTAGAATTCACTAGTAAAGCCATCTGGTCCTGGGCTTTTCTTAGTTGGGAGATTTTTGATTATTGATTAAATATACTTATTAGTACTTAGTCTGTTCAGATTTTCCATTTATTCATGATTCAGTTCTGGTGTGCTGTGTGTTTATTTCTTCATAATTTAGTCTTTGTAAGTTGTATTTTTTTTTTAAGTTTAGTTTTGTATGTTGTATGTACAAATAGGATAAATCCCTATTTATCCAGTTCTTCAAATTAGTTATCCAATTTGTTGCTATACAATTGTTCATAGTAGACTCTTATGCTTTTTTTTTGTTTGTGTATATGGGTGTAATGTCTTTGCTTTAATTTCTAATTGTAATTATTAAACATCCTCTATTTTCTTTTCTTTCTTTCTCTTCTTCTTCTCTCTTCTTTTCTCCCCCCTCCCCCTCCCCCTTCCCCCCTCCCCCTCCCCTCCTCCTCCTCCTCCTCCTCTTCTTCTTCTTCTTCTTCTCCTCCTTCTCCTTCTTCTCCTCCTTCTCCTTCTCCTTCTTCTTCCTCTTCCTCTTCCTCTTCCTCCTCTTCTTCTTCTGGTAAGTGTGGCTAAAGCTAAAGATTTTTCTAAGTCGTCTTTTAATTAAAGAGCTCTTCCTTTCATTGATCTTTTTCACTTTTTCACAGTTTCAATTTTATTTATTTCCACTCTAATTTTTGTTATTTTTCTCCTTCTACTAACTCGGAGCTTAGTTTGTTCTTTTTGTTTTGAAAATAAAGTTAATTTGTTGAGCTTTTTTTGTTGTTGTTGCTATTATAAGTATTTGTTGTTATGAATTTCCCTCTTAGAACTGCTTTTACTGCTGTTATAGTATATAAATTATATTAATACATATAATTTGCCTTATTTTATACTATGAATTTTATTTTTATAAAATTTATTTGAATTACACTAAGCTGCTTTTTTGTGTATATCCAGGTCTTATATTTTAAGCATCGTTTCCATTCCAGTGTGGTCCAATCTGAGATATCTTTCTCTAATATTTCTCATCTTCTTGTGCATTTATAGGTGAGCAGAGTTTAAGATATGCATCTTTTATGCCATAGATTTAATCTTCTTGAGTAATATTTTCCCTTTCCTACTCTCATTTTACTTCTATTACATTTTTTATACCATTATAGACATTCCTCTTATATCTTGGATTAAAAAAAACCTACCCCATCCACCCAGCATAGGTAATTAGTAGATACTCTATTTTTCTCCAACCACATTTCTTTTCAGAAATGGGATGCAAAAAGTGAGGTTGAAAGTAAGAGAAAAAGAAAAAAAAAGAAAGAATAAATGAGACTTAGAAGAGTATCTATCTATCTCTCTCTCTCTAGAGAGAGAGAGGAAATTTGAAAAAGAGTATCTATTTTCCTAATTTTAAGAATTAACAAAGTGACTTATTTAGGTGTGGGAAAATAGGTCTTCTGGACTTCCAAGTCTGAAGTTAAAGGGTACTTTTCCTGGGCTAGTTACTTCTCTATAAACTTGTTGAAAATTATCTTATCAAGATTATGCTCAGGGATTAGGAGTTATGTTTTCAGGAACCTCTAGAAAAAGGAACCCATTTGGTTAGTACCGCTTTGTAGGTAAGGTTTATTTAAGAAATAGAGCAAGTGCTGTAAGGGGACAGTGTGACCATCAACTGATATCTTCTAATATGTCCGTAGGAACATGGAAGAATAAGGATGACTCCATAAGAAATTACATGCCCTAATAAGTGGTCAGATAGGTAGGGGAGCTATGGAGCAGCAAGAAGCTGAGAATGTTGGTATCCTGAAAACAATATGTCTAATATCAAGGTTGCAATAAGAGAGCCCAGGAACTTTTTTATAGAGCTGAGAAAAATATATATAGTTATATTAACATCTTATCCAAGTTTTCCTATTAGGGTCATTAAACTTTAGGGAGGGGCTTGAGTTTAGGCTTAGCCTTTCTAATATCCATTCCCCTAGATTTAATCAATCATCTTCTTGGTCACTCAGGGAGGAGAAATAAGAAATAATGTTGATTTTTCCTTGTGTGATGATTCAGAAAAAAGTTATAGAAAAGTGCAATATCGTCAATCCTTAACTTGGAGGACACATGGCTCCTGGGTCTACATTAAGCAAATTGAATGTAAAACTTACTGCAAAGTTTATTTTCACAGTCATTTGGACAGTCTCCACATGGACTTCCTGTGTTATAAGGATTATTCATTTTGGCAGGATCATTTCCCCTTAAAAAAAGGATAAAGGAAAACATGATGTAATAATATTGATTCTTGGACAATGCATATAAAATGTTACTCACTATTTATAATCAACTTTGAAAACAATTTTTGAAAACCACTTCTAGATAATGATGATAATCTTTAAAATAGGTTTAAGATTTCTAGACTTGCAATGATGACAATTTATCTTTCTGAATGTGTAACGGGCAACTGTGGGCTCCTAAGAACTTTAGAATTTACCCTATTCAGATAGTTAGGTTCTAACAGGACTGGAATCTATGAACAGTCAAATCTTAAGCAGAAGAGCTTTAGAGCCATTTATAATTGGTCACTTTTATTTATTTATATCCATAAGGACTTGGTAGGCAGTCATGTAAAAGGACATGTTGAGAACATTTTAAGTGAGTCAAGTTGGAAATGTTCTAATTTAATCTTGCACAAGATCATGAGAAACTTGATACATGTTTCTCTTGTGTAGAAACATATAGAGCATTATAAAATATGAAAATCTGTCAATATGGCTAAATCTAAAGTGGTAGATTTGGGGGAGAGAGAGTGGATGAGAATTTTTAGGTCTAAGCTAATAGGAAATTCAGATAAGACAGTTTTACCTACAGATATCTAAGAAAAAAAGATGGATTATAACTGAATCTTACATAATGTGCTTGAAAAATAAAGTAAATGTTCTGGTTACAATAGCATTCTAGTTGATATTGTTCCCTTTGATATCTGAATTGTTAAAATTTTATTTTATTTTTTGCCTTTTTTTTTTTTTTTAAGTAAGTTTTATTCCCAATGTGGGGCTTGAACTCATGAACTAGAGATCAAGACTTGCATGCTCTACCAACTAAGCCAGCCAGGTGCTCCCAAATTTCACTTTATAAAAGGAACTTAATCCTTAATTAAGTAAGAGATTTTGTCAGACTCTTGGTCTAAACTTTGCTGCAGAATATTCTCTATCATAGTTCCATGTGTTTTACTTTTCTATAATCGTCAGTTCACCAGAAACCACCACCAGCCCCTGAAAGATTTAGTATAGTTGATGTGTTGTAGATGTAAAGATATCTTACTGTCTTTGGTACTAATTATATAGATAAAATCATAAAAAATATTAACTATTAAAATCAAGACACGAGAAGACCAGAAAATAACTCATATAGAGCTCTTATATAAATATATCTATTGAATCTATACTGACACTGGAGACCTCATTAAAAGTACAAATATGGTAACATATTAACAGATAAATAATTTTTACTGATTCATATTGAACATTTTTTATTTTGCAACACACATGAGGGAATTGCAGTTAAACATTATGCTTAGAGCTCATAGTATGATGGAAAATTTGCGTATTCAACTATATAGGTATAGATAGCTGAAAGAGACGTATGCAGACCACTCATTAACTTTCCTTAGCAGAATATATTTAAACAGGCATTTGTAGTGAACTATTAGAGGACTATATATCAAGCTCTGAACAATCTCTAATTTCTTATGATTACCACTGGAGCCACACAGTGTGCTCCTGTGATCTTCTACAATCATCTTTGTCTGAAATTGGTCGTGCTTATAGAGCAACCACAGTTGAGAGAGCAAAGGAGTCCACCTTCCCCTCACCTAGGCAATCAGATGATCTCTTCTAGGAGTGGTGACTCCCACCTTGATAACACGTAAATTTAATTTTTAAAGAAAAGGCATGTATCAATAGTTAGACCAAAAAGCTAAATAAAGGAACACTTCAATTTTCCATTTGTTTATTCTTGATACTCCACGATATTTCTGCCCTTGCATTCTAAATATACTTTAGAATTGTTGAAGTAGAAACCCTTGTTTTTTTGCTTATGCTAATCAATAACACAGGTAATAGCTTTGAATTTGGCCTTCTATTAATGAAATATAAATAAAAAATTTATTTTAAAAATATGATATAAATAAAATTGTGTGTGTGTGTGCAATGTTTTTAGGTATTGGCTAAGTGACATTTTATCCCTAAGGTTCCACTTAAATGAAATGAAATATTTATTTGAGTTTTCTTATATACTCTTTAATAAACTGGATTCTGTAAGAGGGATATATCTCTAAAGGCTGTGTGACACCAAGCTGTACAATACATACTCGTGACAATAGTGGCAAACATAGAGAAACTGAGTTGCCAGTCTTTTGGGGCATGATGATACTCCACAGCCAATGAGGTAAGAAGTGGCCCAAACAATCTGTAATGATAAAGAGATTATTTCATTAATAATTTGACTTCGGCTTCAGGATTACAATATGAATATTGTTATCCATGGCTGAAAATAAACACATTTGCTTTTAGGATGCTTTGAGCATGGCTTATTAGGAAGTCATAGGAACAGAAAGATTTGCATATGTCTGGATAACACACATACATATGCACACTTATTGGCCATCCTTAATCCTGGCTCATTCTATTATCAACCGTATATGGAAAATCAGGTAACATGATGGAGTCTGGTTGGTGATTATATACAAATCAAATAATAGGAGGAATTTTATTTAATCATCAGAGAAGAAGTATGGTATAGAGTAGAATTGGCCTTTAAGGCAAAATATCTCAGTGTCAAATTCTATTTCTACCACTTCCTGGTTGTATGGCATTTACCAGTTTATGTTTTGAAATTTTATTTTTCTATTTGTAAAATTGTATAAAATACTAGTATTATCTTCTATATCACAGGTGTATTGTGGGAATTGGATAATAAATTTTTTAAGTGTTTGGAAGAGGAAATATTAGGTTACCATCGGAGTGTGATGGAACTAATGGTCTTAGATGTATATAGTAAGTTTAGTCTACATTTATCTGAAAGAAATAGAAAATCAGAATTGATGTCACAAATTTGGCAGATTTTTAGTTCTCTGGGTGATCATTTTATTTTCATCCTCTGTTTGATAAGGCAAATTATATGAATAAAGAGTCTAATGTTATAACATTCTTAGATTCCTAGAACATATCCTTTTTGTCCAAGGGTATCAATTTTAAAATAAATTATAAATAATATATAAATAATAAATAAATAAATAATAAATAATAAAGTCTTTTATTTAGAATATCTGCATTGTTATCCATAAATGATAAAGTCTATGATTTTTAAATGGGCAGTCCTGAAAAAGCAGACCAAAGTTGGAAGTATTATGCTTTCTAATATCAAACCTTACCACAAAGCTATAATAATTAAAACACTGGTAGTGGCATAACAATAGACATATAAACCTTAGAACTAAAATAGAGTCCAGAAATAAATCTTCACATGGTCTTCATATATGGACAAATGATTTTCAAAAGGGTGCCAAGATGAGTCAACAGGGATAGGACTGCCTTATCCCAAACAAAGTTGGAAAAACTAGATATCGACATGCAAATAAATGAAGCTGGGCCCTACTTTTACCATATTATAAAAAATAAGTCAAAATGAATTAAATATATAAGTGTAAGGGCTGAAACCATAAAAACAATTCTTAGAAGGAAACGTAAGGAAAAAACTTCACAATATTGAATTTGGCAGTGATTTCTTGGATAAGACACCAAAAACACAGATAGAAAAGGAAAAAAAAAACATAGATAAATTGGACTTTATAAAAATTTAAAACATTTGTGCATCATAGGATACTAACATCAAAATGAATAGGCATTCTATGTAATAGGAATTGATGTTTGCAAATCATATACCTACTAAAGGATAGATATCTAGAATATATAAAGAACTCTTACAACTCAGCAACAAAACCCCAAATAACCTGATATAACCCAGCAACTCTAACTGGAGAAAGAACTTCTACAGAAGTAATTTAGGTTAAATGAAGTTCTAAGCTTGGGACCATGATCTGATAGGGTTTGTGTCCTTATAAGAAAGTGCTGGCATTCATGCTTTCACTCTTTTTTTTTTTTTTTCTCTCTTTCTCTATCTCTGCAAGCATGCACAGACAAAAGGAAAGTAAAGTCCATACACGGACATAATGAAAAGAAGGCAGAAAGAGAACTCTCACAGAAACAAACTATGCTGCAAAAGTTCATAGACTTCCAGCCTCCAAAACTGTAGAAAATAAATTTTTGTTGTTTAGTCCATCCAGCTTGTGGTTCTTTGTTATGGGAGTCCAAGCAGACCAAAACAGCACGGATGTGGAGAAATCAGAAGTGTCATTGCTACTGGGAACGTGTCAAATAATGCAGCTGTTCTGGAAAACAGTATACCAGGTCCTCAAATAATTCAGCATATGATTACCATATGATCCAGAAATTCCATTTCTGGGTATATACTCAAAAGAACTGAAAGCAGGATATGAACAGATATGTACACACCAATGTTCCTGGCAACATTATTACCCATAGCCAAAAGTGGAAACAACATAACACCCATCAGTGAATGAATGGATAAACAACAGGTGGTATATACATACAATGAATATTATTCAGCCTTAAAAAAGAGTAAAATTATGACATGTGCTACAACATGAATGAACATCAAATGAGGATATAATGCTAAGTGAAATAAGGTAGACACAAAGGGACAAAAATTGAATGATTCCAGTTATATGTGGTATCTAGAGTAAACAAATTGATAGATACAGAAAGTAGAATGGTGCTTGCCAGAGGCTGGGGAGATGGGGAAGGGGGAAGTCATTGTTTAATGTGTACAGAGTTTGGGAAGGTGAAAAGTTCTGAAAATCTATAGTCGTGATTGCTTCATAACAATTTGAACGTAGTTAAAGCTACTGAACACTAATGCTACATAATTTTAAAATGATTAAAATGGCAAATTTTATAAAATATATTCATATATGCATATACAAATGATTGTTATGTGTTATACATGTATATATGCAAATAATTATATATGATAAATAAAAATAATATATGTGTATATTTTATAGATATATACATATAATTTTATCACAATAAAAATAAACCAGAGGAAGAGGATTCTCTGTATTATAAGGTATTATTATTTTCATTCTTTAGACATATTAGAAATATAATTTATAAGTGACACTGATGTTTTTTGATTTTGTTAATTCCCAAAAGTCCAAATATATTAAAAAAAAAAGAGAGAGACTAAACAGTTAAGCAGCTTCTCTAAGCCATCTATTGGGGGAATCGCATTTCCTTATGTTTCAAATTATAACAGGAACTCAGTGGGTCAGGTGCAAGTTTGCGAAAAGTGGGTAGAATGATTTTTCTCAGTCACCTGTTTTCCACACATGCTTCTAGACATTTAAACAATGTGCATCTTTGCAAATATGCAGCTTACCTGAGTGTAATGCTCCGTTGTTAAGTCATCATCTGTTGATATCTGTTCCCCATACTTGAAATATTTAGATTCATTGTACCAGATTTTAATTACATTTGACCACGAGATAGGATAAGTTGTCAAATGCATATTTTCTCCACAAAAAGTATCTGAAAGGGAGAAAAAAGTCTGTGTCATACTTGAAGAAACTTGGAAATATATTACAAGGATATTTTCCTTATTTTCATTTTACAAATATTTTACCAGTCATCCAAGCAACGTCTTATAAAAACAAACAAACAAAAAACCCTCAGCTGTATCTCTGCTGGAAATCTCTGCTGGCAACTTCTGGTACTTTGGTTTGGTGAGAAGTTGACAGTAGGAGGTGATGTGCAAGCTTAGAAATCAGGTCAACATTTCAGACTCTGCCACTTCTGAGCTGTTGAGAAGGGTGAAACCAGTCCAAGTAGCTCATGGGTTGTAACAGGACCCATGACTTGAAAACAGCCACAGAGAGGTATTCATTATGTAAGGGCCTTGGAATAAACATTTGCTCATTTAGCCATCCACTTGTGATGCGGGTTCTTGATCACAAATGGTATTCAGGAGTGATCTACCTTTCTCTGGGGCAGGAAAGATTCCTACTGCTAATTCATGCATCAACATTGGGCAAAAATGGCCAATAATTTGTAAATATAGAAGTTTCATTAGTATTTTAAAAATATTTTGTAATAAACAAGTATCTCATAAGTGTTAATAATGTCTACTTGTGGAGGAAGTACTAATAGCTTTTCTGGAAACCAGCAGTGATCCACCTGATATATATGCCATTGAGATGGACTCTTCTATGAGCACCTAAATTTGTTCTCATGTACAGCTCAGTAGAATTGAATAGAACTCACCTCTCAACTCTATTAGTGTTTCAAAGGCAAAGGTATCCCTAGGGTGATATAGTGTGTAGCTGAAATAACTACATAGAATGGAAAGCTTCTAGCTATCTAGCTGTCCATCCAGTTATCATTGTATTGCTCAACTATTCTGTAATATCGAGAGCTTTGATTCTTATTTCTGATGATAAGAATCTGAAATTTGAATATCCAAATTTAAAAATTAATAATAAGAAAACAGTGCAGTGGGCCACAATCCACTGTCATTTATGGGGCCATATCATAGACTGAATGACTTAACTTACCTTTGCCAGGTTACTTAATGTTTCCTAAGGATTTTTGAGTATGGAGATGAGTCATGCAGATGTATATACCTACTTGTAATTCGCCTCTTAATTGAGTTGCTTTCTCGTAATTCACACTGCTTTGACAACATTCTGGCATTTTGTGCAGCTTCTTCACTCCAATCCTACAGAGAAAGAGTAAAATATAAGAACTTGGTCTTATTGGCATTTCCATGATAATATTCTAGTTTATTGTTTCTAAAAATCCAAGGCTAGCAATATCCTCAATTTTATAATCTAACAATTTAAATAATAATATTAAATATTCTGGTTGGAAGAGGGAGACAAAACTTTGACTCATCATGTTAGCCCTTGAATTTATAAAATCAAAATTGGTAATAATATTCAGATATAGCTTCTCTCTCAGAAGTGTGAAAGAGTTCAAGTAAATGCTTTCAATAAAACAGATCAGGGTTAGAAATCCATTCCATTATTTATTAGCAGTTTTATCTCTGACACATTATTTAATCTTTTTGAGTATGTTCTTCATCTGTAAAATGTGACCCATCATTCATGCCTAATAGTTTGTTCTAAAGTCTTAATGTAGTAATTTATGCAACACAATTGCAGTATGACAAATCTTATACTATGTGCTCTACAAATAAACAACGGCTATGTACAGTGTCACATGTCTCCATCTAAAATTATAAATAATAATAAAAATAGTAGCTAAAACCACATGTCAGGATCTGTTACCAGTTCTGTACCTATATTTTCAAATTTTGACCCAGAGCAATCTATAAGGGAAGTACTATTGTTATCCCCATTTGTAAATGGCGAAACAGAGATGTTGCATAATTTCTTAGGGTAACACAACCACTAAGTAGCCAAAAAAGAATTAGAATCCACATTATTCTGTCTTCAGAATGTGTGCTCTTAACTCTTAATCTGTGTCAATTGTGTTGAATTGAAGCATTTTGTCAGGCGTATCTCCAGGTAAGTTGAAAGGAGGCAAAAAGTCTATATCGTTAATCATGGGACTTTGACGAATGTTCTTCCTAACACTCTTTAATCCTTACATCTACATGCAACACATCACCAACAAAAGTTGTAGACTTCATTTTTTACTACAAGCTTTGACATAAATCATTCACTTACTCTTTAGAATAAGTTTTGGATGACACCTGACTTAGATTTTCACCATTTTTCCCGGTAGCAAAGATGTTTAACTGTTATATGTGTGTGCTGCCTTCTGGGTTAGTTTTACAGAAGTACCTTTGAATAATACCCAAGGAATAAATTCCTTGGAGGAATTTATTAAGTCTTGAGATGAATTAAGTCATTAGCCGTTTAGTAAGGTTTGATTGCTTCATGTGAGAAAAGTTATATTTTAGTAGTGGATTTATCTACCCGAGGAAGTGGAGATGATACAACACATCCTGTTAGGACACAGGATCTCCTGGTGGGAATATCATCATTGCATGCCTTAGTTAAAAACAAAAACAAAAACAAAAACAAAAACTTGCCTATTATGACCAGGTTACCAAGTGATTAGGACTATAAGTTATCTGGGTAACTTACAACTCGTTGCTTGTTGTATATGCCATGATGTACTACCAGGTCACTTTCTGAAGCACTAATTTCCTCTTAAGCTAGGAGTCCTGTCCACTGACAGTTCTACTGTCTGTCCTTTGTAAAAATTGTCCTGCACCCAGGAGCATAACCCTTTCCCTGGGGTAGTCCATACCCAACAACTGATGGATATGGGAACTGTAAATTCCACGCCACTTCCCTCCTACTCAGAAGGGTTGTCTTGGTTGTACTAAGCTTCCTGAAGAATTATCTGAGCCCTCTGTTGTGACTATATCACAATCCAACTTTTCCATATGTCCACTGCTGCTTTTCTCTCTACCTCCACAGGTAGGTGTCAATCTCGTGATTGTTCTCCAATAAACATTCTGCATGCTAATCTCCATCTGAATATGCTTATCTTGTCGCATAAACTACCTGCAGCATTCATTACATATAGTCTGTGGTTCAGACCTCTTTAAGGAAGCTGTCTAGGATATTATCTCTGATTAATACCGGTAAGATGCTCCTTTCTTTCTGAGATAGACCCAGGATTAAAATCACAAATGAGTAGTCAGGGTTATTGTACCAAAGCTATGAATTCTGGCTTTAATACGTGGTTCCATTTAATTGGTTTCTAACCCTATGTATGGAAACTTTTAGAAAATCTCTGCCTGGCAGTTGTGATTGCCTCTTCAGCCCTGCTGTTAACTCTATCAGTTCCTTTCTAGCCACATCCAACGCATTGTTTATGGAACAGCTCAACTCTCGTATTCCTTTTAAAATACGATTCAGTCTTACTGGTCACCTAATTTATAGTCTTGTTGATCTCTCCTCCCTTTACACTTTAGCACCTGAGTGTATTCATTCTTACATTAGCTTCTAAAAGTTCCTTTGTAGTTGCCTTTAATCCACAATAATATAATCTCTGAAATCAGAGTCTATACTTCCCATTTATTCTAAAATTTCTTTAGAACCTCCTAGCTACATGTGTTTGCTCTTCTGGAAGCCAAGGAGTTTGGACCCTATTGGAGTCCAGGGAGTTTGGACCCTGTTTGTACTAAGGGAGATATATAGTTAAGAGCCGGTGCCTGGAGCTGTGCCATTTGCATTTGAATCTGTACTTAATTCAGTGCTTATTACTTTGGATGCTAGTTTATTTCTCTGAGGTTCAGACTCATTATCAATAAAATGGAGATGCCAGTATTATCCGAATCACAGAACTATTGATTTAAATGAGTTAATGTAACAAAGTTCTAAAAGAGTGCATGTCAACAGTAAGCACAATATACATGTCAGGCACAGCACTCGCAATGCAAGAAAGCCTGTGATAGGTACTGAATTTTTATTGTTTTGTTTAAATAACACTTTCTATTTTAAGGTGACCAAGAGATAAATTTGAAAATAATGTTTTTCTTCACTTGCTTCCCACTTTCATCATTTGCATGAAGAGACGGTCTCTTAGAATCGCTCTCCAGAGTGAGTGCTCATTAGAAATAGAAATTTCTAATTCTTGTACACTAGACCCGTCCAAGCAAGGTTAAAGGGACCAGGATCAGGTTGCAGAGAAACCTGAGTGATACTTCTGGGAGATAATATGTATGCAGCTAATCACCTGGTACTTCTGAGACTGCCCTAACTTTGTTTTGTTCTGTAGCACCTACTCCGCTCACACACCAGGTTTATAGTGGAAAGACAATTCTCTTTTTATGGGGTGCCAGGGAACTGGGAAATAGGTTTGTCAATATTGGTTTATCTGGCAGGACCCCCTGACTTCGAATCTGGACAGCTTGATTCTCAGATGACAGTCTAGCCTCTGGGCTGCTGCCCAATGAAGACAGTTATGAATTGCCTCTATAACTTAGAGCTCGCTGTGCGGACTGGCCGGTAGCATCAGCTTCAGCTGGGACCTTGCAGGGGTCTCCACCGGAGACTTTCCAGATCAGGATCTCAGACAGTGGGGCCCAGGAATCTGTGTTTAAAAAAGTTCTTTGGCAGTTCTTTCAAGATTAAGAAGCACTGTCCTAGGGTACATTAGGATTGAAATTAGACTGTCTGAGTTGGAATTGTTGCTCTGTCATTTAAAAACTATGTTATTTTGGGAAAGTTACTTACCATCTCTGTGCCTCCAATTTCTTTTTCTTTCTTTCTTTCTTTCTTTCTTTCTTTCTTTCTTTCTTTCTTTCTTTTAATTTTAAGATTTATTTATTTGAGAGAGAGAGAGGTTACATGCACACAGAGGGAGAGGGAGAAGCAGACCCTGCCGAGCAGGGAGCAGGATGTGGGGCTCTACCCTGGGACACTGGGATCATGACCTGAGCCAAATGCAGATGCTTAACTGACTGAGCCACCCAGAGGCCTCTGTGTCTCCATTTCTTCCGCTGTTAAGTCATCGATTTGTTTGGGAAGACCAACGTTTTAATATACTGGAAGTGAAGAGAACTTAATAAAAACTCAGTAAACACTATTACTATTATTGACATCATTGTTGCTGTTTAATTAATCTCACCATCTTTAGCATGTTGCTGGCTGACGGAACTACTCCTCTCCTGAGGGTGTTATGTACAGTAACGATTTCTTCTTGGACAGTTGCCAGTTCAGTGAGGAGAGTATTATATGGAACATATGGAACTGGAGTTGGTTTTGCCTGTGATCAGAAAATTAATTTAATTAGTCTTATTTCTTTTATGTGTAATTCACCACTTATATTCCTAGCAGACATACAGCAATATGAATTTATAGTTTATATTTACTAGACAATGATCTATAGGATTTTAAAATTAATAATTGGTCAATGGATTATTTTCCATTTCTCCAGTTCTAGTCTTTCGGGTTTCTGAATGTCATTTGACATTATACAAGTATATAGCATAAAACATTGGATATACTATGATTGGGGTTTTTCAAATTTATGATTGGTACTTTGAGCCATGTAAAAGTACTTTTTAGGGCCATATAAGCCACAGTGGAAGATATCTTGACATTGCACTGACTTCCCTTCCTTGGCTCCTATCCCAACCCATTTCCTGCAAGTGTTCTCTTTGGTTCTTAAATAAACCACTTGCACTCGAGTACTGTCTAAAGGATGTGTCTAATCTAAGATATTAATTATTGAATACAAAGCCTCCAGTGTCTTCAACTCAGATTCTACCTTTTTCTCTTATGCTTATGAAAAAACATTAGCATTTACATGCATATATGTAAGTATAAAATAGAATTAAAATCAGCTACAATCCAGAATTAATGACTATTCTTTTAATTTGTTTACCCTTTATCTTGCAACTAAGAAGAAAACTAAATGGCTTTAATGTTTTAGGTTTTAATTCTATCAAGAGCAGCTTCTTTTGTGTGTGTACTATATATCACATACACTTTATTCCTTTTGTTTAAAAAGTGGCAAAACATACATAGTATAATTTGAGTAGTATTTGTTTATTCCTCAAGTACCATAGGAACATTAGCAATTTCTGAACAAATAGAATCCAACACCATACCTTGCTCAACTTTGTAGTTATTTCATTTATTTTATATCCACATAAAATTGGAATGGGAAAAAGGCATAAATATGGAATCCAGAAGACCCTTCTAGAGACTATTTCCTATGGATATCAATTTCCTCAGAAACACAGTCCTATGGTGCTATTTTCCTCCATACTTCAGGTAGCCCTTGTTTATACTCGAGGAGAGGTAGGGAATGACCAGAATCTCCTTCTCATATCCAAATTAAATTTTCCTTGTTCCTCCGAACTCTGCTCCAGTGAAACTCATGACGTATTGCTCTACCATCTCATTTCTGAACATTCATTTTCCTATAACATTTTTGTATCACTTCCTCTCATTCATTGAAATTGGGCCTTCTGGTTTTTTGGTGTATGTGTGTGTGTGTTTTTTTTTTTTTTTTTTTTTAAGATTTTATTTATTTATTTATTTATTTATTTATTTTGAGAAATAGAGAGAGCATGAGGTGGAGCAGGGAGGGGCAGAGAAAGAGTAAGAAGTAGACTCTGCTGAATACAGAGCCCCATGCGGGGCTTGATCCCAAGACTCTGAGATCATGACCTGAGCCTAACACACATGCTTAACTGGTTAAACCATCCTGATTCAGCTGATTGAATTTGTTTCAGAAGGCCCAATTTCAGGGCACTGAAATTGGGCCTTCTGAAACAAATCCATCCTGTCCACATCCATTTCTGCAGTCAAGGGACTTCAGCATTCACATGGATAGTTCCAGTCATCTGCTATCTCAGACTCTTGAATTTTTTTCTCTCTTAGACCTCTCCTTCAAGTCTCATTAGTCTCCACCATGGTGGTCACAGCCTATATTTTATAATCACACTAAATGCCAAATCACCTGGTCAAACTTTTCTCTGCCTGATCAGAATTTCCTGCTTTTTCAGATTGGTAAGGTCAGTCACTCTATTTTCAACATAATCTAGTCTTCTAGCTCTTTTTTCATTTTCTCTATTTTCTCTCTCTCCTTTTTTCTATTCATGTTCTCTCTCTCTCTTTTTAAAGATTTTATTTATTTATTTGACTGAGAGAGACACACAGTGAGAGAGGGAACACAAGCAGGGAGAGTGGGAGAGAGAGAAGCAGGCCTCTCACTGAGCAAGGAGCCTGATGTGGGCCTCGATCCCAGGACTCTGGGATTATGACCTGAGCCAAAGGCAGATGCTTAATGATTGAGCCACCCAGGTGCCCCTATTCACGTTATCTTATTTCAACAAATTCCTTGCTAAAATATTGACTCCTTCCCCATCCATTCCCGACTTTGGGTGAGACCACAAATTTCCCTGCCCACACAGAGTCAGATGAGCAACGGCAGAAAAATATTCCACAAAACGCCAGGTATTGGTATCATACAAAATCCTGATGTCTAATCTCAAACAGTCCCTTAATTTTGCTCATCAATTCTACTTATTTTACCTGGTTAGTTCACTTTGTCTTTCTTCACAATGTAATTGCAGAATTTGTGCACTCTACCCCAATTACATTGACCTCTCTCAATAGATTTTGCTATGTCCTACTTTCCCCAGTAAAGAGACACTCTGACACTCTCTGTTTCAGCTGCTCTTGGTCAGTCTACTAATCTGCTTCTATCTGTTCTCATTCTTTTCTCCTTATCACTTGTGGTACTACAGAACAGATCATACTTTCTTATTTTTTTAACCATCTTCTGGAGGTATAATTGACATGTAAAAGCTATACATGTTTAATGTATACAGTTCAATGAGTTTGGGTAAGTATACACTTGTGAAACCATCATCACCATCAATATAAACAAACAAAAGAACACAAACATATCAATCACCTCTCAAAGTTTCCTCCTGCCCCCTTTCTTATAACTATTGTTATTATTTTGTGTATCTTATAAAAGCATTTAACATAAGATTTACCCTCTTGGCAAATTTAAAACCGGATGTCCACATGCAAAAGAATGAAATTAGATCCTTATATCACATCATACATTAAAATCAACTTATAATGGATCTGAAAGGTCCTATAAGACCTAAAATCATAAAACTCCTAGAAGAAAACATAAGTAAAAAGTTCCTTGATATTGGTCTTGGCAAGCACAGACAATGAAAGAAAAAATAAGCAAGTAGGATTGTATCAAACTAAAAAGCTTCTGCATAGCAAGGAAACAATAAAAAAGATGAAAAGGCAACTTAATGAATGGGAAAATATTTGAAGCTATATATCTGATAAGGAATTAATATCCAAAATATAGAAGGAACTTGTATAATTAACAAAAATAAAACAAAACAAAATACCTGATTTTAAAAATACACAAAGAACCTAAACAGGCATTTTCCCAAAAAAGACTTCTAAATGACCAACGGCTATATGAGAAGGTTCTTAACCTCATTAATCATCAAGGAAATGAAAATCAAAACCACAATGATATATCACCTCACACCTGTTAAAATGGTTATTATTAAAAACAAAATTTTAGGTGTTGCAAGGGACGTAGAGAAAAGGGAACTTCGATATATTGTTGGTGGAATGAAAAATGGTAAAGTCATAATGGAAAATAGTATCCTCAAAAAAGTAAAAACAGGTCATTCTTTCAAAAGCTATTTCTCCCCAGTGTTGTTTACTCCATTCTCTTCCACATTTCACCAAATCTTACATTACTCATTACCTTTCCACTATAACTTCAACCAATTCATTTTCCTTCCCACTTATTCATGATCATTTTGCTTGTAACTTAAAATAAACAGACAAAACTTTTCATTTATTTCACTTCCCCATTCATTTGCTGTACTTTCTATTTGCCTTCCCAATCAAAATTCCTGAAAATGTTGCCAGTTCTCACGGCCTAGTTGTTAGTCTATTTGTTTTCTATCCAGAGTCTAAAAAGAGAATATACCATACTGTTTATTTTTATTGGACAAATAGCAACAGTTTATTATTTCCTTTAACTAGGATTCATGTTTAAATTTTATGCAATGAATTTGTGTTTGGGGCTTAGTTTGTCTTACGATGTTGTTTTCTTTTAAAATTCTTAAGCCTTAATTTTCTGAGCAAACTTTCTGTAACCATGCAAATATTCCAATAACTATCTGTCTATGGAATGTATAACAGCTGTTTTATCAATGCCTTCAACACTCATATTTTTCCTTTGTCTTCTTGGCCAGTAAGTAGATGAGGCTCTGGTTCCCCTGACTGAGAGGAGTTCTTGTTACCTGCTTTTTCATCTGGACTTTTAACTCTGATACTGATTCCTTCTTTCACATGGTAGCCTGGGCCAGGCTGTCTCCTAGAACATGTACTAACTACGTGACCTAGACTAGCCTAGTACTGATTAGGTCTTAAAGGCAAAATTTGCTTTCTCACTGTCTTTCTCCTTTCTCTCTGATGGTGGGTTTGCTTCAGCTCAGCTTTTCCTTACTGTGAAGTATGAAGGTCCCGCTCTCTCCCTTTATTTCCCTTTGCTCCTTTGTTTGTTTCTTAAATTCCATATCTGAGTGAAATCACATGGTATGTGTCTTTCCCTAACTGGCTTATTTCATTTAGCATAATACTCTCTAGTTCCATCCATGTTGTTTTGAATTATCCAGAGGAGCTATAATGAAATTGGCATGACCCCATGAAGCCAAACTGCCTAGGTTTCCTTTCAGGGTCTGCCACTTCCCAGTTATCTGTCATTGCCACATGACTTCACCTCCCTCTGCTTTGGTTCTTTTCTCTGCAATGTGAAATTAAGAATAGTACTTGCCTACTAGAGCAGGTAAGACCAGGGTAAGTAATGGGCATAGCGTCCTCACAACAGTGTCTGTAACAAAATGAATTCTACGGGGGTAGCTCTTATCCTTTATGAATTATGCAATTAGCAATTATGAAACATACAATCCTCACATACTCGTATAATCCAAATAGGCAGGAAACCAGCAGCAGCAGCCAAATACAAGAAGTATTTCATTGTCATCCCTAAGAAGAAAACGTAAATTTAGATTACTGTCAATTCCTGGGATTATGTTTTATTATAAACCTGTTTCAACTCTCTTTTGCAGTATATTTGCATTTTCTGCAAAAAGAGACCCACGGGATTAAAACAAAGTTGAATATGCTAGTGGGCCAACAGAGGAAGACAGAACTTTGATTGGAAGAATGATAGATTTCATGTCTTAATCCCTAGAACCTTTGAATATGTTACATTACATGACAAAAGAGAATTAAGGTAGCAGATGGAATTCAAATTGCTAATCAGCTGACTTCAAAGTAGGGAAATTGGGGCACATAGGTGACTCAGTTGGTTAGGTGTCCAACTCTTGATTTCAACTTAGATGATGATCTTAGGGTTCTGAGATAGAGCACTACATTGGTCTCCATGCTCAGTGGGGAGTCTGCTTAATATTCTCTCTTTCCTTCCCCCAACTTGCGAGCATACATGCACACACACATATACTTTCTCTCTAAAATAAATAAATCTTAAAAAAAAATAAATAAGTAAAGCAGGGAGATTATCCTGGATCATCCATGCAAGTTTATAAGGGTACTTAAATGTGGAAGAGGGAACCAATGTCAGTGATGAATCATGACAAAAACTAGACCCACCATTGCTTTGAAGACAAAGGAAGGGAAATGAGCCAGAGAATGTGGGCAATCTCTGGAAGTAGGAAAAGGCGAGGAAATGGATTCTCCCCTGGTGCCTCCTAGTTGAATCTTGATTTTAGCCCACTCAGTGAGACTATTTGGACTTTTGACCTCCACAACTGTAAATTTGTATTGTTTTAAGACACTAAGTTTATAGTAATTTGTTACAGTAACAACAGGAAACTAACATAAAAACACAAGATTATATTTGACCTCTATTGCCTATAGAGAAGACATGTGATCATAGTCCTAGTAATTTATATACATGACTTAGACATATTCTGTATATATGATCACTCTAAGAATGGTTGTCATTGTGAGTCAGGCAAATCAGAGTTAATATACCCTCTCCTTTATTTCTGTTTAATAAGGTTGCTGACTCCAGGGTATTAAATTTATTAGTATAGGTTATTAAATTTGGTTAGCACCTTCTTTAAACAATCTGCCATGCTTATTTCTGAATTCATCCTGTTGAGTGGAAAGCATTAAAGAGTAACAGTTTTGTTCTTATTTTATGTTATTTTTTTTAAAGATTTTATTTATTTATTTGACAGACAGAGATCACAAGTAGGCAGAGAGGCAGGCAGAGAGTGAGAGGGAAGCAGGCTCCCCCCTGAGCAGAGAGCCCAATGCAGGACTTGAACCCAGGACCCTGAGATCATGACCTGAGCTGAAGGCAGAGGCTTTGACCCACTGAGCCACCCAGGCGCCCCTACAGTTTTGTTCTTATTTTAAAAAAAAAATTTAAAGAACAGGTTAAATGACTTGACTGAATAATACACGTAATATGATTTGCTGTTGTTCTCAAGCTTCTCCTGCCCACTGCCGAAGAGGGGAATTCTGTAAATCAATTCTTTCAGGAAACATGAACATGAAAATAATCTCCTCTTTATCACTCCTTTTTGTTTTTTCAACTCTTTCTTTCCCTTCTTTTCTTTTTCCAAACTGTCACATACTTCCAAACCTTCAGATTTATAGTAATATAGCAACATGGAAATTGAAATATGAATTCCATTCTTTTACTTAATCCTCAAAAAGTCCAGTAAAACAGATATTTTCCACCTGTGTTAACTGAAGAAAAAATAAAAAAAAAGAGCTTCTGCGATATAGTAGATTTATATATGTTTATCATAATGTGTTAATATTTATACCCATCCACAGTGAAGTGTTGTTATTCAAGTTGTTCCCCATTATGAAGCTGTCTATAACTTTTGTTGCGGCATTTTCTGACTGGAAATATGGGGTGATGGTGTGTGTCCTCATTCTCTTAATGGTTACAATGCTTTCTTGAGTATACACTAACATATATCTTAATTATACCTCAAAAAACTGTTATAAAAGTTTTAAGAAATAAAGATTTATCCATTTCACATGAATCAGACAACTGGCATTAACAATTTAGATTTTGTATCTCCAGTATTTTTTTCCTTATATCCAAATTTAATACTTAAATTTACACCTAAGCAAATAATTTATATAAAATATTTTATCCTATTTTTCCCAGATTTTCTATTAGTATACATTATACTATACTTCATCATTATTATTACTTATATATATTTTAACACAGACACCAAGCCATTTTTAGGATTTTTCTTTTGAATAACCATAGGATTTGTGCTCCAAAATTGAAATCAATTTAAATCTTTTTTTTTTTTTTTTTTTTTTTTTTTTTTTTTTTTTTTTTTTATGGTGATTTGACAGAGAGAGAGATCACAAGTAGGCAGAGAGGCAGGCAGAGAGAGAGGAAGGGAAGCAAGCTCCCTGCTGAGCAGATAGCCCAATGTGGGGCTCGATCCCAGGACTCCGGGATCATGACCTGAGCTGAAGGCAGAGGCTTTAACCCACTGAGCCACCCAGGCGTCCCGAAATCAATTTAAATCTTTAGACTTTTTTTTAGATGACATAGATGTAATTTTATTTCTAAGTGTACCTGATAGATAATAGGGTTTAATAAATATTTAATAAATGAATTGGTTTTGGTACAGTTGAAATAATTGGCTAATTCAGACACACACATGCACACACATGTATCTGTTAATTTACTTTAGTGCGATATAATAAAACTCATTCTGATCCTGGAGTTAAAATATTACTGTTTTATCCTAGGTTCTCCTATTATCTATGATGCTGGCAAATACACAAGTTCTCTGAAAATCAACTCCCTTTTGTTTAGAATGAAATCCAGTATGTCAGAGATTCTGTATCAGGAATATATAGCACAACCAGATCTTTAGCGTTTAATTTTTTTTATTCAGAATGCTGCAACCTGCTTAATGGGCTTCATAACCCAAGTTTAAAAGCATATCATATTTTATAAGTGAAATCTAATTAATTCTGATAGAAGTCCTTTGAAAACATACAGTATTGCCCATATTATCATAAATATATAAATACACCTTGGAAATTTTACATGTAAATATAATAACTTTTGTCTCTCATAACTGGGTGAAAATCATTATTTTATGTCATAAGATGCATAATGAATTTGACACAATCCTGTGTAGTGATGATTTAATGCCAGTATTTGTATCCTATGCAAGAATTGAGAGCAATCACAAGTAACTATTGCAACTCTTGAGAATGATTACATGACAATTAGTGTCAGTGGGAATTATAATTAACTTAGCATTTTTGGCTCCTCCAAAGAACTTTGATTTTTTTTCAGTAGCATATGATTTATTAATAACTAGCTAAAGATCTTTGGTGTCTTGGTGTTAAATATCTTATATTTATTATTGATATATAACTGACATACAATATTATATTGGTTTCAGGTATACAACATAATGATTTGTAAAATAGTAAAATATTGTAAAATAGTCAATGTAAAATAGTCAATGTAAATAGTCCTTGTAAAATAGTCAATGACAATTGTCAAATGACAATAAGTCCTCTTACAAAATTAATACAGTATTATTAACTATATTCCCTCAGACTTATTTATTTATTTTTTAGACTTATTTATTTTATATCTGGAAGTTTGTACTTCTTAATCCCCTTCACCCATTTCACCCTCCCAACTGACCCCTCACCACCTCCCCTCTGGCAACCACCAATCTATTCTTTGTATCTATGACTTTGGGTTTTGTTTTGTTTGTTTTGCTTTTCAGATTTTGCATAAAAGAGAGATAAGGGGATATTTGTCCTTCTTTGTCTGACTTATTTTACTTCGCAGAGTTAAGATCAAACTAAGGACAAATTCAAAGTTAAGGGCAACTGAGCTAGAGGGTAAGTGCTAAAATAGATCCCTCAGCTTTTTGAGTCCCAGTTTTGGTTTGAGGTTTATGAAAAGGTAGAATGTGCACACTGAACCAAAAACTCTTCAGAGAACAGAGACTATGAGGAAAATAGGAGGATACCTTTGTTTAAGAGACAAACATACACTTGGAGCAACTGAATCAGAACACGAAGGTAAAGGTTAACACGGGGGCAGCAATAGTGTACGTTAAGCATTTTCGAATGAAGCTTGAATCCAGGCCATTATGAAGGTATCTTTTTTGATCAAGAATTATTATGAAGTACAGACTTTGGGGTCTGGGCTAGTCCTCAGAGACAGAGTTCAAGAGTCAGGCTGAAACAAGCAATAGGCAGAGATTTTGGCAAACAAGGAATACTGCAGATATAAGACTACACAAAGGTCCAGACGCAGAGGTTAGGATTGGAGAGCATGACGCAGAGGTAGAGTAGAGGTTGTAGGGGTGGAAAAATAAGTGGGTCTAGGGTAAGAGGTTCTGGGGACCCAGACTGAGGCATCTTCACTAAAGAATTAGAACAGCATTGGTCCCAGGGCCTGGACAAGAGCTAAAACCTCCAGAATGGTCTGAATCATTCTCCATTGCTTGGAGGACTACAAACTTAGAAATCAAGTAGGTTGGGGCACCTGGGTGGCTCAGTGGATTAAGCCGCTGCCTTCGGCTCAGGTCATGATCTCAGGGTCCTGGGATCGAGTCCCGCATCGGGCTCTCTGCTCAGCAGGGAGCCTGCTTCCCTCTCTCTCTCTCTCTGCCTGCCTCTCCGTCTACTTGTGATCTCTCTCTGTCAAATAAATAAATAAAAAATCTTTAAAAAAAAAAAAAAAAAAAAAGAAATCAAGTAGGTTATTTTAACCAAGGAATTATAGATGCATATACTCATGGAAGGGCGGCTTTTCTGAACAGAAATACTATGGGAGCAGCAGAAATATCACCTTCAGTACCAGTACATCAGTATCAGTACTTACTTATCACAATTATTTCATGTGCAATAGGCAATTTTAAGCCAAACTCTTAAAATATTTTCAGATAATAATACCAGAAACTTGATGCACTGGTTATTTAAATTTATTTTCCTTACACTTCTGTTTTTTTTTTTATTGTATTTAATCTTAATATATAGGCAGAACATGGATATTTGCAAGTTAATATTTAGCAGGAGGAAAGATCAAGAATAAAGGAGAAAACTGAGAATTGATTACTGCTTCTAACATGCCCTCGGGAAGACATTCTCACATATTAACTGGTTAGACCAAGACCTTCCCAAAAACCATGAAGTCCCTTCCTTGCCTGAACCAAAGAAGTCTTAAGAATAAACTGTATAAGGAATATATCATGTCTTTTTTTTTATCTTTGCGTCTATGAATTTGTCAATTTAGAAAAAATTACTAAGGTAAAAATTATATTTACTAAATTCCATAAATTTCAGTATACAAACTGATACATTTGTGAGTATGTATATACGTGTGCAACCACAACCAGAGCAACCAAGAGGATCCTTCATTCCCCCATTCAGTCAGTAAGTCCAAAGAATAAAAACCATTCTGATTTCCATAATGGGGGTTTAATTTTATCAATCTGAAATTTCATATGGGTAGAATATGTGGTTTTGGTGTTTCACCTTTCCCCCTTAATATTATGCCTATGAGATTCATCCATGTGGCATGTAAAATTTATTTTTGTTAATACCTGGGCAGTATTCTACTGTATGTAGAGAATATAATTTATTTACCCATTCTATTATTAATGAACATTTCATTCATTTTCAGTTTAGATCTACTTATGAGTAAAACCTATATAAACATTTTGTCCCTGGGTCTTTTGGTGCATATTATTATTCACTTTTTTTTGGGGGGTAGGTATCCAATAATGAAATTATTGAGTTATATGGTATACACATGTTTTCTTTTAGTTGGTACTATCAAATATTTTTCCCAAGGAGTTCTAGAAATTTATACTATTATACTTCCATCCACTTTATATTCACCCATACTCAGTATTTTCAGCTTTTTTTTTTTTTACATTATCCATTTGGTTTCTGTAATGGTATTTTATCACAGTTTTTAATTTGTATTTGTCTAATTACTAATTATGTTGAACACATTTTTGTGTGTTTTTTGTTTGTTCATTTATTTATTTATTTATTTTTAAAAGATTTTTATTTACTTACTTGAGAGAGCGCAAAAGTGAGAAAGCTCACAGAGGGAGAGGGAGAGGGAGAAGAAGACTTGCTGCTGAGCAGCGAGCCTGATGTGAGGCTTGATCCAGGACCCTGAGATCAAGACCTGAGTACAATGCAGATGTTTAACTGACTGAGCCACCCAGGTACCACCCCCACCTTGCAAAACTTTTTAAAAAGTTATTTAAATTCAACTTCAGCATTAGTTTCAGATTTAATAGTCAAAAATTCATCAGTTGTATGTATTGCTCAGTGCTCATTCCATCCAGTGCCCTCCTTAATGCCCACCACCCAGATACCTCATCCTCCCACCTACCTCCCCTTCTGCAACCCTCAGTTGGTTTTCCATAGTTAAGGGTTTCTCATGGTTTGTCTTCCCCTCTGATTTCTTCCCATCCAGTTTTCCCTCCCTTCCCTATGGTCCCTGGCACTATTTCTTATATTCCACATATAGTAATACTATATGATAATTGTCTTTCTCTGATTGACTTATTTCACTTAGCATAATACCCTCCAGTTCCATCTATGTCCATGTAAATAGTAAGTATTCATCATTTCTGATGGCTGAATAATATTCCATTGTGTATATATACCACATCTTCTTTATTTATTCATCTGTCAAAGGACATCTCAGTTCCTTCCACAGTTTGGCTATTGTGGACATTGTGCTGTGAACATTGGGGTGCAGGTGCCCCTTTGTTCTGCTAAGCTGTATCTTTGAGATAAATACCTAGTAGTGCAGTTGCTAAGTTGTAGGGTAGCTATATTTTTAACATCTTGACGAAACTTCATACTGTTTTCCAGAGTGGCTGGATCAGCTTTCATTCCCACCAACAGTGTAAGAGAGTTCCCCTTTCTCTGCATCCTCACGAAAATTTGTTGTTTCCTGTCCTGTCCTGTCCTGTCTTGTTAATTTTAGCCATTCTGACTCATTTATCATTAAGCTCACTTTTCAAGGAAGTAAACTAACATTTAAAGACACAATATAACTTACCCACAGTTTGTAAAATTCAGTGTCCTGAATAAGAACCAGATATTCGGCTCCGTGGTATGCTCTTGCCTTCAAACAATACTCTGCAGGGACAATTTGCTCTATGAGGAAGTCAGTTCAAAGAAAATTCTTGTAAGAGATCCAGGAATTAAGGGCATGAATGTATAATAATCAGAACAAATCTAAAGACTGTGAAGATTGCAAGTCATGATTGTGAATGTATTTCTAGTTTAGGATCTGGACAACATTAACAACAGACCTCACCAGTCTTAAACTTCTACATGTTGAACAAGTTGCAAAGATTAGCTGCATGATTCAGTGGAGCCACAATCAGATAACAAGAACACAGAAAGGGAAAGTGGCCCCATGGCCCAGTAAGAGAGGCAATTTATCAGCCTTATTACATGCATGTATGCAATCATTCAATAAATATTTATTGAGGTTTTACTAGGAATCCTGCCTTTTTGTAGATACTGAGGTCACATAAAATAACCAAACATAAACTACACAATCTTATGAAGTTTGAGTTTCTGGGAATGGAAAGATAGCCTGTTTTTCTTTAGAAAAATAGGAAATTGTTCAATAGAAAAACCACCCCAACAATATGGGAGCATTCTATTAGAAATTTGTCCAGAAGTTATGTGGAAACAACTAACTGAAAAGTCTGAATATAATAATTCATGTTATACCACATACTAAATAGTAAAATATAAAATGCTTCAGGTACTATTTGAGCTAAATGACAATAAATAAATAGAACTTTAACAACAAAAAAGGATGGCATGGATAGAAATCATCTATGATATTAGAAAAACCACTCTGAAAGTAGGTATAATCAGATGGTTTTGATTTATTACTCTGAAAACTTGGGAAATGTCTGTATTTATGAGTGTGTGGCCATTTATATTAAAGTTTCTATCTACATGACTGACTGGTATATTTTCCTTTTTCTCTTTTTTCCCCATTGTGGAGTTTGCCTTTGTTCTCTAGAAGAAAAAAGACATTATTATTTAATAATAATGTTTTCCTCAGATCTTTCCTGAGAAAAGCCAGCTGAATATCTACAGTGAACAAAATAAAGTAAAAAGTGTGTAGTCGTGAGTTATTTTGTGTTATGTGTTGAGGTGGGGGATATGAAATAAAAAATAACAGATTGGAGGCTCTTAAGACAGAATTTTCTGGTCTTGCCAAAGAGTTTGTAATGAATACATGGAAACAGTCTGCAGAAAAGGAGGACTATACATCATTCAAAAATTTCTCACTGTGGCCATAAGAATATTTCTGTTACTGTTGATGCGAGATGGTATTAAGCTGGAAGTGTGCCAGAGCTCATCTATAAATCCTTTAACATTTTGCAGACAGAAAATTTCACATGACTTCTGAAGTAAATCTCACAAATGAATGAGCAACTTTTTTTTTTTTCTTCCACATTGTAAAATGAAAGCTGAAAAAGAATTCTGCTGCTTCATCAAACCAGCATGGTTTATATATTGGAAATGTATAATTTGTCATTTATGTCTTGCTATGCTGTTGTTTATAAAGAAGAGTGTTGACTCAATGGCAAGTGTTTATGGAAACTTAATTGCTTTGGTTTTATCTGCTGGTCCTGTCAATTCCTGGCATTGCTCTACCCAACACAATGCTGTCCGTATTTATATCACTGATGTCTTCATATAGAGTTGCTAACCAGCTTCAAATATGGTTTTAAAGGAATTTGGGAAGTGTTGGAAAGCAAAGAATAACTTGATTTGCATGTGAGCCCCAAGCATGGATGCCAGTTGGCTGCTTCTGTTCACATCTCTCCTATTTTCATATATTGTTCTTTTTCTGTTAAAGCTTCTTCACATAGTAAGAATGATCTGCCATGACTTTTTTTTTCCCCTGAAACAAAAAAGCAAGACACATTGTCTAACATATGATATAACAACATTATGGAATATTTTTAATTGGAACTATCCCAGAAAAACCTCCAGAGATAGATGAAGACTAATGTGATTGTAAACACATGATGCTTGTTAAAATATATGCATTTTAAAAGAACTTCATCAATTATTTACTTAGAAAACATAAAACATATAACCACTGAGAAAGGAGAAACCAGGATCTATGTGTTGAACATGATCTGAAAATAATACCTACACAAGAACAGTTACATACATCATTGTTGTAACATTCTGAGGGCAAGAGTCGACCTCATAATATCTCCTGTGTGATTTATGCTGCATTATGCAGGCCCACACACATAGCATTTCCAATCCAAAGGCTTCACTCACTCCCATCTTCCACTGGCCCCAGATTTCCTCTCTTCTCTCTTCCACCATGGCTGAAATCTTAGATAGCTAATTGCTTCTTCACATCACTCAGGAAAATTGTACTTATGCTTCAAAATCTTTTATGTTGCAAGGCTTCAACAACTCTAGACTTACCTGGAAACTTGATCCCATCCACTCCAATGTCTCTAGACCTATGAAATCCAAATACATGTCACACAGAATAAACTTGTTAATTTTTAAAATTTGATTCTAAGGAACCTCTTCAATGTGACAGCCCTTTGAACTCCACCCCCCAACGTCTTGTTCTAGCCTCTGTAGGGGTGGAAAACTTTTCCCTTCTTCCCTTCTGCTTCTTTGATTGATCTAATAATTAAGTTGCATAAGACAGATTAAGAGGAGAAAGACAAATTTCATATGTACTAGAGCCCCATAAAAATATGAGACTCATAGAAAATTGAGGTTTTCTAGGGCATCTGGAGCTAAGGACAAGGAGATTGGAGTTATGGATTCAAAGGGTAAGAAAATTCACAGGAAAATGAACAAATATTTGGTAAACAGATATTTGCCCTGCCTGTGCAAGTAAGTCTTTCTGATATAAAAACTTATCAATGGTAATAGCTCTCTTCCTGCTATAGGTCCCCTATCTAAATTATTTTAAGCAGTTAAGAGAGACAAAATGTTTTCTTGTCTGCTGGGTCTTAACTGCCTTCAACTCAAAACCACATGACAAAAGAGCACATTTTGGGGTCATATATTCTGCCTTCCTCACTTCTGTAATCTGGAATGAAAGTCAGTATACATTCTTCTATTTGGCTTTGTTTTATTTCTTTACTCTTTGTAATAAATTATCCCAAAGGTAGAGTGGCTTAAAACAATAAATATGACCCCTCACAGTGTCTGGGGATCAGGAATTTGGGACCAGATTCACTGAACAATTTACTTGGGGGGTCCCACTGGTGTAGTCAGATGCAATTATCTGCAGGCTGCAGACATTTATCTCTCTGGTGGCTTAATGGCTTCCAAGTTGACTCATACGTATGACTTTCAGATTTCTTCTGCTTGTTGGTGGAAACCTTTAGTAGTTCTACTGACTGGCCTCTTCACAGGGATGCTTGCAAGTCCTTGCAACAGGGCAGCTACAGGGAGAAGCAGCAATAACTTGTATGACGGATTCAGAAGTCACACACTTTAGCATTCCATTGGTCTCAGAGACTGGTCCTAATTCATTTAAGGAGATCACACAAGGACGTAGATAACAGGAGGCAAAGCTTGTTGGAGCCATCTTGGAGGTAACTGCTATAAACCCCTAACCCCATCTCCTTTCTAACTCTATATTCAGTTTTTCCATCTCCAACTTAAAGGTTTATTATTTCTCTCCAGTTTTCAGGAAGGCATCAGTAGGAAGCTAGAGGTATAAAAGTCTGTCTCTACTTTCTCAGAAGTTAAGTCCTTAAACATTATGCCTTTAACTTATGTGGCAGAGAAAGGACTGATAAAAAAAAAAAAAAAAAAAGATGTTCCCGTTACCCCCTGAAAAGTTTCTTAAACAATGCAAAGTGCCCAAATCATATGGATCTTTCTGAAAGATTACTATAGAGATATAGCTATAGTTAATTTATATCAGTTAGGGGACCAACAGGAAACAGAAGTTATTCCCAAGAAGGGTAATTTGAAGAGAGTTTAATAAAGAGAAGTTCTGAAGGTGTGCATAGGGTGTAAGGAGACCACTGTGGACAATGCAATAACCAGTAATGGTAAGTAAATTTATCACATCTAGCCTGAATGGATGAAGGGAAAGTGGAGTTACAGGAACCCGGAAAGGGAGAAAGAGAGCTTCTGGGAAAGGGCTGCCTTATAGGGAGTTATAGTCTTCGGTGTAGGAACACAGCCAGCCTGAGAAAATCCCTCAGAGAGGGAGATGAAGTAAACACCCCCAACCTTGGCCAACTCAACCTGAAGCCAAGTTCAAGAGAGATTGTTGATACAGGAATTATGCAAATATGTGTTTTAATTTCTCAACCTTAGTTCCTTGTGAGACCCAGTCATATTTCCTGTCCTTGGGTTATGAAGGGAATTATTCTCTGCTTCAAATCATTTCCCAAATTGTGCTTAAGGTAGTCTGTGTAAATTTTAGTTTGGGTTCCCAACAATAAAACCATCTCTGCCTAAGACACATGTCAACATCCAGTCTTTTACTGTGACTCACACTGTATCTGGATATGTCTGCTAACATGGAACAAGAACTGACACGGTACATAAAGGTTATGGTTATGAGTCGAGTTGATGAGGGAAGTTGTAAAGCTTACCAAGTGTGTGATAGAAAATAGTAAGACTGTGTTATGAACCATGAGGAAAAGAGCCTAGTTCTGCCAAAGAACACAAGTTTTGGAGAGAGGAACTATAGACTTCAGGTAGACTTCAACCAGAAATTAAAGGGGTGCTTGAAGTAAGTCCAGGTGCTGCAAGCCTGGAGGATAAAGTGGCAGAGAAGTATGCTGTGGAGAGAGGATGCCTGGGTCTGAATCCTGTGGCTGCTTTTCATTGGGATAGTTGTCACTCGACATCTCTGTGCTCCAATTTCCTCATTTCCATAAACAGGTAATCTTAATGTCCACCTCTCAGGGTTCCTCTAGTGATCATTTTAATGTATCTGAAGCATTTGATGAGTTTCAAGCACTAAGTATTAGTTATTTTCATCATCATTACCATAAATCTAATATCCATGAAAAGGCCTACAACCTAAAAAAGAAAGATATCAAGAAAAATACAGGAAAGTTTAGTTTGAAATGATGATTACATACATGAATCGGGAACCATGACATGTGTGTATTTACTGTGTAGAAACAGGATCTGGTGCCTTCCTTCCAACATGATGCACCCATTCATTTAACAAACATTGGTCGAGTGCCAATTTTGGGCCAGGTGGTGTACGAAACGATGAAGACAGGATGCCTGGGTGGCTCAGTTATTAAGCATCTGCCTTCAGCTCAGGTCGTGATCCTAGGGACCTGGGATTGAGCCCCAAGTCTGGCTCCCTGCTCCACAGGGAGCCTGCTTCTCCCTCTCCTACACTCCCTGCTTGTGTTCCCTCTCTTGTTATCTCTCTCTGTCAAAGAAATAAAATCTTTAAAAAAAATTATGAAGACATGGTTGTGAACAAAACAGCTGCCCTATGAAAATGGAACTGCTTTACAGTGACTTTGTGACTGCAGGAAATAGATACAGTTATGAGAACAAAAAGAAGATGCTGCACAGGACATCAATAAGATAGGGAGATAATCCCTGTTGAAGAACACGAACCTTAGTTAGATTACCAGGAAATTGTGAGAGCACCCTAAACAATAAACTCGAAACTTCCTTCTGTGTCCTCATGTTGAGATGTTTTCTTGGGGAACACACCACTTAAAGAGGTTCCTCAATGTGTGCACTCAGACTTATAATATTTTGGGGTGCAGTTTACACTATTCAACAGAAAAATGAGAAACAAATAGGGACAATGTACCGAGAACTAAGTTATGTTAAATATAAAAGAGTGTCCTTTTTCCTAATATGTCTGGTTTATGCTGTTGGCATTAAAATTTTTTCTGTAATGAAATTTTCATAATAGTAGATGGAAGATTTGAAGTTGTTTTTAAAGGTTAGTAGACACAGTTGACAAAATATAAATCTGGCAACCCACTTGATCTCCAGATTTCATTTCTCCAAATAGTTTAATTTCAGTGAACTGAACCATTAATGTGAGCTACTAATACATTTCAAAGGCTATTGGACTGATAGCCACAAGCAAATACCTCTTTATGAATTGTCTCCTAATTATCTGGTTGGCTTAAATAGACTTTTGTTTCCTTATTTTTAAAATGAAGAAGTTAGAACATATGTTTCCCAAGTGTTGTACTTGAATAATAAGCCATGTTGAATTTTTAGCTTTTCCCCACAGTCCCAAAGTTGTCTTGTTAGGAAAAAAATAAGTGAATGAGGCGGGCACACTTCTAGTCAGTGATAGAACTTTAGCAAATCAGAAACTAATGTACACATTTTACTATCAATGCTAGATTGTATTATTTTTCAGCAGTTATGGAAAAATAAACATGGTGATTTAACCATGTTTAACCATGTTAAAGCTAAAAAAATTATTTAGTTTCTTAAGGCAAATACTAGTACTCAGTGCTATAAGTTATTGTTTTTAATAAACCCAACTGATTTCAGATAACTAGAAACATGCAGAAGAATTGCATGTTTTCTTTGTGTTCTGCCAGAAAACTTCAAACCATAAATGATAACTTTTGAAGAGTAATGACATTTGATTTTGACTATAAATGTAAAAAAAAAAACTTTCAGTTTTTCTGCACTTTAAATTAAAACAGATCTGAGCCCTTTCTTAATTCACCTCTTGCTTTTTGGATTTACAAAATTATTTATTGCTCCGTTGTACTTCTCCAGTTGCCTGTCAGCCTTCACTTAGCCTGGCAAATGGAAAGACTGTCCCATATGGATTACATAGCAGGAGTGTCAGTACTTCTAGATCTTAAAAATTGATGAAAATATGGGCTCTAACTTCTACAAAAAGGGACTTAGGAGCAAAGTGTGACTTATTTTAAGCATTTGGTTTTTCTCAGGATGTACATTAGAAAATCATGAAGTAGACCTATCATGTGTTTCCTTCACTAAAGTCAATATTTCTGAACGCACTTTCTCCACACAGAATCCCCCCTGTGGTTCTTCATGGTTTTTATGATTTGTTTTATATCATTAGTTAACAAACCACGTCCCTCAAAATTTGAACCTGCCTACGTCTTTGCTCACATTTGCCTTTGTAACCTCTTCAGGCTCATTTGGAAATCTCTGCCATTGTTGTGTTTGCTGAGTAAATCACTTCCTAGCTGTTTCTGGTAGGGGTGGATGAGATAACACAAGGAGCATGTTTACATAACATGTAGTCATTTTTCTCCATTTTTAAAAAAAAACTGTAAACTGAATTGGCTCTTTTTACTTTATAATTACTTTCCCTGTTTGTTGGCTTTGGTACCTTTTATTTTTATGCTCAAAATATTTGCTGATCTACGGCTGTCAACTCATACTTGAAAATGAAGCCCTGCAGACACTAACTGGAAGTGAAGTATGTGGGGGTGGGGCTTAGCCATCAGTAAACTTGACCATAGTGTAATCACACATCAGAGTGGCTTTTATTTTAGAGATCACCCTGAGATACACGATACCTGGCCATTTACCTGTCAGAGTTAGGTAAACTATGTTGATGGAGAAGGGTATCTCATGGGATGCTTAAGTCCAGGTATGGCTTCTCTTGGTTTCCAAATCCAATTCCAAACAACAATGAAATTTTAACACTTATGACTCTACTTTCACTCTTGCTATTTTTCTCCTCTTTTCTGTTTTTTTTTTTTTTTTTTTTGGTTTCTGATTCATGCATAACCAGTAAATTCTTGCCCATTGGTGGGTGGTAGCAATAACTGAGAATTCCATTTTCTTGTCTGACCATTTGGTGTTACTTGGTTGATGGAGGACAGAAATCTGTTAATCATTTTCATTTATTTGTCTATTTGCAAACTCAGATAAATGAATAATTTTATGCCTTCTGGTGAGGGAATATGCAAGTTTTTGTATTTATGTGACCTCTGGCTGAAGTTGTCCAACTGAAGCTGTAAGCTCTGGGTGTGTTTGTACATCTGTGAGTCTGTGTGTCTATATTCAAGAAAAGCATTGGCTTTCATTGCGTGAGTATGAAATGTTTCCCTACCTCCAAAAATTATTAGTAAACTGTTATAAAAGGGATGTGCAGGACCGTACAAAGCATGCCATGTGAAAGACTAAGTCACAGAACAATTAGAGAAATAATTTTACTCAGTCTATTGCAATAAGGAAATAGGGATAGGGAACAACAAGAAACAGCAAGGAACAACAAGAAAAGGATGAATCTGGGGTTTTAGAGGCAGATAAACAAAGGGGTCATAAGTGTATGAGAGACATGAAAAAGGAGGCAAAATTATCATATCTCTAACTATGTGAGAGCAGGATGGTCCTTTGTGATTAGCCTTTTCTCAGAACACACAGGTTGGGGGGAGGTTCTTAATTGTTGTTGTTTTCTAGGAACTTGCTACTCAGATAAAATTGACGTTACATGTATTCAGTTAATCTCTCAACATGTTTGTATATAACACTCAATTCTTATTTATACCTTCCATGTTTTTCTCCGTACAATAGAAGTAAGGTTATTTTGATTAGAAGTTATAAATAGTACTGCCAGTGAAGTTTATATAAGGAGTAACACTGACAGAAACACGTGTGTGTATATGTTCTTTTTTTTTCTCAAAGAGAAATAGAGTAGTTTTATCTTAAAGTTTCAGTTTGTGCTAGAATATGAAAGCATATAGAACTACATACAAAGAAAGGCAAAACTATTCTATCACAGCTGGGTCTAAGCAGCCATGGTACAGATTAATGTTTTTACAAAGTTTGCTCAGTTCCAATGGGTTTCCTCCTTTGTGTTATTGGTTAATGCCATCCTCTTCGTTATGAATGAGTATTCTTTACCTTCTAGGTAATGTGCTTATATAACAAAGATTCCTTTCCTTACCAGAATTATTTTTAATTATTTCAAAGGAGATAATACCCTTACCTCTCTGCTTCTGTGAGAGTTAGAAGCCTAACTGTGGTGGGGTGCCTTGATCCAAGTTATAATACTACTTTCTGTCATAAATATATGAGAAGTTTTTTATTTTGAAAAAAAAAATTAGCAAACAAAGATTACATTTGACTTTCCTCCAATTTTGTCCAGGAATTTTCTTCTAGCTCACCCTAGACCTTAAAAATCCTACAGCTCTCAACTTCAGAGTAATTGAGTTGACTTAGTTCTGATCTCTCCCCCATTGCAAAAATCTCTTTCCCTCCCTTATAAAGTTTTTTTTTTTAAGTAAAAGTTTGTTCTTACTAAGTTTAGATTTGTTTTTGATTTGAAATTACTACATTTCTGTGAGAATGATGATTTTCTCTTTAAAAATATTTAAACATCTCAAATGTCAAAATATGGGAGCTGCCCTCCACCCCAAGGGGAAAATACTCTTTTAATTTAAAGGGTAAGGTATAGAATTGTCTGTTGGTATTCTTGGAGCAGTGGGGAAGATTATAATTTAGAATTCTGATTTTGCAGATAGAGATTACCATGTAACATCCATTTTTAAAAATTTTTTCTTATAATTTATCGTTGTTCTGTGCTTCATTTTGCATCCCTGAATTCAAAGATTTTTTTTGTTCAATTTCTCCAAGGTATAAATCTCCCATTTTCAGAAGGTGGGGGGCATCTGCCTAGAGAGATAAAGAAGGGAACTGAAGAAGGCCTGGAAGAGGTTAACTCTCTAAATAAAGAATTTTATCAATTATTTCTTATATAACAAACATTTATGTACATTTATGTTTTCCAAACTGGGTTATAAATTCATGTTTTAAAAATAATGTCTTTCTCACTGATAGTACTAGTACGAGACATGTAGGCATATTTGTTGATCAAATATGTGATAAGCTTATAGTCACCATATTTGTTTACACCTATAAGTTGCAAAAATCCCTGAGTTTGTTATCTTCTTTTATATATAATAAAATATTCTGAGTTTTTAAATTATTTGATTATTATTACTATTATTATTATTTTAAGGACAAGCATCATATTCAAGTATTGTTATAGTTGCATTTGTGGAGTTCTGCATTTCTGATGTGACAAACCAGACTGAATTCCCCCCAAATTAAAAAAAAATCATTAATAGTATGAAATTTTAAGTGTGAGAAGAAAGGGATTTTTCAAGTGAGCCCTCTATATGTTCCACAAAGGGCTTCCCTGAATCTAAAAGAAGAAATGACTCAGGAATTCCTCTGTTTAGGAGTATAGGGGAAATGTGTTGTAATTTTAGCAGTGCCAAAAAGTGGTACAGATGGGATGCCGAGATAGCCAGGCAGATGGTGCCAAGGCAAGAATGGCAGCTGTGGGTGCTTGAGCGCAGAGCAGATGGTGCGCTGACATAGGCCAGGGCAGCTATCAGCAGTGAGAAGTACAAGTTCATGATGGAAGACTCTGCAACAGCTGTCCTGAACCTTGTACAATATGAAGTCATTAATTTCGACGAACATTTGTCGCGGGCACTGGTATGGAGTGTTAGGGGAAGACCACTAATGATCATCGATCAGAGGATACCTCTATAAGAATAGTCATTAATTAAATATTTTCAACAATTCAATTGGGTAAAACCACTATTACTCGTTGCATGTATCCTTTCAGGAATAAGGAGACCTAATATTTGTACTAGGCATCATTGTTGATGGTTTTCAAGCACTATCAAAACATGTAATTTCCTAATCCTTAAAGCTAGTTTTTCTCAAGGTATGAAAACCTTTAGATGTATAAGAAACTCACAGGATATTGGCTTAAAAATTGCAAATTCCTGAGTTCTTTCCTGAAAGAGTTATGTCAGGAATTCTAAGAGTGAAGACATAAATCTGTCAATGACAAGCTTTTCTAGGGATTCTTATCCACTCTACATTTAGGGTTCCCATCTTAAGGATATTTGGGGGGAAATTAGAAACAATGAAATCTGTGTGAAATATAGTATAGTTGCAAATGAAAACAATATGTTTGTCATCTGCATATTGGAAGTCAGATGGGATGGTTTTGACATTGTATGTCTAGATCCAGAAGCTCTGATGCATTTTCTCCATCTTTTTCGCCATTTCTAAGGTCAGCTTGTCTCTGCTGGGCCTCGCTCTGGAAAGTAGGAAGGTTATCTCTCAAGCAACTTCTCTACTCATGAACTCTGTTCTTAATGGGGTTATAAATCTCATCCTGGAAAACAATCATCCCCAGGTCTGCAATAAGGATCTTTTCTTTGGCTGGCAAGTGTAATGACCGGGAGGGAGAAGTGTGTATGGATCACTTGAGAGATAAAATATAGCTTGATTGAAGTTACAACCAAGATGGGGATGCGCCTGGAAAATCTACAGAGAGCAGATCAAAATAATCAGATGCTAAAAGTTTGACCTTATTATCGAGGAAATTAAAACACTGAAAGATTTACTCAGGCAATTGATAGCTTTAGATAATCATTTTAGAAAAATCACCTTTATCATTCACTATATTCTCAGGTATAAATATTGCCCTAAGTCTCCCTGAAATCTTAACAAAGGAATCTTAACAATGGATCTCCTCTCGTATCTCCAACTTCTTACCTCAAAATGTGCTTCTTTTAAAATTGATGAAGGGACAAAAAACATATATTTTTCAAAGAATTTACTGTGGAACCCAGAATTTGTAATTCCGCAGTGTTTTATTTCTAGGACAAGTGTAGAAAAGTGTTTTGTCCACATTCAAGAAGAAGGAAGAGGAGGAGGAAAAGGAGGAGGAGGAGGAAAGAAAGAATGTTATTTATGTAAGGAATTTATATCTTTGTGCCATGATGGCAAACTTGATTTTATCTAATTCTCTGTGATATGAAAATGCCCCATCTAAAAACTAATTTTGTCTATGTCCTGACCTAAATATTAAAAAAAAAAAGTTAAAGATTAAAAGTTGTCAAACAACTTGGGAATTTGTGACAATATAAGAAAAATAGTTCTTCATGATTAAATGCTTACAAACATGTTAAGATCTTAACATGTAATATCACTTGATTCTCACACAATTCTATAAGGAGGTACTAAAATAATTTCCATTTTCAGACAAAGGATTTGAGAATGTAAGATATTAAATAGCCTGGCTAAAATCATGTAAGAAGTAAGTGACAATGTTTTTCTGTCAAGACATAGTTTCTTAATTACTATGGCCATCATCCCAGTGGAACAGATTTTATCTTCAATTTCCTGATTCATAAAATGGATATAATACTGCCCCATAATACTATACCTGAAAGTATTAAATGAAACATACAGACACACAAAGTGAGTAAGGCAATAATTTCGGTTTATTATCTTCAATGTGCAAACTCTCAAATCACTGTGGCTTTGGAAGAAACAGAGTATTGCTTACTAGTAGGTTTATATTCTTAGGGCAAGAAGTAACTCATTTCACATTTGCTTACAGTGTAATGGCTGGAGATGTATGAGGGCTCAGAAGTATGGAGAAGTAGATGGAGTATTTGGTGAGTGGCATTGTTACTCAATGAAGTACAGCCAACAAAATCATGTTTTGATTTCAAGAAAGGATTGTCATGATATAAATCTTAATTTTGCCTTAAAGGTCATATAATTATAGGAAGTATTTAAATGGAAGGGGAGCCTGGGTGACTCAGTTGGTTAAGCCTCTGTCTTCGGCTGGAGCCATGGTCTCAGTGTCCTGAGATTAAGGCCCTCATTGGGCTCTCTCCTCAGCAGGGAGCCTGCTTTGCCTTCTCTCTCTGTCTGCCTCTCTGCCTGCTTGTGATCTCTCTTTCCCTGTCAAATAAATAAATGAAATATTTAAAAAAATAAAAATAAATGGAAAGGAAAATTTTGATCTAATTTTCAAATACTTTAAGCTATATAATTTCAACCTTCATACTATATTTTAGTTTTTTAATAAGAATTCTCACTTTCTAAATGGTCCTCAAATCACAGACTTTTAAAAAGTAATTCTGACATTTATATGTCTTTATTTTTATACATAATTGTTAATTATTCTGCTTTTCACAAAACACAGTGAGACTTTACATTCCTGGTTTTAAAATATGAACAATGGAACTAGCCACATTAGAGGGGGATATTTCTGCCTCCTTTGTGTCTAAGAACCAGGTTGTAGTCATATCATGACTCATAATTAGCAAAATGCCAGCAGAATCCCCCTTTCTCATGCAGAGTCTAAACAAAGAATAGCAAAAAGTCATTTTTTATTTATAATATTAAACACCCTACATAATACACATTCATGAGAATGTTTTCCTTGCCTCTTACTTATAATTCTGAGCTTTTCTTATGATTTCAAGAGCACATTATAAAAATGTGGCTAACATTTTACAAATGTGTAATTGATTTGATTAAGAGTTTATTTTGCCCACAGATTTTCTTGCTTCATAAATTTCTATCAGTACATGATAACCATAACCAAGGAAATGATTAATTTGAATTCTAGGAATTCCTATAGGAATAACATTTTCCTGGCAGTGTTCATGAATACTTGCAGATGTGCCAAAAATAAATCATGAGAGAGTGCTATTTGTCAGGATATTAGCCCCAAAATGGGTTATTGTCAGCATCTAGCAGATGTGAGGTGATGACACAGTGGCAGGTCATATTCCCAACTAGACTTGGCAGTCCTTTGAGTAATAGAAGCCAAGGCATGTTAACTTTGACTTAGGGTAAAATACCCCTCTAAAATTTCTGTTCTTCACTAACCCATAAGGAGGCAAGGCTTCTTAGGCCAATGAATATATCTAATCCTAAAGGTAAATAACCAAGAGTAGCCTGGATTTAACACCTGCATTATGTGTAAACTGGCTCTTTAGAAAATTTATAGATAAAGAGGAAGCATCTGACTTGATGAAGGTGAGGTTTATTCTAAAGAAAATATTAAACTCTTAATTTTGTATTTTATTTGGTTCCTTTACATCTAGTGTGTCTGTGCCATTGTCATTTAATTTAGAAGTTGTTTCTACTTATTTGCTACTTACAGATTTATAGGTATGGTTAGAAGAAGCTCACTTATATTAGGGGAACTCATTCTGAAGTTCTTTTCATAAAATATGAGATCTTTCTCTATGCTTGAAAAAAGGATTCAGTTCACCATGTAAAAGTATTAATTAATTTGCTATAGATATTTACTTTTTAATAAAGTAAAAGAATTGAAATGAGTCTACTCATGTTTAATGAGTAGACAGTCCAAAAATGACATTGCAGATTTATTTTTAAGAAAGCCCTATGAAAAAATTATGTGACATTTGTTCTTGTAATCAACCAAACTTTCTCTATCTATTCAGAAGGATTTTCTTTGTTACCAACTTTCTAATGTGCTTTTTACTCATCATTACAGGTAATTCAAGAAACATGTTTATTATATCTGAACCTAGGTGGTAAGATGAAGACTCATTATTTTATGTTTAGTTAAGAACCTGTCTTTAGGGGCTCCTGAGTGTTTCCATTAAGTGAACTCATGATTTCGGCTCAGGTCATGATCTCAGAGTTTTGAGATCAAACCTCTTGTGGAGCTCTGTACTCAGTGTAGAGCCTGCTTGAGGATCTTTCCCTCTCCCTCTGCCCCTCTACTGTCAAATGCTCAACTAGCCATTTTATCTCTAACAACAACCCTGGAGTTAGTACACTTTATAGAAGACAAAGAGGTTATCTAATTACCCAAAGACACATAGTTATGAAATTCTTGAGGTAGGATTCTAATTCAGTGTTTTGTATTTCTCTGCTCATGATCTTTCCAGGGCATGACACTGATCTTATCTCATGAACATTTTTCTCAATATTAGGCTTTTTGGTCTAGACTTCAATATTTGCATTAAAGTCAAAGAGCCATGCTTCCAGTTAATAAACTAAGAATTGACATAGAAATGAAAAGATATAATATTGGAAATGCATGGTTAATTTTGTTCATTGCAAACATGAATTTCTTTCACCTAATGAAATTTATTCTCTTATTTTAAAGCACGTTTGTAAAGCATCTTAAAACTTAAAATATTTAGTCCCTAAACAGTAACATTAGTTATTAACAGTGCCCAAATAAACTTTTCATATCACTTTTAAGCATCAAATTTCACAGAAAGCTTCTACTGTTTTTGATTTGAGTTTTACTATTAGTGTATTCATCAAATCACATTATTCCCCAACACAGTATTTGAAATTTGGTTACCACAATGACACATTTGCATGTGACTTTAACTCTTCCTTCAGCATGGCAACTAAAAGCAAAAGAAATGTCAGGATAATGAATTCATGATTTTGGAGATAGGAAGAATTTATTATGAGTGCTGTTTGAGAAAGGTCAATATTTATAAAAAGGTACAATCTTATAATGCATGGGAAATAAACTCAATCTCCCTTCTGAGTCCTCCTCTCCATTAAACACCTGTACAAAGTACCCAACAAATGCCAATGTAGCCAACAAAATGCAATGATCACTCAATAGTCTCTTTTATTTCTTACCTTCCACATTTATCTTTCAACTGAGGATGGAGACTAGCCTTACTGATATATGAAAGCTTGGAATAATGAAAGCAAGGAGGTTAAACTAAATGTAGATGTGTAAACCTTGGTATTTTAAGGCAAGAACAGACCTCTGAGAAAGACATGGTTAGAAATTTCAACAAAACCCTCTTGAAAAAAATGTGTTTGTTTTTAAGTAAACAGATAATGAAAAATAAAATTTGGGGCAACTAGGAGAAATGTTGACATAAAAAGTCCCTGTCAGGGGCACATTTGGCAGAACATACAACTCTTAATCCTAAGGTGGTAAGTTCAAACCCCATGTTAGGCCTAGAAGTTACTTGAAAAAAAAAAAATCTCTGTCAGTCAATCTTAGAAGGACACTGCCTATGTGGAGTGATAACAGTTGCTATGTGATCAAAAACAAACAAACAAACAAAAAAACCAAATATGGAAATAAAACAAAGTATATCTATTTAAGTTATATACATATTTCAAAGTTGTTATTAAGAATAGAATACAGAAATTTAAGGAGAGAGAAAAGTGGGGAGAAGTACAGACCTGGTTGCTAGTTGTACTAAAATACAATGCTGAGAGTCTCCAAAATGGAATATTGCAGAATGTAATGTTCCCAAAATGTAATATTTCGGAATGTAATTAAATTCAAAGAGTATTTATTGAATGCCCAACAATTTCTTACTACTGGCTTATATATACAGAAATAACCTGTTTCTTATGTTCACTATGAGTCAGAAAATTTTTTTTAATATCAGATATAATGTAATTATTTTCATGGCTTTCTTGTTTCCTTAAAGTATATATTTTTTTCTTATGTGTTCAAATTCTTTGTTCTTTACATTTGTTATCTCGTTTAAATCGTACTGTGAGAATGAATCTGTATGATCTAATTTAGTAATTGTTGATAGAGCCTTACTCATTGAAAGTTGATATGCCAAGTTCAGATGTCTACAGGATAGAAAATTCATCAAAGAAGAAGCTGTTGTATAAATAAAAATAACAGGTAAACATTAGTAAAAAATGTGATTTATTTTGTGTTTCACATAGAACTTAGCTCTGCTCTATTCAGAATAGAAGCCCCAAAATTCTTTTTGACTAAGTAAATGAATGGTTCGATTTTATTTATTTATTTTTGCCAGCACAAGAGAATTTATGTATTAATTCATTCAATTCTCGCTGTCCACTCATTTGCGCTTTTCGTATATTAACCCCTAACAGCTTTACATAGTTTTAAAAAACATAAACTGGGGCATGTTAAAATTTTAAAGACTTTAGTTGCACATTTATCCATTTTTTTTTAATTTTTAATTTTTTAATAAACATATAATGTATTATTAGCCACAGGGGTACAGGTCTGTGAATTGCCAGGTTTACACACTTCACAGCTATTTTTTTTTTTTTTACATATCGCTTCATTTTCATTTGGAAAACTAGCACAGAAAATTTGGAGAGTTGGGCACAATGAAATTTTGACTTAAGTCAATTTTACTAACATTGATAAGATTAATATATGAATACTTACAAGAAATCAATTCTTTCCAATGGAGGAAAAATTTGTCTACCTATTTCTGGATAGTATGTATATTTCTTCATTTGGTTTCTGCAATTTCAAATTGAATAAACTAATAAGAAATTTTATTTGTACTATACTATACTATAAATATACTATATTTATTCCAAATATTAATATTACCTATTTTTGTACTGAAGCAATAAAGTGATTTAATGTGATATTAGATTTTTATAAAACCTTTTGTGTCAAATACTATTTCATAGTTTAAAATATCTTATAGAGTAGGATATTTTATAGAATAAGATATTTTACAAGGTAAAGTCAATTGTACTTTATTAATAGTATTCTGAGATGCCTTTTTGTTGAAGACTTATACATGGCAGGATTACATATTCAAGTTTTATGGTCTCTTAAATTATTGATTGATCAATTGATACATTAGTAGATCACAATAGTTTTTTTTTAAGGTTTTATTTATTTATTTGACAGAGAGAGACACAGAGAGAGGGGGAACACAGCAGGGGAGTGAGAGAGGGAGAAGTAAGCTTCCTGCTGAGCAGGGAACCTGATAGGGATGCTTGATCCCATGACTCTGGGATCATGACCTGAGCCAAAGGCAGATGCTTAATAACTGAGCCACCCAGGTGTCCCCCTAATAGGTATGTTTTGACATATTAGATTTTATATCCATGGGCTAAATATATTAAAACTGCAAAATACTCTGTATACCAATCTTAAAAGTGATCTAGGTCTCTCCACACTTGTATCTAGAACCTCATGCTCAAATAAATATTCTGCTTTTATTTGAGACCTAATATATTCTGTATTTCTTCTCACCTTTGGATTTTGTAGCAGACATAATTTATTATAACACTGTACAAGTTTACATAAAATTATATTTTAGAAAATACTTCTGGGAGGTCTTCTGATAAATATGTTAGAGATAGTATCACTGAATCCCCATATTAAAAACACACATGAAGAGGAAACATTATTAGTAAATATTTTAAAAAGCACACTTGTGCTCGAAAGCAGATTAACTTTATCTGGGGGCCAGAAACAGAATGAAAAAACACAAAATGGCAACTCAAAGAGGCAAGCTTGCAGGGCATCATAATAATTCGCAACATCTTGGTGCTCAACTCCCACAGGAAGCAGCTCTAAGAATGTTCCACTCACTGTGAAGGAACAGAGCATGGGTTTGCAAATGGAGACTGGAAATATATTCTTTGATTCTGGTTAGGATGGTAGCCTATAATAAGCAGTATCTCTGGAGTGTCAAGGAAGGGCAGTGACAATACCACAATCAAGAAATGGGCCAAATGACATACTAACTCTGGAAACGGATTATGTTTCCGTAAGACAACACTACAGAATCAGAAATAAAAAAGCTGGTTTTCATATAAGAATTCTGGGGTCCTGCAAAAACAAGTGCATAGCAAACAAACATGGAAGAGTAAGTGTGGAGAGAAAACAACCAGCCGGCCAAGAAATTCCTTTCCAAAATATGGCTGTCATAAGAAACATTAATTTAATGGAAAGGATCCCAAGAAGAAATTACTCCTGAGGTAACATAAATAAAAGAATAATTTAAAAAAGAAAATAAAACTAAATAAGCTTCTCAAAAAATATGACTAGCATTCTAAAAATAAACAGAAGGCTATGAAACAAAAACAGTTGGATATGTATCAAGAACTGTTGAAAATTTGAAAAAGAACACATTAGTAATCTCAAAAACAAGGAAATACAGTCACTCAAATGTATGATCCCTCACTCACATAAGGAATCTTCAGCTCATTGAAGATTGAATGGATGGAGTTGATTTTGTCATGAAAGAGTCTAGGATTTACAGTGTTACTATCCATTAAACAACCCTTGATTTGAATTACCCTCAAGAAAACCTTGACACTGCTTGGTAGAACAAAAAAAAAAAAAAGCATGTCAAAATTTCCTGAGGCAGTGAAATAATTCCCCCCAATCCAGATAACAGACCTTAACATATCAACGTTCTGAAAAGCCTGCATTGGAAAAATAAAATAAGAGGAAATCAGAGAGGAAGACAAACCGTAAGAGACTCTTTTTTTTTTTTTTTTAAGATTTTATTTATTTATTTGACAGAGAGAGATCACAAGTAGGCAGAGAAGCAGGCAGAGAGAGAGGGGGAAGCAGGCTTCCTGCTGATCAGAGAACCTGATGCGGGGCTCCATCCCAGGACCCTGAGACCTGAGCTGAAGGCAGAGGCGTAACCCACTGAGCCGCCCAGGTGCCCCGAGACTCTTAATTATAGGAAACAAACTGAGGACTGATGGAGGGGAATGAAATAACTGGGTGATCTAGGTGATGGGCGTTAAGGAGGGCACGTGATGGAATGAGCACTGGGTGTTATATGCAACTGAAGAATCACTAAATTCTACCTCTGAAACTAATAATACATTATATGTTAATTAAATTGAATTGAAATAATTTTTTTTAAGTCTGCGTTGATATGAGCTGCTCTGTGAAGACCAGAACTAGGAGGAAAAAGGTGCAGCATATATCTCAAGCATTTATTTTGAAGTCAAGTAAAATGGCCATGTACTTGAGTTTTCTCATAGCTAAGATCTCAACAGTCATCTAGTTGAAATAGCCATGCATATTAGCTTTATGCCTAATTCAGACCATCCATTATTACCTGTGGGGCCCTCCATGCTAACTGGGCCACTACTATTTCAGCTAGAAAATATTTCAAGGGAAACAAAGTCAGCTGACAGATGACCATTTGAGTACTACTTTTCATTAAAGAATATATTTATTGCAATAGTTTAAATGGTTAGAGAACATTTGTTAAATCATTTTATGCATACATGACTCTACTTAATGCTAAATAAGAAGAAAAACGTTAAGTGCAGCCCATTTAGGCCCTCGGGGTCTGGATTGTGTGGTATGTTGGAAATATTCAGTGAGCCAAGAAGCTGTCAGCACCACGGTTGCTGACGCCAAGAGAGGCCTGAGCAGCCTGCTCAGTGCTGGCACTCTTCTTTGCCTGACAGTGATACTGATGATGAGAAGGACACCACGGCTATTGTTCTGGTCCTTGTCAGAACAAGAAATCACAAGTAGATCTATTTGAAACAGCCTTAGAGTATCTTCGAGGAACCAAATACGAAACATTCTTAGTTTGTGTGAGACAGAGGGGGATTGGAGGCCAGTAAAGACTGCAACTAAACGTGGTACATGCAACCCTCTATCTTTCTTTCTGATTGTAAATGAGATTAATGGGGATTTGAGAAGAGATTCACCCTTCCACTTAGCTTGCCAAATTATATTTCCAATTCTACCACTAAGTTATTTCCGTAGCTACCCAGTGCAAATGTCAGGTCAGATAACTTTGGAATTTATGCCAGTATTCAGTGTTTATAGTTAATGAAAGGGAAAAAAATTCCAAAGATATAAGTAAAGGATAATTAAGCCACCAACCAAATCTGACCCAATCTGTTCTATTGGAAGTGACAATCTACTGTCAAGGGCAGGTGTTCATCAACAAGAACATTATAAATAATTATTCACTAATCACTCAATTTACAAAAATGACTACTGAATGTAGTTGATATTCTTTAATTTTCTTATGCTATAGTTTATATAACATTATAAGGAATCATTTTGTTAAGATTGTGGTTAGATGTCATTCGTTCACTTACATGTTAACAAAATCTATCACAAGGAACACAAATGATGAAATTAATAAGGTTCTGGAAATGTTTTTTTTAAATCAAAACAATTTCTGTGTTATTGCAATACCTGTATGACCTCTTAATATGTCTCAGGCAGATTTTAAACACACACACTAGCTGCTCTATCTATTACCTATGGAAGCATTAAGGCATGTATGTATCAGCCCTGTGGGTTGCTGAGGGGAGTACTTGGCATGCCAAGTATTAACTGGTAATATTGCATGTCCACGGTATAATGTGTTTTCTTTCTTTTTATTGTAGGGAGTATTAAGACTGTTGAATTAAAAAGTAAAGAGTTTTCTGGAGGGATATTTTTAATCCTTTGCCATCCTGATGAGGTTAAGCACATGCTAATAATGATTAACTGAAAACTTACTGTGTTCTGGAGGTACTTTGAAGAACAGAGAGCAAATATTTTTATTGCCAAGAATTGTACAGTTGAGTTTGGTCAACAGATTTTTTTTCATAGAAACACACTATAAGGTCTCATGATTTATTATTTCACTCTGGAACTTATGTTTCTCAACAGCCTCACCTGCCCCTGCCACCTATCACCTTTTTGTACTGTCCAAAGTTCTTATACATTCAATTCTGACATAAAGAATTTAGGTAAAACTCCTGATAGTTTTATTCAGACAATTCTTTTAATATTATCTAAATACTTACTCACTAGGCACATGGACAATCCAGTCTTGTATTATTTATACATATTCTTAAGTCCTATCTCTGGGCCCCATCGGGTCTTAAAAAGTCTGCCTTTGTTTTAGCCAGTGCTTGATTTCTAATAATGCAGGTTTAAACCTATTCTGGAAACTTTAGGATCCTTTTCTGATGGCAAAAAGCATCCACAAGATGTGGCACTCACCTGAGCCTGTCAGGTAATGAATGAGAGGTCAGAGATATATTATGGCATGTAGGACATAGGATTTGGAATTAGGCTGTTTGATTAATTTAATTAATCAACCACTACCTGGTTGATTACTGGCAAGATCTTCAGCCTTTCTTCAATTTCCTCCTATGTGAACTGGGATAGTACTGCCTAGGTCATAGATGGCTGTGATGCTTGGCAAGAAAATGCATATAAAAACTTAAGGACAGTTTCTGACACATGTAAACACTCAAATATTTGTTTATAAATATATATATATATATATACATATGTGTGTATATATATATATATATATATATAAAATCTCTAGTTCATATATATTATGGAATATAACTAAAAAGTGTTCTGATAATGATATGAGGGTACCAATACAAACTGACTTATTTAACAATATATTTCACTAAGTGAATATTTTTGTTTCATATATTTATTTTCTATGAAATATTAAATTATGAAGCTGGACACCAAGATTGACATTTTCAACAGATATGAGGTGTAGATATAACATTAGGGCTCAAAAAGCCAAGTTTTATTGCAGCAGTTAGCAATTAAATTCCCATCCCAAATATATACGCCTCAAGGAATTTAGAAAAAAATACACCTGTCTGAGAAGTGTTAGATAGTAGATTCTGGTATCAAGAAACTGGACTACTCACAGTGGTATATAATTTAGAACCAGAAGAATGGCTGGCTTCCAACTAGGGAAGAGATTCTATACAGAGCAGATCCCAGTGAAAACCATTTTCAACAATCTGAATAACTGAAAATATATGACTTTAGCTTTAGAAGCCTTTTCAAGTACACAAATAAAGACAATATCAAGATGAGTAACCATCACGTTCATTTTTACACAGCTAAATTAGTTAATTTTCTGTAGTATCTAATTACCTATAAAAGAATAAAAGCAGCATTCAAAATAAAAGCAGAAAGAGGTATAATGTGCTGATAGAGAGTACACCGAGAAGTCCATGAAGGGGTGCAAGGCAGGTGCGCTGATTCTGAAGGAAGGCTCACAAACACTGTTGTCATTTGTAATTTCTGGTCTCAAGTCCTATGATGCTGTTGCTCAAAAAGTGACACTGACCTTCAGCATTAGCATTGCCTGATGTCGAATCTTAGCCCATTTAGATGCTCCAGATTTAGATTTGAGATAATTATCTCTTCTTCTATTAAGGAAAAAGGAGCTTATAAATATTCTTTGTTTCTGTATTTCTGGGCATCTTAGGGGTAGAAACATATACATATATGCATACACACATATGTGAAACATATACAGTGGTTTCTCCTCCTATATCTTTAGGTGACCGAGATGGTGTTTGAAGCACTAAGCCCAAATGTTACCAATTTTTATGATACACTGTAATACTAATCCTCAAAATCATCATTTTCTTGAGTTTGTCAATTAATTTAATATGTAAATGATTAAAAACTTATAAAGCAAAACATACCAGAGTGAAAGAAAGGGGGGGGTAAGAAACAGTTTATTATTAAAGTGTCTGAGAACTTGTATTTTTTTTCATTTCATTTTATTTTATTTCTTTTCAGTGTTCCAGAATTCATTGTTTATGCACCACACCCAGTGAGATCTTGTATTTACACTTATTTATCTTTCGACAAACCTGGCTGAGAACTGGAAGACTGAGACCTGTATCTCAGGTCAATGCAAAAGACCCCAAAGTGAAGAGAGATTCATTCCAGGAGGACACTAAATAACAAACGAATTACAGATTAAACTTTACCCTGGCCTTGCCAAATAGGGACTGGAAAAAAAAAATGTAGTTAGCAAGTTTCTTAGAGCTTGTATGAAAGAAAAAAAAAAACAAGAATGAAAATTCTCATTTAAACTATAACTGGAAACTGGCACTCATTTCATGAAGATAGAAGCCTGTCACTTGCACTGAGTTCTGATGGTCTTGACACATTTGTGCTGGAAGTGGGTGTCTGCATGAGTCTGTGTGCAAATGCATGTGGGTGCATAGAACTTTGTCATGAACCCAACCATTGAAAATTAGTGTTCCACAACCGTGAACATTTGATATGTTTCTGCTCCAGGACCTCTCACTTTTTAAAGTCATATATGATTTTTTCATTGAGAAGGGTCAAAGGTTTCTGAATTGAACATAAAGACTCAAGGTTCAAATCCTGGGCTTGCCATTTACCTCTGTTTTTTTTTTTTGAACCTCATTTTCCCATTTACAAAATGATGTGATTGTAATAAATGACCAAACCGCTTTCTCATTCTGGAATCCATGATTCTATGACCTTAATCTCTATGAAGATTTTCTGTAAGCATAGCGGAATCATTCTTTGAGATAAGATTAATCTCATTTAAATCACTGAACATAAGAGTATGTTTATCCTACAACATTTGAGTACCCCCTCTTTATGAGGTATTGGGGTAGGTCTTGACAGGGTTTAAGCTTCTAAGTTAAGAATTGAAAGAAGGAGGTGAAAAAATCAGAGTGGGAGATCAACCATATGAGACTCTGGACTCCAGGAAACAAACTGAGGGAGACAGAAGGGAGGGAGGTAAGGGGTTGGGGTAACTGGAGGATGGGCATTAAAGACAGCACGTGTTGTGATGAGCACTGGGTGTTGTACGCAACCAAAGGAATCTTTGAACATAAAAACTTATGATGCACTATAAGAAATTAAGTTAATTTTTAAAAAAAGAAAAGAAGGAGGTGAAGACACACATAAAAACAACTGAAATCTGACTTAAATTGTACAAGTAAATTCTCTTGGTGTTTCGGAGCAAGTCAAAATGACCTTCATACAGAATGGGTGAGACTGAAGGAGAATCAGAATCTGCTCCATGATGTAGGTTTAAGGAATAGCATAATTCCAACAAGTGGAAAATTTGGGAAAAGGGTATTTCTAGAACTATGAAAATGTTCGTAATGTAACACAGTTTGTAAAACTCAGGACATTTTAGAGAGAAGATTCAGTTTTTCTGGAAAGCAGAGTTTGTACAGGGCTTATTTTGAATATTGTGGTAGGTAGGAAAACCTTTTCTTTATGTGAAAGGGATTATCATGTTAAGCCTTCCTTTTGTTTTGTTTTGTTTTGTTTTTTGTTTGTTTGTTTGTTTTTTAAGAGAAACAGGTGTTTACAAAGAAAAACCAGGGAAACAGAGTAAGTCACAATCTTTACTGTATTCCTTTTTTTTTTTTAAATTTTATTTATTTATTTGACAGACAGAGATCACAAGTAGGCAGAGAGGCAGGCAGAGAGAGGAGGAAGCAGTCTCCCTGACGAGCAGAGAGCCGGACGTGGGGTCTGATCCCAGGACCCTTGGATCATGACCTGAGCTGAAGGCAGAGGCTTTAACCCACTGAGCCACCCAGGAACCCCGCACAATCTTTACTGTATTCTTAAGTGGCTCAAATTATTATTTTTCATACAAAATAATAGGTAAGGTTATCTGTTATGTAGAATGCTTTTTATCTAGAGTTTTTTTGTGGTGTTCTTTCTTTGCTTTCTTTTTTGTAGATGTTCAGGTTTGAAATTAGTACTGAAATACTTGAACTCAGTATGGAATCTATCAGAAAATGTCTGCCATCCCAGAAACAGTGGCCAGAGAAAACACTGTCTTTATCTTGTCATGGATTTTGTTGTTATTTATGACTAGAAAAAAGAAAAAAATTTAATGCAAAAATATTTCTACTTTATGTTTTTTTCTGCAGTTAAATAAATTATATAGAAGTCTTATAAATGATAACATAAACACATTTTTTTGTAATTAATTCTTTCTTTCTGTTAAAAGAGAAGATTTGGAAGCTGCTGAACATTTAATTTGTCATTTTTCTTTTCTCCTCCTTTTCTTTTTTCTTTTCCTTTTTTTTTGTCATGATTATGCTTGAAATTGTGTCACAAACCTCATCCTTCCATATTGTCTCTTCAAGGATTTAATAATTTATCACCTTTGCATCATTACACAAATTAACCACAAAACAATCTCCTTCTGTGTGTTACCTTCACAAATTGCAAATGGTGTCATTGTTTTAGTGGCTTGCACAAGTCATTAATCAGGAATATTTTAATTAAATGTAATGTGAGAATTGTCTTTCATGAGCAAATTCAAGGTGTGGGACCTAACAGACAAACTGACAAAGAGGAGTATTCGTTCTGTTTATTTGGGTTTGGTAGTGTTGAAGTCTTAACTGATGGCTCGGACCTTCTGAGGAACTGGAAAGAATAGAAAAAGATGGTACATGTTGTAACACATTTTTTTTTTTAAGATTTTATTTATTTATTTATTTACTTATTTATTTGACACAGAGAGATCACAAGTAGGCAGAGAGGAAGGCAGAGGGGGAGGGGGAAACAGGCTCCCTGTTGAGCAGAGAGTCCGATGTGGGGCTCTGAGGACCCTGAGATCATTACCTGAGCTGAAGGCAGAGGCTTGGATCCCACTGAGCCACCCAGGCACCCCAACACATTTCTTTAAAAAGTCACACACCTGAAAAGCATTATTCAGAAAGAACATGTCTCACTTATTCATGTGAGCCTTGTGTTGGTGAAAGGTAACAAATTTGGCAACTTTGGGGAAAGAGTCTTCCATCCAGAGATGGGGTACCAGATTGATGATGACAAGGATAAACCTCCCACCTTACCTCCACCAGCTCATCTCAGCCAGGCAGAAGCTGGCAGCCTTGGAAATGCCTGCTCATGATTCACATCCTATGCTTATTCAGCAACTGAACTCTCTGCAGAGACCACCAGCAGGGGAGCTAATTACTATAAGTCTGTAAGGTGGACCCTCCCCACCCAGGAGTAGCTGAACTGAGGTCAGTTCTTTCACAGCTATCCCATATCCCAGATGTGAACAGTTATTAACCAGAGAGGACTTGTGCCAGAAACGATAGAGTGAGGATTTGCATTGGACCTGGTAGGCTCCATAATGAATCCCTGGAGTCACCCAGGTTCCCACTCATCTTGCTACAATTCTAAAGTTAGATCTTAAAACTCCCTGCAAATTCTTTTTTCTTTTACTGGCTGTATATTTTTACTCTCTGTCTGGTCTCCATTTCTCTCTGCATAAGCAGTTTTAGGCTTTATTTAAGTGTTGCATTTACAAGTGTTCATGACTTTGTGTGGGGCTCGCCACACATCACTCATGCCTTATTTTACAGGGTGAGTGGGTAATTAGCATCTTTCACAATTAGCCAGGATTTGCTCTGCTAATTTCATTCCCTGATGAAGGTGCTAACTTGGCGTGAAACTGTAATATGTTGGGTGATTTATTAAGTCTCTACTGATGGGTAGAAATCACATGCCATGCCTTTACTGTTGAGAAAGTTAACAGCATCCATTTGTAAGAGATGGTATTTGAAAAGTGATGTTGGTGTGATTGAATGTGTGAATGTATAATGAAGTCAACCCAGATAGCCCTTTTCTGATTAAATTGTATTAAAATTATGTGGCAGTTCTTTGAAAAGAGACTCTTAAGAAAGAAATATGGGCTCATCTTTTAAGAGTAGCTGTCAGTCACATTCTGTCACTCAGGGCTATGGAGGAAAAAGTCATACCTGTTTTTTAAGCAACAAATGGAAGACATCATACTGATATCAAAGTGTTTTACCCATGCACGCTGTAACATATAACTATTCACAACACAGGGAGCACACTTTAAAAAATCCCCACATTTAGCAATTCGGCACATATATCATTAGATTTACTATGAGTTTCCCTTATCTTATTTATACTCCAAGCATAAGTCCTTAATATTTACTATATTCATAAGCAATCAAGAAATACTGTCTTGGAAGTTAGGTTTCTGACAATCTGAGTTATACTTGTTGCTCTTCCTCATTTATCCTGAGTTTCTAAAAGATGTTGTTTTTAAAGTGCTTTATCCTGATTAACCCTGGAGGACATCACCTTAACCAAGTGATTAAAGTTAACATCATCAGCAATGGGGAAACTGCCATTTATATGCCTCCTGATGAGATGCTTTATGAAGGACATTTGATACAGTATTTTTGTACAAAATTGAAGAATCAAGTATCAGGTATTCATCAGGAAGAAAACAGCAGAAATAAAGGAGTACACTATAACTTCCTTCCTAAATAATTTTGAGGTGTGCTTTAAAAAAGATCTATGTCAGGAAAGGCAAAGAATGGCTTAAGAATGGTGTCAGATTAAAGGACACAAAGGATATCTGAAACTAATGTAATGTCTATTTCATAGTGGAGTCTTGTTGAAGTAAATTGCTCTAAAGATATTATTGAGATAATTTGTTAAAACTTGAATATAGATTTTATATTTGACAATAGTATTGCATCAATTTTAGGTTGCCTTAATTTTATAAGCATACTATGACCATGTAAGTAAATGTCTTTGTTCAATGACAATATATGCTGAAATATTTAGAGGTGAAAAATCTTTAGACCTACAACTTACTGTCAGATGATTCATTCAATAAATAAATAAAATACTTATACATGCATACATTGTACATCTCTTAGGAGAAATGAAAGTCTCTTTCATTTTCAGATGTAATCTTGCAGTTTTCTGTAAGTTGAACTTTTTTTCAAAATAAAAAGTGAAAAATACATATTATGTGAAGTCACATGATATACTGAATGGAATTCATCCTAAGTGGCTTAGGATGGTTTCAGTTTTTGAAAGTCCTCAAGACTCAATTAGGTTTGGCTTTTAAGAACTGAAGAATCATATGCTCAATAATAATTTAATTTAGTATTCTCATGCACTGAAATTCTTAACTGTTTCCACTTACCTAAAATCACAGAGAACCAAAATATTTAGAACTTGAAAGAATATTAAAAAAAATTGAAAATAATTTCCTAGTAAAAGTTCTATATCCATCCAAGCTATAAGTCAAGGGTGATACCAAAATAAACAACATTTACCAGGATGTAAGTTTTAGAAACATCTATTTACCACTCACTCTTTCAAGAAGCTAATGGAGGGCATAATCCACTATTGTAAAAGTAATAACACACAAAGAAGAAAGAGAAGAAAATGAGACCAAGAATCAAGAAATACAAAAAAGAAAGAGATTTTAAAAATATCCCAATAATGAAAGGAAATCCTAGGATTCCTAGCACTCTTGGTGTATAGCAGTTTAGGGAAGGAGAATTAAAATAGATCATCTAAGAGAGATGTTTCAGAAAATGCAATTGGACTATTGGACAATTTGGACAATTAGCAGATCATTTCATATGTTTGAACATATTGAAGGAGTTTTGTAGTTCTGTCAGATTTTGTAATAGATAAATTTATAAATAATTATCAATGGTTATTGTTTTAAATTAAATGCAAAGAAGCCATATATAATTGCATATATTTTTTCAGTATATGTATTTTTTATTAACATATAATGTATAATATGTTTCAGGGATACAGGTCTGTGAATCTTCAGGCTTACACATTTCACAGTACTCACCATAGCATATACACTCCCCAATGTCCATAACACAGCCACCCTATCCCACCTCACCCTGAAGCAACCATCCATTTGTTTCCTGAGATTAAGAGTCTCTTATGGTCTGTCTCCCTCCCTGGTCCCATCTTGTTTCATTTTCCCTCCCTACCCTCTACAACCCCCTGCCTTGCCTCTCAAATTCCTCATATCAGGGAAATCATATGATAATTGTCTTTCTCTGATTGACTTATTTTGCTCAGCATAATACTCTCTAGTTCCATCCATATCATTGTAAATGGCAAGATTTCATTTCTTTTGATGGCTGCATAGTATTCCAGTGTGTGTGTGTGTGTGTGTGTGTGTGTGTGTGTGTGTATACACCACATCTTCTTTATCCATTCATCTGTTGATGGACATCTAGATTATTGTGGACATTGCTGCTATAAACATTCAGGTGCACGTGCCCCTTTGGATCACTACTTTTGTATCTTTAGGGTAAATACACAATAGTGTGATTGCTGGGTCATAGGGTAGATCTACTTTCGACTTTTTGAGGAACCTCCATACTGTTTTCCAGAATGGCTGCACCAGCTTGCATTCTCACCAACAATGTAGGAGGGTTTCCCTTTCTCCACATCATTTCCAACATCGTTTCCTGACTTGTTAATTTTAGCCATTTTGACTGGTGTGAGGTGGTATCTCACCATGGTTTTGATTTGTATTTCCCTGATGCCAAGTGATGTTGAGCACTTTTTTCATGTGTCTGCTGGCCATTGGGATGTCATTGCAGAAATGTCTGTTCATGTCTTCTGCACATTTCTTGATTGGATTATTTGTTCTTTGGGTGTTGAGTTTGGTAAGTTTTTTCTAGATTTTGGATACTAGCCCTCTTTATCTGATATGTCATTTGCAAATATCTTCTCCCATTCTGTCGGTTGTCTTTTGGTTTTGTTGACTGTTTCCTTTGCTGTGCAGAATGCTCTATTCTAATGAGAAAGAGAAGATTTAGATGAAAATTTAAGCTTAAGGGAAAGTTTTAGAAAACAGGAGTCATTCACATGAGTTCATAGGATAAAGGGAAGAAGTCAAAGTAGAGAGAAAGGGAAAATCATTGAGGTATCAGAGAGAAACCAGAGCATGGACTTTTCTTAGAGGTAGTGGATTAGCCTCAGACAGGAGAAGCCCCTCACTAAGACAGTAGGGAGGCAATACTAAGAGGGTAGAGAGAGTTAGAATAGCTCATGATTGGCTGACTTTTTATATTTTCTTGGCAAGTGATAAATGAGTCAAGGTGGTAGCAGGTGAGGCCCTGACAAGTGTAAGAAGGTATGGAGGTCCCGTTTTGGATATTGAGGAAAGTTGCTGAACATAGATTTAAATGATGGCTAGAAGATGATCAGGGACCATACATTTGTTCCAGGAGCACACAACAATAACGTATAAAAAACTGGGGAGGTTGGATCATCTCAGGTTAGAGTTTCTCAGGGTGAGTTCAGCAAAGAAGTTGAAAATGCTGTTAAGAAAGCAGTTGAGGGGTGCCTGGGTGGCTCAGTGAGCTAAAGCCTCTGCCTTCAGCTCGGGTCATGATCTCAGGGTCCTGGGATAGAGCCCCACATTGGGCTCTTTGCTCAGCAGGGAGCCTGCTTCCTCCTCTCTTTCTGCCTGCCTCTCTGTCTGCTTGTGATCTCTGTCAAATAAATAAATAAATAAAATCTTAAAAAAAAAAAAAAGAAAGCAGTTGAAATTTATCATCAATGGTAACAGGGCTGAACTGGAAATGAATAGGGATGGAATATTTATTATGTATCTTTCCTTTGTTGAGAGAGGCAACCTAGGTCTATTATAAATACAGATAAAACATTGTTTGACATGAAGCCTATAAGTTATATTTAATCACAAAATACAGATGATATGGCAAAAATCAAAACTATTTAACCAAGCATGTGTTGACCATTGTCCTTTTCTATAAAATATGACTATTAAAACAAGAATCATATAGGACTTTTTCTACTATTTAAAAATAGGGGGGCACCTGGGTGCCTCAGTGGTTAAGCCTCTGCCTTTAGCTCGGGTCATGATCTCAGGGTCCTGGGATCGAGTCCCACATCGGGCTCTCTGCTCTGCAGGGAGCCTGCTTCCTCCTCTCTCTCTCTCTGCCTGCCTCTCTGCCCACTTGTGATCTCTCTCTGTCAAATAAATAAAATCTTAAAAAAAAAAAATAGGTTTTCAACTCAGTGCAGGGGAGGCAAAAAAATAAAATAAAATATGTTTTCATATAATTTTTAAAAATGTAAATGAATCAACTTTTAACTTGCAGTCTTTTCCACTGTAGTGATGGACAGTGTATGTATGTGAACATGCATGTATTCACATCTACGTACAGACACTATCATTGTGATCTGAAGACCAGTTATGACTTATGTATGAGTCACAGGTCCCTAGACTGCTGGATTGGGGGATGGCAATGTTGCTGCTGTGAGCCTTCCCTGTGACACCAGACGGAGCTCTGGTTACATATCTGCCAAGCCTATAGTAGTGGAGAGGCAAGAGGAGTTTCTCATTCAAAATGCTCCAGAGCTGGAATCTTGTTTGTGCTGTCAGCCTATGCCTCTGGGCTCTAAACTTTCAGAATGGATTCTAGAAGACTGTCCATTCATTCAGTTCTGTAGGCCATTTCATCTTGCTGTTTTGGTCATAAAAGACAATCTTGTGTCATTGGAAAAAATGCAAAAGTATTTCTTCTTCAGTAATTTTTTGAATCCAGTTTTCTTTTTTATTAAAATATATAATAAAAAAGGAGAGGTCTTATAAATGACTTACTACATGTATTATAGAAAATGCATTCATTTTAATATTTTTGAAATAATGAAAAAATTGCAGTAAAATCTCTTTAACTGAAACTCAAGTGATTGAAAAGGAGAAAATCATAGAGTTAAGATTTATTAGTGTTTTTAAATAAAGAAATATGGAAAAAACTGTTGCTTGTTCTCCTAATTTACAGGTTCTTAGATTTTTATGAGATTGTATTTTATAAGCAATAATAAAAATAATTTCCAGAGATGTTACAGTAAAAAGGGTAGTTTTTAAAAATTTATCCCTACATATTTCATCTTCAAAATACATCCTGTTTTCCATTTAGTAAATCAAAGAAAATACAAAAAGTGATTTGATGTCCAGATATGTGAAATTTCCATCAATAAATTAAGATCAGAAAAAAATATTTTTAATGGATCATATGACCTCGTTCTTTTGTTTAGAAAAATAAAATCAAAACAAAATGAGAAGACTCTTTGACTTAGTTTCAGCTCTGATTTCTTGTCCCAATTGTTCTACTAACTGTATGACTTGAATAAATCATTTAATATGTTCAGATCTCAGTTACCTAGTCTGAAAAAGTGACATGCCTTTATCCTGAAATACAATGGTTTAATTCTTTCTTGCAAAAGGCCAATTACTGCTTTTCTATAAATTCAAAGTTCTCTTCTCAGTTATCATCTTAATGACATCTTTTAAAAATGTAGGCATTTAATCTTTCTTGAAACTCCCTGCCTGGGCTGCTGCTCATATGTACAGTACTTTGAAAATTAACTGCATTGGTACCAATGACTGCACTCCTCTGGTCCTTTTCCCCCTTTACTAATTCCCCTTCTTTCCTTTGCTCTGTTTCTGAGTGTCCCTCTGAACTGCTCATGGAATGGCATAGCTGATGAGTTTATAATGGTGCATATATATATATATATATATATATATATATATATAAACACTTTGTGTTTATTCACTTTTCTCATTCTAGTGTCATTAAAATTCATGCTTTAGAATGATATTGCCAGATATAGAACAATGCCCAATGGAACATAATAGCATGCAATAAATTAATTTGTTTCAAGGTGGAAGGAATCTAGGTGATTCAGATTTTTAAGATTTCTATAATTTTGTAAGTATTCTAAAGTGAGCAGAAAGAACCAATGAGTTTTTCACTCATTTTTTTTAATCTTTTTATTCTCTGCTAACCAAAGTGGATATTTAGAAAGGGAAAAAATATATATATTTTATTTTCCTAGAGTAATTGGACAACAAAAAGCAAGATTGTATTAGGAAGAATAAAGAGAATTGATACGCCCCAGTGAGCAGGACTGTGATATCATGACTTGGGTCAGGCACTTAACTGACTGAGCCACCCAGATGTCCCAAGGTACCCATTTTCTTAATGCAGCATTTCTCTTTTTAAAAACAATAACTTAAGTCAATATACATACTATTAATAATGCCCAAAGCATTTAAAAATACCTGATTTGAATCACACAGTCCCTCACTCTGTCACTCTGTGACTTCAGCACTTGCATGTCTTAACCTCTCAAATAAGATATACATATGTAGGAAAATACAGCTTCAAAATACAGCTTTTCTTATTACTGAGTATCTACAGTTTCTATTTCTAGTAAAGTAGAAACTTTGTATCTTTATTACCTCTTTATAGATGACTTCTGAATTTTAGTCACGCCCATTACTTCTTGCTTGATATACATATCCTATTACTTGACTACCTCACATTTCTAATGTAAGAATCTATAATTTGAATAATTTATCTAAAATGTTATCATTACATTCCTTCCAATGAAGGTTCTTCTTCAGATCTTCTCCAGGACTATACTTCATCTCATCACTTATTCAGTCTCATGCTGGGAAACATGGAGCTAACTTTGATCCTTCCTTTTCTTTCAACTCTTTTATTTAGTCTGATCCCAAGTCAGGATGTATTTTTCTTCACAATATCCCAGGGAAAATAGACCTGGAACTTGAGGGAATGGCTTCTAGTTCATAGTTGAAGAAGCAAACAAAGAGAAATAACCAGATGATAAACACATGACATTCTAAAGATCACAAACATCCTTAGAAGAGGTTAAGGGGCCATGGGACATAGTCAGTGAAGAAGAGTGAAAATGAAAAATAAAGAATTGGGATCATGCAATGTCATGCTAGTTCAGAGAGGATGAAACCAAACAATACTGGTAATTTCTGAAGATTAAGTGACCAAGGTTATACAGAAAGACTGAGGAAAAGAGTGGTTTCAATAATCAAGTGTGCAGTTAGGAAGACAATAAATAGAATGGTTATGTTCCTTTGTTTTGTTGATATAAATTACAAACAGATCATGAATAGTAATAGATTTTCTAACATTATCCTTACATTTCTAGGCTTACTGGACAATTGCTGTTTTCATAACTACCTAGCATCTGAATCTCTATAAAATGTGGCTCTCTTAACCTTTTCTAAATTTTGTATAAAATATTTGCTTGAAGTTTTCATAGAATTCAGCTAACTTTTACGTTGATCTAGGTGGAGTTAAGGCGGTAATTCATTGAGATTTCTTGAGGTTGCATTTGTGCCCTATATTTTTCCACTTCACTGAACGGATTTTGAGATGATTAAATTCTTCTATTTAATTCATTAAAAATACTTATTTGAGAATATTAATTAAAAAAAATAGGGGCACCTGGGTGGCTCAGTCGGTAAAACATTTGCCTTTGGCTCCTGGGATGGAATCCCACATCAGGCGCTCTGCTCAGCAGGGACCCTGCTTCTCTCTCTCCCTTTACCCCTCCCCCTGTTTGTGCTCTTTCTCATACAAATAAATAAAATATTTTAAAAAAGTAAAATAGATAAATATCCCTTCTCTCAAGAAGTTTATATTTTAAGAAAGGAGTCAGCAAATAAATAATAAGTATAATAAATAGTAAATTATTTAGTATGTTTGAAGATTGAAGGGTATTAGGAATGCTGTGGGAAACAGATACCAATATTAAATAGGTTGGCCAAGGTAGGCCTAGCGGAGAAGCTGAAATCTGAGCCAAGATTTAGTATGCTAACCAATCTTCTGAAGACAAACTTTCTGGACAGAATGAACAAATGGACAAAAAATATCACTAATGCTAATTATGCTTGACTTGTTCAAAGAATAGCAAGGAGCCAGCATTTATGGATACAACTGAAGGTATTAGGTAAGAGGAAATGAACTCTATATCCCATGAAATTTCTTAATCATCATTTAACTCTGTATCTAGTCCAAAATATGAACAGCAGCTTAAATGCCTATTTTCTTTCTTTTTTTTTTTTAAAGATTTTATTTATTTATTTGACA